>NW_028288711.1:600000-900000 GCF_059628265.1 Tinamus guttatus | reverse complement strand
TGTGACCTGGCTCCCCACTGGCCTCTGCTCAGGTCGTATGTGGCTGCAGCCCTGCCCCGGGGACACTAAATGGCCTGTCCTGGCCTCAGGGCATGGAGCTGAAAACACAGCCTAGGAGCACCCCATGTACTGGTCCTTGTGCACACTTAGGTGTCACTGGGACCCCAGCACAGGCCACTGGGACTTCATTCCTGCTGTGGGTGCGACTCTACATGGAATGTGACAGGTCACGCTGAGTGCACAAGCCACAGATTCTGCCTCCCCACCAGTCACAGAGCCATGTGGGGGGCCCCAGGCAGGGAGAGAGCTGGGGCAGTAAGGCCTGGGTGCCATGGGGCTTTGCAGGGAAGCAAGTTGGGAGGATCTGCTGGGATGGCTGCTGTCTGCTGAAGGGCACGAGGCAGTGGAGCAGTAGAGGAGGGAGGACGGGGGATGCGAGGGCTGAGATGCTCCGGCAGCCCAGGCCCTGCTTCCTGCAAGGCAGGCACAAGCCGGGCAGAGGGCTCACTGTGGCCGGCCTTGCACAGGCCGCCCCTCAACCAGGCCAAGGGAACCTGTCTCAGCCTGCAGCGCTGGCTCCTTGGCACTCAGTAAATGGCAGCCTTCACAAGGCAGCTAGCACCACTCCCTACAGAGCGGTGCCGTTACCTGCACGTGCTTTTTAGGTGCTGCCATTTGCAGGCTAAGAGGTGCCCTGGGAACCCAGGAGCACCCGAGCTTGGCAGCCTTAACTGCAGCCAACATTTTGCCACAACGCTTCCCTGCTTAAACAGAGACAAGAAACAGCTTCTGCAGAGCTGGCACACAAATGTTAGGCCCTTCTTTAACCCTGGCGACAGCCTGGCAGTGCAGCCTGGCAATAACCCCATGGCTCACACACACTGGGCTCTAGTCCCTGCCTCCTCCAGCACACGTGGACCTGTGCTCTGTTCCTACCACACTGCAGATGAGTTCTCTCCCACTTTACTGCAGGACATGCCAGGCCTCTCCAAAGCCTCAGGAGCCCCCAGGCCTTCCCTCGTGTGTGTGGGAAAAAAGTGCCTGTTCTAACAGATCCTGCCAGGATCCTCACTCACCCCTGTGTCCCTGTGCTACACGCTCCGTACGGCTGCCTCACCTGTGCCAGGGCTGAGCATGATCACAGGGGTGTCAGCAACACCCCAGAACTTCATTCCTCCTTTCTTCACCCAAAGAGGGGCCCGGACATCTCCTGCAAAACAAACACGACGCCTAGCAGCATGCAGGACCACTGCTTTCAGAAACCACCCAGCACAGACCCCGCAAAGGGCACAGCCTAGGCCAGCCCAAAGCGGGGCCACCCACAAGGCTCTGCCAGTATGGATGTGCCTGACTTAACAGGAACCCCCACCTCAAGGTGCTCGTGGTGCTACAGCACACTGGGTGAGTGTGAAAGGCCCTTCAGCTGGCCCAGACACCCCTGTGTCACTCTACAAAGTGCTCTAACGAAACCCAGAGCAAGGCAAAAGCGCCACAGCACAGGGGTGCTGGGACAGCAGCCCCCTCCTCACACACACACCATGGACCATCAAAGACAGTGGCAGAAGGAAGCAGAGATCTCAACCTGCCTCTCATCTAAAGGACACACAGAGGACTCAAGAGACCCGTCCGGGTACTCCAAGAAGACCCACTCATGTCACACAGAGCAATCCCCTGCCCTCCTGCAGCACAGACACCCTGGCAGCTTATTGCACTTGCTAGGGGACCCAGCTCAGGGGCTCGGTCATCAGAGCAGCACACACAGTCCTAGGGAGACAGGACAGGAGGTGGTAAACTCTAGCCCTAACCCTTAACCCTAAACCTTCTTCTTAAGGAGGTAGTGCATGCTGAGGGGGAGGGAGGCGGGTAGGGGAGAGGTAGACACGGATGAGGACAGGGAAGGGATAGAGCAGGGAATGGCGGGGAAAGAGGGGAGGTGACGGGGAGGATGGAGAGAGGAGGAGTGGGAGAGCACAAGGCAGGTATGTGCTGTGTACATGTAAGGGCTGGAATAGCGTAGTGCGGGAGGTGTACCAGGGTGGGTGTCCTTGGTGTATGCGGTTACACAGAAGATGCTCTATGTTGCAGAAAGGAAAAAAAAAACAACAAGAACCACACCAAGACCTGCTGAGAGCAGTGCACAGATGCAACACACACCATAGAGACACAGGCTGGAGCTGCCTGCCTCACACACCGCTCATCCCCAAGAGGCATCCACACTAGACAGTCTGGAAGCAATGAGACTCACCATCAAAAGACTCCCCAACACCTTCTGTCCACCCACCCACTTAGTTCTGGCAGTGCTCAGGGTCACCACTGGACTTCAGGAGCTGTCCTCAGTTGGCAGACACATCCTTTCCATCTTGTTTTGGACACCTCGTTCACCCTCATCACCTGCCTAACTAGACCTCAAGTTGTCATTGCCATGCCAGATAAGTCCCAATGCAGTAGCCAATACACCCTCCTCCAAAGAAGAGCTCTCCCTCTGCTCACCTGCACTGGGACACAACCACGTTCTGGCATCAGGGCTCTGAGGGGACTTGTGACACTTAGAACAAGCAAAATTACCAACTAAGTCTTCTGCTAGGCAGGAATGAGGAGTCCTACACCTACTGACACAGCATTACTCTCAGTTATTCTACCTCACCTTGGATCCTCAGTAGTGACTGGAAAGGGCCAGCTCAGCACCTGACAAAGCAGAGCAAAAGCAAATCACCAACATGCAGCACGGCAGCACCCCATCGCTCAAAACAAACCCAACACACACACACAGGCACCCCATCTCACCCGCTTGGGCTCCTTGTGCTCACACAGTGCCTCCTCTCGGCCAAATCCAACAAAATCTACAAACACAAAAGACGAGAGAAGAGCACACCTTGAGGAGATGACAAAAAATACATCCCAACTGCAGTAATACCCCAATACAACACCTTGACCTCTTCTGCTAGCGCATCCAGAACAGCGGCCTATGTGCTGCAAGCTCTAGAGCTGCCGTAGGGCCTGTAAGAGGAGAAGGGAGGTGGGCAAGAGACACAGCACCAGGGACACAATGCCCCTACCCTAGGCTCTGCTTGCTCTCACAGGCAAGACCCTCACCTTGCCGCGCTCCTCCAGAACCCCAGCAAACCCCTCTCCACATTACTCAACACCTGCATGCACAAAGCAAAAACTCATCAAAAAAGCCCACAGACCACAACACTTTACCCCCAACAACTCCCTCGCTCATCTTCTTCTTAGGAAAGGACCCTTTCTCACGCCTTCTCTTTTGGGACCGTCAGGACACGGACCCCTGCATTTGAAAAGCAATGCAAAACCTACCTGCCCCACCAACCCACCCCGTCCCCCAAAAATTAATAAATCAAGTTCATTATGCACAGACACGCTCAACAATCACCAGGCCATCACTGCCACACTCCATAACCTACTGCACACCATTCCAACAGTCAGGGAGCTCCAGCCCCAAACAGACAGGCACGCACACAAACAACATCAGGCAAACAGAGGAAAGCTCTACGCAGCAAGAAGTTATACCACATGGAAAATACTGAGGACTACAAAGTCCTGTGACATATGAGCTGTGCAGCCCTGATGGTCGGCACGAGACCAGAAGAGACTCAAATACCGGCACCTTTGCCAGAAAGGGGACAGCCAAGCCAGAGAAAGACATGCAAAGAGAGTCCTTAAGGGGGATATAATACTATGATGCAATACAGGAAAGACAACCCTGGAGGGACGTTGAGAACGTGCAAAACAAGATGGGCCACCGAAGAGAAAAGAGAGACTGATGAAGCCTCCACAGCAGTGGCGAAGACGATGGACCACAAAAACTCACAAGACAGTCAGAGGGACTGAACTGCCCTTAGCTGCCTTCGCAGCACACGCTGGGATCCTCTTCACAGTGATGATTACTCAGGCCCGGCAGAAAGACAAAGGATGCCTAGAGCGCTAGTGCTGCACCGGGTGGGAGGCATTCTGGAACATAAAGGACAAGGTTAACCTCAAGACCTGAACTACAGAGTGCACCTACCACACACACCACAGAGATACAGGCTGGGGCTGCCTGCCTTAGCGCACCCGCACTTCCTCTTCTGAAACACCCAAAACCCTGCCTCACACACCACCGACCTGGGAGAGGCATCTGCACTCGAGGGTATGTACTAGCACACACACCATACACACACACACGACACCCCAACACCTTCCATCCCTCTGCATAGCTTTTCCAGTGCTCGGGGTCACAACAGGACGTCACTTGGCAGACACATCCTCTTCACTCTTCTTTCGGACACTCCATTCGCCTTCACCACCTGACAATCCAGAGCTCAAGCCATCATCCCCATGATGGACAACTCCCACCTCAGCCGGGAAAATAACCCTCCTCCAGAGTACAGCTGTTGCTCTGCTCACCTGCACCAGGACAGACTGACTCTCTGGTACCAGGGCTCTGCTGACCCCAAGAACAAACAAAATTACTAAGCGATCTGCCCAAACAACTCATGCCTTCCTGCCCTGCCCTCAAATAAATTAGTCGGTGAAGTAGATTACACTTAGGCTGACCTGAACAGCTCTGCAGTCAGTCTGCCCCAAGCTTGGAGAGCTGCAGAAGGTGATTGTGACTCAAGTGCTGGACCCGAAACTTGGCCTTGTTGAACCTCATATGGTTGGACTCATCCCATTCATCCAGCCTGTCCAGACCCCTCCGTACAGCCTTCCTACCCTCAAGCAGATCTATTCTTCTACCCAGCTTGGTGTCGTCTGCAAATTACACTTAGTGTCATTTAGCTCTAGCTGTGAGGATGCCTGGGACTTTAGATCCAGCATCTATACGAGAGTTACTTTGCTGTCTTGAAGCACTTTTGTGCTTTGACACTGTGTTGGAGGACAATGATGGTTGCAAGAAACATCTCCCAGCAGTCGCGGACTATCCCTCCAAACTCTGTGATCCGTCGCTGCTGCTGCTCGCTCTGACCCATCACAAAGTTGCTCTGTCTCTCTGCTGGACTTAGAGCTTGTGTCCTCCAGAAATGGGACGGGCCGAGAGTTTCTAGGCAGGGGGACGGTGTCTGAGGGCACAGGCAGGGGCAGTCTCCCCACTCGACACGACACCAGCAGTGAAGCTGAGAACGCGACGATGGCCGAGTCCCTGGGCACTGCTCTGGGGCAGGGCAGGACCGTGTCCATGGGGATTATGGTCCCAGCCCTGTGGGATCCTCTGATGCTGAGAAAACAAGCGATTGGCTTCCTTTTCTTGACAGCCTTGAGCACTGGGAGGACATTTCCCCTATGTGATGGGGATTGTCCCTTCACAGGGAATCTGCTTCAGCCAGGCTGTGACAGAAAGGGGTCTGGTCCAGGAGGAGGACAGGGCTGACAGCGAGGGATTTAGTTGCCTGTGTGTGGTGTGACTTGGCTCCCCACAGCTCCTATGTGGCTCCAGCTCTGGCCTGGGGACACTAAATGGCCTGTCCTGGCCTCACGATGTGGGGCTGAAAAGGCCCACGAGCAGCTCAGAGACGAGCTCTGGCTGCAGCAAGGAGTTGGAGGCACTGGGGGCTGCTGCCTCTGCTCAGGGCTCCTGGCACCCTCCTTGCACGGCCATCCCTCCTTTTCCAGCACCATCCTGCTTCTCATTGGAATCAGTGGATACGGCAAAGCTGCCTGTTTAAGAGCTAACACATTCCTAAGGGCAATATGGAGAGTGGCGATTGGTGTCGGCACGACAAAGTGCAACTGCTCAATGCCCTCGTGAGGGAACCTAGAAAAGCGCAAAATTCCAGAACTTTCACCCAGTTTCTGTTGACAGTCAGGTATCCATGAGCGACCGAGCGGACGAAGAGGACCAGTGAGCTGGTGTTCCCCGTCTTCGCTGTTGCTCGCAAGCGATCCTGGCATCATCCCTGGCTGCCCGTGTCTGCGTGCTGGGCAGCGTGCAGGACTGAGAGTGCGAGCAGGTGAGAGGAGACCATTGAACTCGAGATACCCGCAGCTTCCTTAAGGAGAGGGCCAACCTCGAGGCAGCTTTGGGGAACGGCCTCCTTGCAGCTTTAACTCATCAACGCTCTTCCCAGCGTTTCACATCCAAACATTTCTCCTCTTTCTGGGTTGACGTTTGCAGGCTCCTCTACCACGATGGTCCTTCAAAAGAAGCGCTTCCTTCGGGCTCTTCTGGGGGCAGTGGTATTGGAGTTACTGGTTGCCCTTGTGTACCTCGTGACGCAGCACAGAGCACCCATGTACAAGGTGAGCACTGCTGCAGAGAGCAGACATGTGGCACAGACGCACCGAGACAAGAGCCCATGTTAGGGCTTTGGAGTGAGTGGGCCTCAGTAGGACGTGCCTTGCAGGCCATAGGCATGGGTCTTCTCTAGCCATGCCAAAATGCAGACAGGAGAAAGAAGGCAGGGGCACTGAAAGAGCCTCTGAGCACACAAGCTGAAAGAGGCTCAGTGAGATCTCAGAGGGGGATGGAGGCTTTCTCAGGGACATGCAAACCATCTGGAGTCTCACGGAGCAGAGTCGCTGCTATTCTAAACTCCGCGGAAAGTGCTGGTGTGAGGTGACATCACTGCATAGGCCTCAGCAGAGAGAATCAGAGGGTGTCTCAGCTGGCAGGAGAAATGCCCATACTGAGGCTACACTTTGAAGGGCCCTGTCCTGTCACTGCTCTGCTTGGCCATGCTGTAGCCTGCCATAGCTTAGGGAGGATCTATTCATTAAAAGCATTAAGGGCTGCTCTTGGGGCACCCTCCTGAAGGTCTGGGTCGTTGCCCCTCAGGAATGATGTCAGAGAAGAAATTCTTGGAATAGCCTAAAGAGCAATCTCCCTGAAAGAAAGCAAGGATGAGGGTGTTGCAGCTAAAAGATAAGGGCACACCTCCATGCCATGTGGACACGGAGAAGAAAGCCCCATGCCACCTAACACTGACAAGGACTGCAAAAGCCAAACACAGCCCTCACTCCCGCTAAGAAAGAAAAAACAAAAAACAACCACCACTGCCATAATCTGGGAGGAGAATTAGGCTTGCAGCTAGTACTTAGGGCTGACATGCTCCTTTTCCTGTCCTGTCTCCTCTTAGCAGGACTCCTCCAAAGAAGACACATGGGTCCCTGCGGAAACGGCCAACACTTCTGGAGCTGTGGATCTCCTGAGTTTGATGCCAAACAGTTCACTTTTGCCATCCAATGAAGTCTCTAAGCTCACATTTAACTGGTACAAGGACAACCTTTACACCCAGAGACACCTCTGCTATGGACAGAATGAGGTGCTGAAGCGCCTGGCAAAGACTTTAATTGAGGTGAGAACTGAGGAAAATTGAGGGAAACTGGCTGCTAATCAGATTCTACCCTCATGCTAGCAACCACAGCAAAGATTAGAAGGTGAAACGGGAACAGCTACCTCAGGGGAGGGTAGAGAGAAGACAGAGGCAGGCTCTTTCCAAAAGTGCAAAGTGTCAGAGCAAGAGACACCTGGCACACGATGGAAAGTGAGACATTCTGGCCAGACATAGGGAAAACACTTCCACAAGAATGCTGCTTAAATAGCAGAATAGAGCCTCGAAAGCCTGTGGAGTCTCCATCCTTGGAGATATTCCAAAGTGAACCGGCCAACACCTTGCTTAACCCGCTCATGCTTTCAGCTGAGGGGTGACACAGAGAAAGTGAGAGGAGCCCATAGGTTCATTCAAACTCCTCCCTACTTTTTTCCTTTTGCCAGGAGTCGCCTTCCAGAACACAAGTGCAACATCCTTGCTACCCAAAAGACTACCGAGAAACCATCTGGCTGTCTTCCTTGCACACCACTCCCCACATAATGCAGAATGACTTCCACACAGCTCTTGCTGACAGAAGAGTGACCCTGGAGGGCAATGGACATGCCGAATGGTGCCGGGCTGTCATCCGCAAGCTGTTGAACTTCTCGACATGTGGCCAGAGCCAGGAGAGCACCCTCCTCGGTGCCTACGAGCCCGCTGGGAGCGGGCACTTCTTTGTAAGGAAAATGCGCACCCTTCCCTTCCCTCGCTCTCTTTAGAAGCCACTGTTCTGCTCAGGGGCACCTTTGGGCTCCCATTAAGAGGCCTCTTGCCAGCCCTTTGCAGAGCTGTGCACAAGGGGCAAAAGAAGAGCTGCTTGTAGCAGTGTGCAGGGTGAGAGCTCTCCTTGCGGACAGCCCTTGCTGACTCAAGGGAGACCAGAGCAGCTGCCCCGCAGCACTTTCCCCTCTCTTACTCGGTACCATTTCTCCTTCCTGCCTTTCAGGCCTTCTCCCAGTTTTACTTTGACTTGAGATTCCTCAACGTGACCAAGGAGCGCTCCCTGCTCACTGTCAGCAACAGCATCCGGAATTTCTGCACAAGGAGCTGGCAAGATGTATGTTTCCCACAATGGCTCATGGGAGGCTCTGGGGAAGCTGCAAAGGAATAATCAATCCCCCTGGGCAGAGCTGCCCTCATGGCTCCAAAACACCTGCCCAGTCCACACAAAATGTCTTTGCATGAAGGGCCTTACAGAGCCATCCTTCTTCATGCAGCAGTCAGCGCTCAGCAGGCCATTGCACCTGCAAGGCAATTGCCTGCTGCCAGATCATTGCTAGGAGCTCAAATAACTTCCCTTCCTTCTCACACCCGCCCCCAGCTGTCTTCTAGCTACCCTGAGGAAAATCCCTGGCGACTGCGTAGCTATTGCACCAACGCCAACTACGTCCTCACCCTCCTTGAGATTAATGAGACCAGCTGGAACGACATCATCATCCAGAGGAAGGTAAGCAGCAACCTCAGACCAGCATGGCAATGCCCTCGCAGGCAGGTGTCCAGCAGCACCGTGCCCAGCTAACACGCAGCTGTGCAGCTCAGCCCTGTGGCCAAGGCTCGTGGAGACCTCCTGCTTGGGGACACGCGCTGTGCCTGTGCCAGGCCTGGCACGCAGAGCCCCAGTGCTGCTAGGGGCATCTCTGTGCTAGAGCTGCCCTCACGATGCCCCTCTCTCCTTTGGCAGCCCGGGAGCACGGACGTCGCCTGGAGCCTGGGCTACGCGCTGGAGCTCGCCAACACCATCCCACGAGAGCTGCTGCACTTGGTGCAGAGGCAAAACCCCTCCGTGCGCGCTGCAGCCGTGGCCCTCATGGTGTCCACTCTTGGCGTGGGGCTTGTTGTCGTGCACACCCACTGGCACATGTAGGAGCTGGGCTGCATCTCAGAGATGGTAGGAAGGCGTCAAGGCTGGAGGGCTGACTCACACACTGGCCAGCAGGACAGAGAGCCCATCCCTTCATCTTGGGCCCATGACGTGGAGCATATTAACCTTTACAGGACTCAAAAAGCGAAGGCTGGACTCTTTTTGAACTGTGCCCAAAAGGGAGCTTGGCACTACAGGGCATTTTCCAAGGAGCCTCCCTCCCCTTTAACTCTGCTCGCATCAGCCTGTGCGCTCTAGAAATCCCAAGCAGGGCCTTTCTTACAGCTTTGCAGATGCTGATGCCTGTTCCTCGTGTGGCCTTCATGCCATCTGATTAGCAGCCTGTTTCTCTCAATTTTCCTCAATTCTCACCTCAATTAAACTCTTTGCAAGGCGCTTCAGCACCTCATTCTGGCCATAGCAGAGGTGACTCTGGGTGTAAACGTTGTCCTTGTACCAGTTAAATGTGAGCTTAGAGACTTCCTTGGATGGCAAAACTGGACTGTTTGGCATTAAACTCAGGAGATCCACAGCGCCAGAAGTGTTGGCCGTTTCTGCAGGGACCCGTGTGTCTTCTTTGGAGGAGTCCTGCCAAGCTGAGACACCACGAGGTTAAAAGACCTGCTGTGGAGATGGCCACAGATTTGGGGAGATTTGCCATCTGTGAATGCTGTCCTGCCTTTGCCTTTTTTTTTGCTCATCTGCTAGCTGTCCTGCCAATCATCCATCTGGCCATTTGTCAGCTGCACGTTCACCTTCTACCAGCGATGAGCTGACCCCTACCATTTCTTCAGATATTTTTCCCTGGTTTTTAGCTGTTCTATTAGTTCTATTAACTATGATAGAAATAAATATTCTGAAAGGCACCCAAGAGGGAAATTCTTCTTCTTTTGCTCCTGAATCAAAAGGATTTTAATGTTGTTGGTCCCAGGTAAGGGGTGGTGCCAATGATGGGAGCTGAGGCCAGGTGCCAGAACAAGGGCCTTGGCCGTGGGGAGGTGCTCTGCAAAATGCAGCTTAGTCCCCGGTGTGTGGTGTGACCTGGCTCCCCACTGGCCTCTGCTCAGGTCGCATGTGGCTGCAGCCCTGCCCCGGGGACACTAAATGGCCTGTCCTGGCCTCAGGGCATGGAGCTGAAAACACAGCCTAGGAGCACCCCATGTACTGGTCCTTGTGCACACTTAGGTGTCACTGGGACCCCAGCACAGGCCACTGGGACTTCATTCCTGCTGTGGGTGCGACTCTACATGGAATGTGACAGGTCACGCTGAGTGCACAAGCCACAGATTCTGCCTCCCCACCAGTCACAGAGCCATGTGGGGGGCCCCAGGCAGGGAGAGAGCTGGGGCAGTAAGGCCTGGGTGCCATGGGGCTTTGCAGGGAAGCAAGTTGGGAGGATCTGCTGGGATGGCTGCTGTCTGCTGAAGGGCACGAGGCAGTGGAGCAGTAGAGGAGGGAGGTCGGGGGATGCGAGGGCTGAGATGCTCCGGCAGCCCAGGCCCTGCTTCCTGCAAGGCAGGCACAAGCCGGGCAGAGGGCTCACTGTGGCCGGCCTTGCACAGGCCGCCCCTCAACCAGGCCAAGGGAACCTGTCTCAGCCTGCAGCGCTGGCTCCTTGGCACTCAGTAAATGGCAGCCTTCACAAGGCAGCTAGCACCACTCCCTACAGAGCGGTGCCGTTACCTGCACGTGCTTTTTAGGTGCTGCCATTTGCAGGCTAAGAGGTGCCCTGGGAACCCAGGAGCACCCGAGCTTGGCAGCCTTAACTGCAGCCAACATTTTGCCACAACGCTTCCCTGCTTAAACACAGACAAGAAACAGCTTCTGCAGAGCTGGCACACAAATGTTAGGCCCTACCCTAACCCAGGCGACAGCCTGGCAGTGCAGCCGGGCAATAACCCCATGGCTCACACACACCGGGCTCTAGTCCCTGCCTCCTCCAGCACACGTGGACCTGTGCTCTGTTCCTACCACACTGCAGATGAGTTCTCTCCCACTTTACTGCAGGACATGCCAGGCCTTTCCAAAGCCTCAGGAGCCCCCAGGCCTTCCCTCGTGTGTGTGGGAAAAAAGTGCCTGTTCTAACAGATCCTGCCAGGATCCTCACTCACCCCTGCGTCCCTGTGCTACACGCTCCGTACGGCTGCCTCACCTGTGCCAGGGCTGAGCATGATCACAGGGGTGTCAGCAACACCCCAGAACTTCATTCCTCCTTTCTTCACCCAAAGAGGGGCCCGGACATCTCCTGCAAAACAAACACGACGCCTAGCAGCATGCAGGACCACTGCTTTCAGAAACCACCCAGCACAGACCCCGCAAAGGGCACAGCCTAGGCCAGCCCAAAGCGGGGCCACCCACAAGGCTCTGCCAGTATGGATGTGCCTGACTTAACAGGAACCCCCACCTCAAGGTGCTCGTGGTGCTACAGCACACTGGGTGAGTGTGAAAGGCCCTTCAGGTGGCCCAGACACCCCTGTGTCACTCTACAAAGTGCTCTAACGAAACCCAGAGCAAGGCAAAAGCGCCACAGCACAGGGGTGCTGGGACAGCAGCCCCCTCCTCACACACACACCATGGACCATCAAAGACAGTGGCAGAAGGAAGCAGAGATCTCAACCTGCCTTTCATCTAAAGGACACACAGAGGACTCAAGAGACCCGTCTGGGTACTCCAAGAAGACCCACTCATGTCACACAGAGCAATCTCCTGCCCTCCTGCAGCACAGACACCCTGGCAGCTTATTGCACTTGCTAGGGGACCCAGCTCAGGGGCTCGGTCATCAGAGCAGCACACACAGTCCTAGGGAGATAGGACAGAAAGGGCCAGCTCAGCACCTGACAAAGCAGAGCAAAAGCAAATCGCCAACATGCAGCACGGCAGCACCCCATCCCTCAAAACAAACCCAACACACACACACAGGCACCCCATCTCACCCGCTTGGGCTCCTTGTGCTCACGCAGTGCCTCCTCTCGGCCAAATCCAACAAAATCTACAAACACAAAAGACGAGAGAAGAGCACACCTTGAGGAGATGACAAAAAATACATCCCAACTGCAGTAATACCCCAATACAACACCTTGACCTCTTCTGCTAGCGCATCCAGAACAGCGGCCTATGTGCTGCAAGCTCTAGAGCTGCCGTAGGGCCTGTAAGAGGAGAAGGGAGGTGGGCAAGAGACACAGCACCAGGGACACAATGCCCCTACCCTAGGCTCTGCTTGCTCTCACAGGCAAGACCCTCACCTTGCCGCGCTCCTCCAGAACCCCAGCAACCCCCTCTCCACATTACTCAACACCTGCATGCACAAAGCAAAAACTCATCAAAAAAGCCCACAGACCACAACACTTTACCCCCAACAACTCCCTCGCTCATCTTCTTCTTAGGAAAGGACCCTTTCTCACGCCTTCTCTTTTGGGACCGTCAGGACACGGACCCCTGCATTTGAAAAGCAATGCAAAACCTACCTGCCCCACCAACCCACCCCGTCCCCCAAAAATTAATAAATCAAGTTCATTATGCACAGACACGCTCAACAATCACCAGGCCATCACTGCCACACTCCATAACCTACTGCACACCATTCCAACAGTCAGGGAGCTCCAGCCCCAAACAGACAGGCACGCACACAAACAACATCAGGCAAACAGAGGAAAGCTCTACGCAGCAAGAAGTTATACCACATGGAAAATACTGAGGACTACAAAGTCCTGTGACATATGAGCTGTGCAGCCCTGATGGTCGGCACGAGACCAGAAGAGACTCAAATACCGGCACCTTTGCCAGAAAGGGGACAGCCAAGCCAGAGAAAGACATGCAAAGAGAGTCCTTAAGGGGGATATAATACTATGATGCAATACAGGAAAGACAACCCTGGAGGGACGTTGAGAACGTGCAAAACAAGATGGGCCACCGAAGAGAAAAGAGAGACTGATGAAGCCTCCACAGCAGTGGCGAAGACGATGGACCACAAAAACTCACAAGACAGTCAGAGGGACTGAACTGCCCTTAGCTGCCTTCGCAGCACACGCTGGGATCCTCTTCACAGTGATGATTACTCAGGCCCGGCAGAAAGACAAAGGATGCCTAGAGCGCTAGTGCTGCACCGGGTGGGAGGCATTCTGGAACATAAAGGACAAGGTTAACCTCAAGACCTGAACTACAGAGTGCACCTACCACACACACCACAGAGATACAGGCTGGGGCTGCCTGCCTTAGCGCACCCGCACTTCCTCTTCTGAAACACCCAAAACCCTGCCTCACACACCACCGACCTGGGAGAGGCATCTGCACTCGAGGGTATGTACTAGCACACACACCATACACACACACACGACACCCCAACACCTTCCATCCCTCTGCATAGCTTTTCCAGTGCTCGGGGTCACAACAGGACGTCACTTGGCAGACACATCCTCTTCACTCTTCTTTCGGACACTCCATTCGCCTTCACCACCTGACAATCCAGAGCTCAAGCCATCATCCCCATGATGGACAACTCCCACCTCAGCCGGGAAAATAACCCTCCTCCAGAGTACAGCTGTTGCTCTGCTCACCTGCACCAGGACAGACTGACTCTCTGGTACCAGGGCTCTGCTGACCCCAAGAACAAACAAAATTACTAAGCGATCTGCCCAAACAACTCATGCCTTCCTGCCCTGCCCTCAAATAAATTAGTCGGTGAAGTAGATTACACTTAGGCTGACCTGAACAGCTCTGCAGTCAGTCTGCCCCAAGCTTGGAGAGCTGCAGAAGGTGATTGTGACTCAAGTGCTGGACCCGAAACTTGGCCTTGTTGAACCTCATATGGTTGGACTCATCCCATTCATCCAGCCTGTCCAGACCCCTCCGTACAGCCTTCCTACCCTCAAGCAGATCTATTCTTCTACCCAGCTTGGTGTCGTCTGCAAATTACACTTAGTGTCATTTAGCTCTAGCTGTGAGGATGCCTGGGACTTTAGATCCAGCATCTATACGAGAGTTACTTTGCTGTCTTGAAGCACTTTTGTGCTTTGACACTGTGTTGGAGGACAATGATGGTTGCAAGAAACATCTCCCAGCAGTCGCGGACTATCCCTCCAAACTCTGTGATCCGTCGCTGCTGCTGCTCGCTCTGACCCATCACAAAGTTGCTCTGTCTCTCTGCTGGACTTAGAGCTTGTGTCCTCCAGAAATGGGACGGGCCGAGAGTTTCTAGGCAGGGGGACGGTGTCTGAGGGCACAGGCAGGGGCAGTCTCCCCACTCGACACGACACCAGCAGTGAAGCTGAGAACGCGACGATGGCCGAGTCCCTGGGCACTGCTCTGGGGCAGGGCAGGACCGTGTCCATGGGGATTATGGTCCCAGCCCTGTGGGATCCTCTGATGCTGAGAAAACAAGCGATTGGCTTCCTTTTCTTGACAGCCTTGAGCACTGGGAGGACATTTCCCCTATGTGATGGGGATTGTCCCTTCACAGGGAATCTGCTTCAGCCAGGCTGTGACAGAAAGGGGTCTGGTCCAGGAGGAGGACAGGGCTGACAGCGAGGGATTTAGTTGCCTGTGTGTGGTGTGACTTGGCTCCCCACAGCTCCTATGTGGCTCCAGCTCTGGCCTGGGGACACTAAATGGCCTGTCCTGGCCTCACGATGTGGGGCTGAAAAGGCCCACGAGCAGCTCAGAGACGAGCTCTGGCTGCAGCAAGGAGTTGGAGGCACTGGGGGCTGCTGCCTCTGCTCAGGGCTCCTGGCACCCTCCTTGCACGGCCATCCCTCCTTTTCCAGCACCATCCTGCTTCTCATTGGAATCAGTGGATACGGCAAAGCTGCCTGTTTAAGAGCTAACACATTCCTAAGGGCAATATGGAGAGTGGCGATTGGTGTCGGCACGACAAAGTGCAACTGCTCAATGCCCTCGTGAGGGAACCTAGAAAAGCGCAAAATTCCAGAACTTTCACCCAGTTTCTGTTGACAGTCAGGTATCCATGAGCGACCGAGCGGACGAAGAGGACCAGTGAGCTGGTGTTCCCCGTCTTCGCTGTTGCTCGCAAGCGATCCTGGCATCATCCCTGGCTGCCCGTGTCTGCGTGCTGGGCAGCGTGCAGGACTGAGAGTGCGAGCAGGTGAGAGGAGACCATTGAACTCGAGATACCCGCAGCTTCCTTAAGGAGAGGGCCAACCTCGAGGCAGCTTTGGGGAACGGCCTCCTTGCAGCTTTAACTCATCAACGCTCTTCCCAGCGTTTCACATCCAAACATTTCTCCTCTTTCTGGGTTGACGTTTGCAGGCTCCTCTACCACGATGGTCCTTCAAAAGAAGCGCTTCCTTCGGGCTCTTCTGGGGGCAGTGGTATTGGAGTTACTGGTTGCCCTTGTGTACCTCGTGACGCAGCACAGAGCACCCATGTACAAGGTGAGCACTGCTGCAGAGAGCAGACATGTGGCACAGACGCACCGAGACAAGAGCCCATGTTAGGGCTTTGGAGTGAGTGGGCCTCAGTAGGACGTGCCTTGCAGGCCATAGGCATGGGTCTTCTCTAGCCATGCCAAAATGCAGACAGGAGAAAGAAGGCAGGGGCACTGAAAGAGCCTCTGAGCACACAAGCTGAAAGAGGCTCAGTGAGATCTCAGAGGGGGATGGAGGCTTTCTCAGGGACATGCAAACCATCTGGAGTCTCACGGAGCAGAGTCGCTGCTATTCTAAACTCCGCGGAAAGTGCTGGTGTGAGGTGACATCACTGCATAGGCCTCAGCAGAGAGAATCAGAGGGTGTCTCAGCTGGCAGGAGAAATGCCCATACTGAGGCTACACTTTGAAGGGCCCTGTCCTGTCACTGCTCTGCTTGGCCATGCTGTAGCCTGCCATAGCTTAGGGAGGATCTATTCATTAAAAGCATTAAGGGCTGCTCTTGGGGCACCCTCCTGAAGGTCTGGGTCGTTGCCCCTCAGGAATGATGTCAGAGAAGAAATTCTTGGAATAGCCTAAAGAGCAATCTCCCTGAAAGAAAGCAAGGATGAGGGTGTTGCAGCTAAAAGATAAGGGCACACCTCCATGCCATGTGGACACGGAGAAGAAAGCCCCATGCCACCTAACACTGACAAGGACTGCAAAAGCCAAACACAGCCCTCACTCCCGCTAAGAAAGAAAAAACAAAAAACAACCACCACTGCCATAATCTGGGAGGAGAATTAGGCTTGCAGCTAGTACTTAGGGCTGACATGCTCCTTTTCCTGTCCTGTCTCCTCTTAGCAGGACTCCTCCAAAGAAGACACATGGGTCCCTGCGGAAACGGCCAACACTTCTGGAGCTGTGGATCTCCTGAGTTTGATGCCAAACAGTTCACTTTTGCCATCCAATGAAGTCTCTAAGCTCACATTTAACTGGTACAAGGACAACCTTTACACCCAGAGACACCTCTGCTATGGACAGAATGAGGTGCTGAAGCGCCTGGCAAAGACTTTAATTGAGGTGAGAACTGAGGAAAATTGAGGGAAACTGGCTGCTAATCAGATTCTACCCTCATGCTAGCAACCACAGCAAAGATTAGAAGGTGAAACGGGAACAGCTACCTCAGGGGAGGGTAGAGAGAAGACAGAGGCAGGCTCTTTCCAAAAGTGCAAAGTGTCAGAGCAAGAGACACCTGGCACACGATGGAAAGTGAGACATTCTGGCCAGACATAGGGAAAACACTTCCACAAGAATGCTGCTTAAATAGCAGAATAGAGCCTCGAAAGCCTGTGGAGTCTCCATCCTTGGAGATATTCCAAAGTGAACCGGCCAACACCTTGCTTAACCCGCTCATGCTTTCAGCTGAGGGGTGACACAGAGAAAGTGAGAGGAGCCCATAGGTTCATTCAAACTCCTCCCTACTTTTTTCCTTTTGCCAGGAGTCGCCTTCCAGAACACAAGTGCAACATCCTTGCTACCCAAAAGACTACCGAGAAACCATCTGGCTGTCTTCCTTGCACACCACTCCCCACATAATGCAGAATGACTTCCACACAGCTCTTGCTGACAGAAGAGTGACCCTGGAGGGCAATGGACATGCCGAATGGTGCCGGGCTGTCATCCGCAAGCTGTTGAACTTCTCGACATGTGGCCAGAGCCAGGAGAGCACCCTCCTCGGTGCCTACGAGCCCGCTGGGAGCGGGCACTTCTTTGTAAGGAAAATGCGCACCCTTCCCTTCCCTCGCTCTCTTTAGAAGCCACTGTTCTGCTCAGGGGCACCTTTGGGCTCCCATTAAGAGGCCTCTTGCCAGCCCTTTGCAGAGCTGTGCACAAGGGGCAAAAGAAGAGCTGCTTGTAGCAGTGTGCAGGGTGAGAGCTCTCCTTGCGGACAGCCCTTGCTGACTCAAGGGAGACCAGAGCAGCTGCCCCGCAGCACTTTCCCCTCTCTTACTCGGTACCATTTCTCCTTCCTGCCTTTCAGGCCTTCTCCCAGTTTTACTTTGACTTGAGATTCCTCAACGTGACCAAGGAGCGCTCCCTGCTCACTGTCAGCAACAGCATCCGGAATTTCTGCACAAGGAGCTGGCAAGATGTATGTTTCCCACAATGGCTCATGGGAGGCTCTGGGGAAGCTGCAAAGGAATAATCAATCCCCCTGGGCAGAGCTGCCCTCATGGCTCCAAAACACCTGCCCAGTCCACACAAAATGTCTTTGCATGAAGGGCCTTACAGAGCCATCCTTCTTCATGCAGCAGTCAGCGCTCAGCAGGCCATTGCACCTGCAAGGCAATTGCCTGCTGCCAGATCATTGCTAGGAGCTCAAATAACTTCCCTTCCTTCTCACACCCGCCCCCAGCTGTCTTCTAGCTACCCTGAGGAAAATCCCTGGCGACTGCGTAGCTATTGCACCAACGCCAACTACGTCCTCACCCTCCTTGAGATTAATGAGACCAGCTGGAACGACATCATCATCCAGAGGAAGGTAAGCAGCAACCTCAGACCAGCATGGCAATGCCCTCGCAGGCAGGTGTCCAGCAGCACCGTGCCCAGCTAACACGCAGCTGTGCAGCTCAGCCCTGTGGCCAAGGCTCGTGGAGACCTCCTGCTTGGGGACACGCGCTGTGCCTGTGCCAGGCCTGGCACGCAGAGCCCCAGTGCTGCTAGGGGCATCTCTGTGCTAGAGCTGCCCTCACGATGCCCCTCTCTCCTTTGGCAGCCCGGGAGCACGGACGTCGCCTGGAGCCTGGGCTACGCGCTGGAGCTCGCCAACACCATCCCACGAGAGCTGCTGCACTTGGTGCAGAGGCAAAACCCCTCCGTGCGCGCTGCAGCCGTGGCCCTCATGGTGTCCACTCTTGGCGTGGGGCTTGTTGTCGTGCACACCCACTGGCACATGTAGGAGCTGGGCTGCATCTCAGAGATGGTAGGAAGGCGTCAAGGCTGGAGGGCTGACTCACACACTGGCCAGCAGGACAGAGAGCCCATCCCTTCATCTTGGGCCCATGACGTGGAGCATATTAACCTTTACAGGACTCAAAAAGCGAAGGCTGGACTCTTTTTGAACTGTGCCCAAAAGGGAGCTTGGCACTACAGGGCATTTTCCAAGGAGCCTCCCTCCCCTTTAACTCTGCTCGCATCAGCCTGTGCGCTCTAGAAATCCCAAGCAGGGCCTTTCTTACAGCTTTGCAGATGCTGATGCCTGTTCCTCGTGTGGCCTTCATGCCATCTGATTAGCAGCCTGTTTCTCTCAATTTTCCTCAATTCTCACCTCAATTAAACTCTTTGCAAGGCGCTTCAGCACCTCATTCTGGCCATAGCAGAGGTGACTCTGGGTGTAAACGTTGTCCTTGTACCAGTTAAATGTGAGCTTAGAGACTTCCTTGGATGGCAAAACTGGACTGTTTGGCATTAAACTCAGGAGATCCACAGCGCCAGAAGTGTTGGCCGTTTCTGCAGGGACCCGTGTGTCTTCTTTGGAGGAGTCCTGCCAAGCTGAGACACCACGAGGTTAAAAGACCTGCTGTGGAGATGGCCACAGATTTGGGGAGATTTGCCATCTGTGAATGCTGTCCTGCCTTTGCCTTTTTTTTTGCTCATCTGCTAGCTGTCCTGCCAATCATCCATCTGGCCATTTGTCAGCTGCACGTTCACCTTCTACCAGCGATGAGCTGACCCCTACCATTTCTTCAGATATTTTTCCCTGGTTTTTAGCTGTTCTATTAGTTCTATTAACTATGATAGAAATAAATATTCTGAAAGGCACCCAAGAGGGAAATTCTTCTTCTTTTGCTCCTGAATCAAAAGGATTTTAATGTTGTTGGTCCCAGGTAAGGGGTGGTGCCAATGATGGGAGCTGAGGCCAGGTGCCAGAACAAGGGCCTTGGCCGTGGGGAGGTGCTCTGCAAAATGCAGCTTAGTCCCCGGTGTGTGGTGTGACCTGGCTCCCCACTGGCCTCTGCTCAGGTCGCATGTGGCTGCAGCCCTGCCCCGGGGACACTAAATGGCCTGTCCTGGCCTCAGGGCATGGAGCTGAAAACACAGCCTAGGAGCACCCCATGTACTGGTCCTTGTGCACACTTAGGTGTCACTGGGACCCCAGCACAGGCCACTGGGACTTCATTCCTGCTGTGGGTGCGACTCTACATGGAATGTGACAGGTCACGCTGAGTGCACAAGCCACAGATTCTGCCTCCCCACCAGTCACAGAGCCATGTGGGGGGCCCCAGGCAGGGAGAGAGCTGGGGCAGTAAGGCCTGGGTGCCATGGGGCTTTGCAGGGAAGCAAGTTGGGAGGATCTGCTGGGATGGCTGCTGTCTGCTGAAGGGCACGAGGCAGTGGAGCAGTAGAGGAGGGAGGTCGGGGGATGCGAGGGCTGAGATGCTCCGGCAGCCCAGGCCCTGCTTCCTGCAAGGCAGGCACAAGCCGGGCAGAGGGCTCACTGTGGCCGGCCTTGCACAGGCCGCCCCTCAACCAGGCCAAGGGAACCTGTCTCAGCCTGCAGCGCTGGCTCCTTGGCACTCAGTAAATGGCAGCCTTCACAAGGCAGCTAGCACCACTCCCTACAGAGCGGTGCCGTTACCTGCACGTGCTTTTTAGGTGCTGCCATTTGCAGGCTAAGAGGTGCCCTGGGAACCCAGGAGCACCCGAGCTTGGCAGCCTTAACTGCAGCCAACATTTTGCCACAACGCTTCCCTGCTTAAACACAGACAAGAAACAGCTTCTGCAGAGCTGGCACACAAATGTTAGGCCCTACCCTAACCCAGGCGACAGCCTGGCAGTGCAGCCGGGCAATAACCCCATGGCTCACACACACCGGGCTCTAGTCCCTGCCTCCTCCAGCACACGTGGACCTGTGCTCTGTTCCTACCACACTGCAGATGAGTTCTCTCCCACTTTACTGCAGGACATGCCAGGCCTTTCCAAAGCCTCAGGAGCCCCCAGGCCTTCCCTCGTGTGTGTGGGAAAAAAGTGCCTGTTCTAACAGATCCTGCCAGGATCCTCACTCACCCCTGCGTCCCTGTGCTACACGCTCCGTACGGCTGCCTCACCTGTGCCAGGGCTGAGCATGATCACAGGGGTGTCAGCAACACCCCAGAACTTCATTCCTCCTTTCTTCACCCAAAGAGGGGCCCGGACATCTCCTGCAAAACAAACACGACGCCTAGCAGCATGCAGGACCACTGCTTTCAGAAACCACCCAGCACAGACCCCGCAAAGGGCACAGCCTAGGCCAGCCCAAAGCGGGGCCACCCACAAGGCTCTGCCAGTATGGATGTGCCTGACTTAACAGGAACCCCCACCTCAAGGTGCTCGTGGTGCTACAGCACACTGGGTGAGTGTGAAAGGCCCTTCAGGTGGCCCAGACACCCCTGTGTCACTCTACAAAGTGCTCTAACGAAACCCAGAGCAAGGCAAAAGCGCCACAGCACAGGGGTGCTGGGACAGCAGCCCCCTCCTCACACACACACCATGGACCATCAAAGACAGTGGCAGAAGGAAGCAGAGATCTCAACCTGCCTCTCATCTAAAGGACACACAGAGGACTCAAGAGACCCGTCCGGGTACTCCAAGAAGACCCACTCATGTCACACAGAGCAATCCCCTGCCCTCCTGCAGCACAGACACCCTGGCAGCTTATTGCACTTGCTAGGGGACCCAGCTCAGGGGCTCGGTCATCAGAGCAGCACACACAGTCCTAGGGAGATAGGACAGAAAGGGCCAGCTCAGCACCTGACAAAGCAGAGCAAAAGCAAATCGCCAACATGCAGCACGGCAGCACCCCATCCCTCAAAACAAACCCAACACACACACACAGGCACCCCATCTCACCCGCTTGGGCTCCTTGTGCTCACGCAGTGCCTCCTCTCGGCCAAATCCAACAAAATCTACAAACACAAAAGACGAGAGAAGAGCACACCTTGAGGAGATGACAAAAAATACATCCCAACTGCAGTAATACCCCAATACAACACCTTGACCTCTTCTGCTAGCGCATCCAGAACAGCGGCCTATGTGCTGCAAGCTCTAGAGCTGCCGTAGGGCCTGTAAGAGGAGAAGGGAGGTGGGCAAGAGACACAGCACCAGGGACACAATGCCCCTACCCTAGGCTCTGCTTGCTCTCACAGGCAAGACCCTCACCTTGCCGCGCTCCTCCAGAACCCCAGCAACCCCCTCTCCACATTACTCAACACCTGCATGCACAAAGCAAAAACTCATCAAAAAAGCCCACAGACCACAACACTTTACCCCCAACAACTCCCTCGCTCATCTTCTTCTTAGGAAAGGACCCTTTCTCACGCCTTCTCTTTTGGGACCGTCAGGACACGGACCCCTGCATTTGAAAAGCAATGCAAAACCTACCTGCCCCACCAACCCACCCCGTCCCCCAAAAATTAATAAATCAAGTTCATTATGCACAGACACGCTCAACAATCACCAGGCCATCACTGCCACACTCCATAACCTACTGCACACCATTCCAACAGTCAGGGAGCTCCAGCCCCAAACAGACAGGCACGCACACAAACAACATCAGGCAAACAGAGGAAAGCTCTACGCAGCAAGAAGTTATACCACATGGAAAATACTGAGGACTACAAAGTCCTGTGACATATGAGCTGTGCAGCCCTGATGGTCGGCACGAGACCAGAAGAGACTCAAATACCGGCACCTTTGCCAGAAAGGGGACAGCCAAGCCAGAGAAAGACATGCAAAGAGAGTCCTTAAGGGGGATATAATACTATGATGCAATACAGGAAAGACAACCCTGGAGGGACGTTGAGAACGTGCAAAACAAGATGGGCCACCGAAGAGAAAAGAGAGACTGATGAAGCCTCCACAGCAGTGGCGAAGACGATGGACCACAAAAACTCACAAGACAGTCAGAGGGACTGAACTGCCCTTAGCTGCCTTCGCAGCACACGCTGGGATCCTCTTCACAGTGATGATTACTCAGGCCCGGCAGAAAGACAAAGGATGCCTAGAGCGCTAGTGCTGCACCGGGTGGGAGGCATTCTGGAACATAAAGGACAAGGTTAACCTCAAGACCTGAACTACAGAGTGCACCTACCACACACACCACAGAGATACAGGCTGGGGCTGCCTGCCTTAGCGCACCCGCACTTCCTCTTCTGAAACACCCAAAACCCTGCCTCACACACCACCGACCTGGGAGAGGCATCTGCACTCGAGGGTATGTACTAGCACACACACCATACACACACACACGACACCCCAACACCTTCCATCCCTCTGCATAGCTTTTCCAGTGCTCGGGGTCACAACAGGACGTCACTTGGCAGACACATCCTCTTCACTCTTCTTTCGGACACTCCATTCGCCTTCACCACCTGACAATCCAGAGCTCAAGCCATCATCCCCATGATGGACAACTCCCACCTCAGCCGGGAAAATAACCCTCCTCCAGAGTACAGCTGTTGCTCTGCTCACCTGCACCAGGACAGACTGACTCTCTGGTACCAGGGCTCTGCTGACCCCAAGAACAAACAAAATTACTAAGCGATCTGCCCAAACAACTCATGCCTTCCTGCCCTGCCCTCAAATAAATTAGTCGGTGAAGTAGATTACACTTAGGCTGACCTGAACAGCTCTGCAGTCAGTCTGCCCCAAGCTTGGAGAGCTGCAGAAGGTGATTGTGACTCAAGTGCTGGACCCGAAACTTGGCCTTGTTGAACCTCATATGGTTGGACTCATCCCATTCATCCAGCCTGTCCAGACCCCTCCGTACAGCCTTCCTACCCTCAAGCAGATCTATTCTTCTACCCAGCTTGGTGTCGTCTGCAAATTACACTTAGTGTCATTTAGCTCTAGCTGTGAGGATGCCTGGGACTTTAGATCCAGCATCTATACGAGAGTTACTTTGCTGTCTTGAAGCACTTTTGTGCTTTGACACTGTGTTGGAGGACAATGATGGTTGCAAGAAACATCTCCCAGCAGTCGCGGACTATCCCTCCAAACTCTGTGATCCGTCGCTGCTGCTGCTCGCTCTGACCCATCACAAAGTTGCTCTGTCTCTCTGCTGGACTTAGAGCTTGTGTCCTCCAGAAATGGGACGGGCCGAGAGTTTCTAGGCAGGGGGACGGTGTCTGAGGGCACAGGCAGGGGCAGTCTCCCCACTCGACACGACACCAGCAGTGAAGCTGAGAACGCGACGATGGCCGAGTCCCTGGGCACTGCTCTGGGGCAGGGCAGGACCGTGTCCATGGGGATTATGGTCCCAGCCCTGTGGGATCCTCTGATGCTGAGAAAACAAGCGATTGGCTTCCTTTTCTTGACAGCCTTGAGCACTGGGAGGACATTTCCCCTATGTGATGGGGATTGTCCCTTCACAGGGAATCTGCTTCAGCCAGGCTGTGACAGAAAGGGGTCTGGTCCAGGAGGAGGACAGGGCTGACAGCGAGGGATTTAGTTGCCTGTGTGTGGTGTGACTTGGCTCCCCACAGCTCCTATGTGGCTCCAGCTCTGGCCTGGGGACACTAAATGGCCTGTCCTGGCCTCACGATGTGGGGCTGAAAAGGCCCACGAGCAGCTCAGAGACGAGCTCTGGCTGCAGCAAGGAGTTGGAGGCACTGGGGGCTGCTGCCTCTGCTCAGGGCTCCTGGCACCCTCCTTGCACGGCCATCCCTCCTTTTCCAGCACCATCCTGCTTCTCATTGGAATCAGTGGATACGGCAAAGCTGCCTGTTTAAGAGCTAACACATTCCTAAGGGCAATATGGAGAGTGGCGATTGGTGTCGGCACGACAAAGTGCAACTGCTCAATGCCCTCGTGAGGGAACCTAGAAAAGCGCAAAATTCCAGAACTTTCACCCAGTTTCTGTTGACAGTCAGGTATCCATGAGCGACCGAGCGGACGAAGAGGACCAGTGAGCTGGTGTTCCCCGTCTTCGCTGTTGCTCGCAAGCGATCCTGGCATCATCCCTGGCTGCCCGTGTCTGCGTGCTGGGCAGCGCGCAGGACTGAGAGTGCGAGCAGGTGAGAGGAGACCATTGAACTCGAGATACCCGCAGCTTCCTTAAGGAGAGGGCCAACCTCGAGGCAGCTTTGGGGAACGGCCTCCTTGCAGCTTTAACTCATCAACGCTCTTCCCAGCGTTTCACATCCAAACATTTCTCCTCTTTCTGGGTTGACGTTTGCAGGCTCCTCTACCACGATGGTCCTTCAAAAGAAGCGCTTCCTTCGGGCTCTTCTGGGGGCAGTGGTATTGGAGTTACTGGTTGCCCTTGTGTACCTCGTGACGCAGCACAGAGCACCCATGTACAAGGTGAGCACTGCTGCAGAGAGCAGACATGTGGCACAGACGCACCGAGACAAGAGCCCATGTTAGGGCTTTGGAGTGAGTGGGCCTCAGTAGGACGTGCCTTGCAGGCCATAGGCATGGGTCTTCTCTAGCCATGCCAAAATGCAGACAGGAGAAAGAAGGCAGGGGCACTGAAAGAGCCTCTGAGCACACAAGCTGAAAGAGGCTCAGTGAGATCTCAGAGGGGGATGGAGGCTTTCTCAGGGACATGCAAACCATCTGGAGTCTCACGGAGCAGAGTCGCTGCTATTCTAAACTCCGCGGAAAGTGCTGGTGTGAGGTGACATCACTGCATAGGCCTCAGCAGAGAGAATCAGAGGGTGTCTCAGCTGGCAGGAGAAATGCCCATACTGAGGCTACACTTTGAAGGGCCCTGTCCTGTCACTGCTCTGCTTGGCCATGCTGTAGCCTGCCATAGCTTAGGGAGGATCTATTCATTAAAAGCATTAAGGGCTGCTCTTGGGGCACCCTCCTGAAGGTCTGGGTCGTTGCCCCTCAGGAATGATGTCAGAGAAGAAATTCTTGGAATAGCCTAAAGAGCAATCTCCCTGCAAGAAAGCAAGGATGAGGGTGTTGCAGCTAAAAGATAAGGGCACACCTCCATGCCATGTGGACACGGGGAAGAAAGCCCCATGCCACCTAACACTGACAAGGACTGCAAAAGCCAAACACAGCCCTCACCCCCCGCTAAGAAAGGAAAAACAAAAAACAACCACCACTGCCATAATCTGGGAGGAGAATTAGGCTTGCAGCTAGTATTTAGGGCTGACATACTTCTTTTCCTGTCCTGTCTCCTCTTGGCAGGACTCCTCCAAAGAAGACACATGGGTCCCTGCGGAAACGGCCAACACTTCTGGAGCTGTGGATCTCCTGAGTTTGATGCCAAACAGTTCACTTCTGCCATCCAATGAAGTCTCTAAGCTCACATTTAACTGGTACAAGGACAACCTTTACACCCAGAGACACCTCTGCTATGGACAGAATGAGGTGCTGAAGCGCCTGGCAAAGACTTTAATTGAGGTGAGAATTGAGGAAAATTGAGGGAAACTGGCTGCTAATCAGATTCTACCCTCATGCTAGCAACCACAGCAAAGATTAGAAGGTGAAACGGGAACAGCTACCTCAGGGGAGGGTAGAGAGAAGACAGAGGCAGGCTCTTTCCAAAAGTGCAAAGTGTCAGAGCAAGAGACACCTGGCACACGATGGAAAGTGAGACATTCTGGCCAGACATAGGGAAAACACTTCCACAAGAATGCTGCTTAAATAGCAGAATAGAGCCTCGAAAGCCTGTGGAGTCTCCATCCTTGGAGATATTCCAAAGTGAACCGGACAACACCTTGCTTAACCCGCTCATGCTTTCAGCTGAGGGGTGACACAGAGAAAGCGAGAGGAGCCCATAGGTTCATTCAAACTCCTCCCTACTTTTTTCCTTTTGCCAGGAGTCGCCTTCCAGAACACAAGTGCAACATCCTTGCTACCCAAAAGACTACCGAGAAACCATCTGGCTGTCTTCCTCGTACACCACTCCCCACATAATGCAGAATGACTTCCACACAGCTCTTGCTGACAGAAGAGTGACCCTGGAGGGCAATGGACATGCCGAATGGTGCCGGGCTGTCATCCGCAAGCTGTTGAACTTCTCGACATGTGGCCAGAGCCAGGAGAGCACCCTCTTCGGTGCCTACGAGCCCGCTGGGAGCGGGCACTTCTTTGTAAGGAAAATGCGCACCCTTCCCTTCCCTCGCTCTCTTTAGAAGCCACTGTTCTGCTCAGGGGCACCTTTGGGCTCCCATTAAGAGGCCTCTTGCCAGCCCTTTGCAGAGCTGTGCACAAGGGGCAAAAGAAGAGCTGCTTGTAGCAGTGTGCAGGGTGAGAGCTCTCCTTGCGGACAGCCCTTGCTGACTCAAGGGAGACCAGAGCAGCTGCCCCGCAGCACTTTCCCCTCTCTTACTCGGTACCATTTCTCCTTCCTGCCTTTCAGGCCTTCTCCCAGTTTTACTTTGACTTGAGATTCCTCAACGTGACCAAGGAGCGCTCCCTCCTCACTGTCAGCAACAGCATCCGGAATTTCTGCACAAGGAGCTGGCAAGATGTATGTTTCCCACAATGGCTCATGGGAGGCTCTGGGGAAGCTGCAAAGGAATAATCAATCCCCCTGGGCAGAGCTGCCCTCATGGCTCCAAAACACCTGCCCAGTCCACACAAAATGTCTTTGCATGAAGGGCCTTACAGAGCCATCCTTCTTCATGCAGCAGTCAGCGCTCAGCAGGCCATTGCACCTGCAAGGCAATTGCCTGCTGCCAGATCATTGCTAGGAGCTCAAATAACTTCCCTTCCTTCTCACACCCGCCCCCAGCTGTCTTCTAGCTACCCTGAGGAAAATCCCTGGCGACTGCGTAGCTATTGCACCAACGCCAACTACGTCCTCACCCTCCTTGAGATTAATGAGACCAGCTGGAACGACATCATCATCCAGAGGAAGGTAAGCAGCAACCTCAGACCAGCATGGCAATGCCCTCGCAGGCAGGTGTCCAGCAGCACCGTGCCCAGCTAACACGCAGCTGTGCAGCTCAGCCCTGTGGCCAAGGCTCGTGGAGACCTCCTGCTCGGGGACACGCGCTGTGCCTGTGCCAGGCCTGGCACGCAGAGCCCCAGTGCTGCTAGGGGCATCTCTGTGCTAGAGCTGCCCTCACGATGCCCCTCTCTCCTTTGGCAGCCCGGGAGCACGGACGTCGCCTGGAGCCTGGGCTACGCGCTGGAGCTCGCCAACACCATCCCACGGGATCTGCTGCACTTGGTGCAGAGGCAAAACCCCTCCGTGCGCGCTGCAGCCGTGGCCCTCATGGTGTCCACTCTTGGCGTGGGGCTTGTTGTCGTGCACACCCACTGGCACATGTAGGAGCTGGGCTGCATCTCAGAGATGGTAGGAAGGCGTCAAGGCTGGAGGGCTGACTCACACACTGGCCAGCAGGACAGAGAGCCCATCTCTTCATCTTGGGCCCATGACGTGGAGCATATCAACCTTTACAGGAATCAAGAAGCGAAGGCTGGACTCTTTTTGAACTGTGCCCAAAAGGGAGCTTGGCACTACAGGGCATTTTCCAAGGAGCCTCCCTCCCCTTTAACTCTGCTCGCATCAGCCTGTGCGCTCTAGAAATCCCAAGCAGGGCCTTTCTTACAGCTTTGCAGATGCTGACGCCTGTTCCTCGTGTGGCCTTCATGCCATCTGATTAGCAGCCTGTTTCTCTCAATTTTCCTCAATTCTCACCTCAATTAAACTCTTTGCAAGGCGCTTCAGCACCTCATTCTGTCCATAGCAGAGGTGGTGCTGGGTGTAAACGTTGTCCTTGTACCAGTTAAATGTGAGCTTAGAGACTTCCTTGGATGGCAAAACTGAACTGTTTGGCATTAAACTCAGGAGATCCACAGCTCCAGAAGTGTTGGCCGTTTCTGCAGGGACTCGTGTGTCTTCTTTGGAGGAGTCCTGCCAAGCTGAGACACCACGAGGTTAAAAGACCTGCTGTGGAGATGGCCACAGATTTGGGGAGATTTGCCATCTGTGAATGCTGTCCTGCCTTTGCCTTTTTTTTTGCTCATCTGCTAGCTGTCCTGCCAATCATCCATCTGGCCATTTGTCAGCTGCACGTTCACCTTCTACCAGCGATGAGCTGACCCCTACCATTTCTTCAGATATTTTTCCCTGGTTTTTAGCTGTTCTATTAGTTCTATTAACTATGATAGAAATAAATATTCTGAAAGGCACCCAAGAGGGAAATTCTTCTTCTTTTGCTCCTGAATCAAAAGGATTTTAATGTTGTTGGTCCCAGGTAAGGGGTGGTGCCAATGATGGGAGCTGAGGCCAGGTGCCAGAACAAGGGCCTTGGCCGTGGGGAGGTGCTCTGCAAAATGCAGCTTAGTCCCCAGTGTGTGGTGTGACCTGGCTCCCCACTGGCCTCTGCTCAGGTCGCATGTGGCTGCAGCCCTGCCCCGGGGACACTAAATGGCCTGTCCTGGCCTCAGGGCATGGAGCTGAAAACACAGCCTAGGAGCACCCCATGTACTGGTCCTTGTGCACACTTAGGTGTCACTGGGACCGCAGCACAGGCCACACTGGGACTGCTGTGGGTGCGACTGTACATGGAATGTGACAGGTCACGCTGAGTGCACAAGCCACAGATTCTGCCTCCCCACCAGTCACAGAGCCATGTGGGGGGCCCCAGGCAGGGAGAGAGCTGGGGCAGTAAGGCCTGGGTGCCATGGGGGTTTGCAGGGAAGCAAGTTGGGAGGATCTGCTGGGATGGCTGCTGTCTGCTGAAGGGCACGAGGCAGTGGAGCAGTAGAGGAGGGAGGACGGGGGATGCGAGGGCTGAGATGCTCCGGCAGCCCAGGCCCTGCTTCCTGCAAGGCAGGCACAAGCCGGGCAGAGGGCTCACTGTGGCCGGCCTTGCACAGGCCGCCCCTCAACCAGGCCAAGGGAACCTGTCTCAGCCTGCAGCGCTGGCTCCTTGGCACTCAGTAAATGGCAGCCTTCACAAGGCAGCTAGCACCACTCCCTACAGAGCGGTGCCGTTACCTGCACGTGCTTTTTAGGTGTTGCCATTTGCAGGCTAAGAGGTGCCCTGGGAACCCAGGAGCACCCGAGCTTGGCAGCCTTAACTGCAGCCAACATTTTGCCACAACGCTTCCCTGCTTAAACACAGACAAGAAACAGCTTCTGCAGAGCTGGCACACAAATGTTAGGCCCTACCCTAACCCAGGCGACAGCCTGGCAGTGCAGCCTGGCAATAACCCCAAGGCTCACACACACCAGGCTCTAGTCCCTGCCTCCTCCAGCACACGTGGACCTGTGCTCTGTTCCTACCACACTGCAGATGAGTTCTCTCCCACTTTACTGCAGGACATGCCAGGCCTTTCCAAAGCCTCAGGAGCCCCCAGGCCTTCCCTCGTGTGTGTGGGAAAAAAGTGCCTGTTTTAACAGATCCTGCCAGGATCCTCACTCACCCCTGTGTCCCTGTGCTACACGCTCCGTACGGCTGCCTCACCTGTGCCAGGGCTGAGCATGATCACAGGGGTGTCAGCAACACCCCAGAACTTCATTCCTCCTTTCTTCACCCAAAGAGGGGCCCGGACATCTCCTGCAAAACAAACACGACGCCTAGCAGCATGCAGGACCACTGCTTTCAGAAACCACGCAGCACAGACCCCGCAGAGGGCACAGCCTAGGCCAGCCCAAAGCGGGGCCACCCACAAGGCTCTGTCAGTATGGATGTGCCTGACTTAACAGGAACCCCCACCTCAAGGTGCTCGTGGTGCTACAGCACACTGGGTGAGTGTGAAAGGCCCTTCAGCTGGCCCAGACACCCCTGTGTCACTCTGCAAAGTGCTCTAACGAAACCCAGAGCAAGGCAAAAGCGCCACAGCACAGGGGTGCTGGGACAGCAGCCCCCTCCTCACACACACACCATGGACCATCAAAGACAGTGGCAGAAGGAAGCAGAGATCTCAACCTGCCTGCATTCTAAGGGACACACAGAGGACTCAAGAGACCCGTCCGGGTACTCCAAGAAGACCCACTCATGTCACACAGAGCAATCCCCTCCCTCCTGCAGCACAGACACCCTGGCAGCTTATTGCACTTGCTACGGGACCCACCACTACTACCTTTATTTGAAAGAAGAGATAATAAAACCATGCTTTGTTGAAAAGAGAGACCATAAAAACATCTGTATTTGAGAGCAGACATGGACTCCGGCATCTCTGCCATCTTTATTGCTCCAAAATATGTAAAACTGTGCCTTCCTAGCCACCCATTGAGCAAATCTAATCTTTCTGACCCTGTGGGAGGAAATGTGGGATGCTTCACTAGAGCAGTCCCAGCTTTCTGCGCCTTCAAAACACAAACAGCTGCAAAACACAAAGAGTGTCAATGAGAGTCCACCCTAGAAAGGACAACACAGTTTAGCAAACTCACACGCTGCATCAGCTGCAGATCCCCATCGACAGCCACCTCTGCAGCCACGGGGAGGGGGTGTCTGGACGGCCTCTAGCTTACCCCTTCTTATCTCACCCTTATTACTGGGGCATGGCCTCTGCGACCACTGCTTCCTCCAGCTCTCTTTTGGGACCCTGGGGAATGCTGCTCTATATCCGAAAAATCAATACCACGGCCACCGTCCCAAGCCACTGACACCTGCCCTCACAATTTGATTAGTTCATCAAATGGATTACACACACCTTCACCAACCACTGCTCCGGGCCATTTCTGACACGTTTTACACGCTACTGCAGCCACCTCCCACAGGCGAGGTACCTCCAGCCCCACACTGACAAGCACGCACACTAACGACATCTCACCAACTGCAGAAAAACCTCTGCAAAAACAAGTACTACCACACAGAAGTTACTCTATGTTCCAGAAAGGAAAAAAAAAAACAAGAACCACCTCAAGACCTGCTGAGAACAGTGCGCAGATGCAACACACACCATAGAGACACAGGCTGGAGCTGCCTGCCTCACACACCGCTCATCCCCAAGAGGCATCCACACTAGACAGTCTGGAAGCAAAGAGACTCACCATCAAAAGACTCCCCAACACCTTCTGTCCATCCACCCACTTAGCTCTGGCAGTGCTCAGGGTCACCACTGGACTTCAGGAGCTGTCCTCAGTTGGCAGACACATCCTTTCCATCTTGTTTTGGACACCTCGTTCACCCTCATCACCTGCCTAACTAGACCTCAAGTTGTCATTGCCATGCCAGATAAGTCCCAATGCAGTAGCCAATACACCCTCCTCCAAAGAAGAGCTCTCCCTCTGCTCACCTGCACTGGGACACAACCACGTTCTGGCATCAGGGCTCTGAGGGGACTTGTGACACTTAGAACAAGCAAAATTACCAACTAAGTCTTCTGCTAGGCAGGAATGAGGAGTCCTACACCTACTGACACAGCATTACTCTCAGTTATTCTACCTCACCTTGGATCCTCAGTCGTGACTGGAAAGGGCCAGCTCAGCACCTGACAAAGCGGAGCAAAAGCAAATCACCAACATGCAGCACGGCAGCACCCCATCGCTCAAAACAAACCCAACACACACACACAGGCACCCCATCTCACCCGCTTGGGCTCCTTGTGCTCACGCAGTGCCTCCTCTCCGCCAAATCCAACAAAATCTACAAACACAAAAGACGAGAGAAGAGCACACCTTGAGGAGATGACAAAAAATACATCCCAACTGCAATAATACCCCATTACAACACCTTGACCTCTTCTGCTAGCGCATCCAGAACAGCGGCCTATGTGCTGCAAGCTCTAGAGCTGCCGTAGGGCCTGTAAGAGGAGAAGGGAGGTGGGAAACAGAGACAGCACCAGAGACACAATGCCCCTACCCTAGGCTCTGCTTGCTCTCACAGGCAAGACCCTCACCTTGCCGCGCTCCTCCAGAACCCCAGCAAACCCCTCTCCACATTACTCAACACCTGCATGCACAAAGCAAAAACTCATCAAAAAAGCCCACAGACCACAACACTTTACCCCCAACAACTCCCTCGCTCATCTTCTTCTTAGGAAAGGACCCTTTCTCACGCCTTCTCTTTTGGGACCGTCAGGACACGGACCCCTGCATTTGAAAAGCAATGCAAAACCTACCTGCCCCACCAACCCACCCCGTCCCCCAAAAATTAATAAATCAAGTGCATTATGCACAGACATGCTCAACAATCACCAGGCCATCACTGCCACACTCCATAACCTACTGCACACAACTCCAACAGTCAGGGAGCTCCAGCCCCAAACAGACAGGCACGCACACAAACAACATCAGGCAAACAGAGAAAAGCTCTACGCAGCAAGAAGTTATACCACATGGAAAATACTGAGGACTACAAAGTCCTGTGACATATGAACTGTGCAGCCCTGATGCTTGGCACGAGACCAGAAGAGACTCAAATACCGGCACCTGTGCCAGAAAGGGGACAGCCAAGCCAGAGAAAGACATGCAAAGAGAGTCCTTAAGGGGGATATAATACTATGATGCAATACAGGAAAGACAACCCTGGAGGGACGTTGAGAACGTGCAAAACAAGACGGGCCTCCGAAGAGAAAAGAGAGACTGATGAAGCCTCCACAGCAGTGGCGAAGACGATGGACCACAAAAACTCACAAGACAGTCAGAGGGACTGAACTGCCCTTAGCTGCCTTCGCAGCACACGCTGGGATCCTCTTCACAGTGATGATTACTCAGGCCCGGCAGAAAGACAAAGGATGCCTACAGCGCTAGTGCTGCACCGGGTGGGAGGCATTCTGGAACATAAAGGACAAGGTCAACCTCAAGACCTGAACTACAGAGTGCACCTACCACACACACCACAGAGATACAGGCTGGAGCTGCCTGCCTTAGCGCACCCGCACTTCCTCTTCTGAAACACCCAAAACCCTGCCTCACACACCACCGACCTGGGAGAGGCATCTGCACTCGAGGGTATGTACTAGCACACACACCATACACACACACACGACACCCCAACATCTTCCATCCCTCTGCATAGCTTTTCCAGTGCTCGGGGTCACAACAGGACGTCACTTGGCAGACACATCCTCTTCACTCTTCTTTCGGACACTCCATTCGCCTTCACCACCTGACAATCCAGAGCTCAAGCCATCATCCCCATGATGGACAACTCCCACCTCAGCCGGGAAAATAACCCTCCTCCAGAGTACAGCTGTTGCTCTGCTCACCTGCACCAGGACAGACTGACTCTCTGGTACCAGGGCTCTGGTGACCCCAAGAACAAACAAAATTACTAAGCGAGTCTTCTGCTAGGCAGGGATGACAAATCCTACAGCTACTGCACACTGTTGCAGATAGTTAGGGTCTGGTGGCCGGAAGATATCGTGCTGTATGGAAAGATAGGGCCCCTAATAGCTAATAGCCCATGGCGTTTAGTTTATGATGTAAGCAGACGGACGTGATGTTGTAAACCTAGCTATATAACACCTTGTTACCCATCAATAAACGCCATTTGCCGTCCACCACATTGGTGTCAGCGAGCTGATGGTCCGAGCGGCCTGGCGGGGTCGCCGTGCTGTTCCTGAACCAGGTCGCCGCGCCGCTTGAACTGCAACAAGTGGTGCCGAAACCCGGGAAGTCATCGCCTGGACGGGTGAACGGCGGCCGGAGCGAGTGGACCAGCCCGGCGGAGAGGACGCTACCAGAGCAACAAGGAGGATGGAAGCCCTCGTGAAGGTCGTATCGCAATTACATAAGCATTGGGGGATTGATTGTAAGCCAAAAGATTTTACTCTCGCTGTTGCGGGGCTTTTAAAAATTAAGGTTATAGACCAGCCGGTGGATATTCTGAAGTCGCTGAAGCGTGTCCCTGAAGTGTGGGACAAATGTACTAAGGCGTTAGCCGAGGAGATGATGTCTTCGGGTTGTGGGAAAAACCTTAAGGCTTGGGGAAAAGTTGTACAAGCCTTGCAGAAAGCTAGAAAAGAGCAGGAGACCTGGGTAGCAGTAAGGGACTGTTTGTTGCTCACCCCGAAAATGGGAGTCGGGGCAGCCGCACAGACTTTGCACCCCCCAGATGATGGCAATTCTGCCGAGCCTAAAGGTCTGCAAGAGGGTGATACATCCCCTCCATCCCCGAACCCCGTCCCGCTTACAGAGGAGCAGAAACAGCCGAAATCTGTTTGGAGCGACCTAGCCGAGGAAGCTAGGAACATTGAAAAGAAGTCAGAGCATGGTGACGTCTGGGCCAGGCCACCACCCTATGCCCCTCAACATGGCGCCGAGCCGCAAGGGGAAGGGCCGGGCGAGGGTGCCCCCGGCGCGAGTGAGGGGCCGAGAACCAATGGGAGTGACCGGACAGGGGAGGGAAGCCCGAGTGAGGGGCCAAGAGGAAGCCCGAGTGAGGGGCCGAGAACCGATCAGAGCGGCCCGAGTGAGGGGCCGAGAACCGATCAGAGCGGTCCGAGTGAGGGGCCGAGAACCGATCAGAGCGGCCATTTCACAAAAGGCGCCTCCGCGGGGAGAAGGCGGGGCGAGCCAAGAGGGGGAGAACAGCCCGCCCGCAACGGAAGTAGGCGGGATGGAAGTAGGCGGGGCCGGAGCCCAACGGAAAAGTACCGGAGCCCGGAAGTGACCAGTCAGTCGAGTTCCGACTCCGGATCAGACGCTAGTCAGGACGAGTGGCTCACAACTGATTCAAACTTAAGGAAGGAGAAAAAGAACGTAAAGAGATCTAAGAGCCAAAATATTCCCATCTGAATTAAAGAAAAACCGGCAGGGGCAGACATGATTAAGCATGTTGCAAAGGAAGAGCATCTGACCCCAATTCAGGTGGCTGTTACCTTCAAAATAAAACTAATGAAAATTGTGAGTTTCTGTTCACAGGGCCGGATCATCGGACACCCCCGTAACCCGTACGCCCCGGTGACAAGGGTCCCGCCCGAGCCTGTGAGTTCCACGCTGACCGAATCCAGAAAACAACAAAACAGCCTGCGCAAGACGGGGCCGCGATGCCTTTGCGTTATCTTAATTTTGCAGCTTGTCACTATAGGACAGGTAGAGTCACACCAGCCCTTTAAATGGGGTACTTGAACAGATCGAACAATCTCGAGCAATTAGTACAAAAATAACTACAGGGCCACCAGTTTTCAGTGCCACACCTTGCCAAATAACACCCATTAAACCCTGTTCCAAACGCAGCTGGTACGAAAATTTGTTCACCGGTTCGCCGTGGTTAACCACCCTGATATCCACCTTGATAGGGCTGATCACAATGATCATGATGACACTAATCTTTGGATCCTGTATATTGAATAAGCTCATGCTGTTTGTGAAGAATCTGCTAGAGAAGGTTAACATCATGTTAGTAGAACACCGATAACTGCTTTAAGAATATATCCACTCAGTACTACCCCCAAGTTATCCCAAGGTACACCCTATTCCTACACCCCGGTATTACCTGTCATCCCCTACCTTCTATGCGCCTTCTTCTTTGTGCCTTATGTTTTTATGTCAAGTTTATGATATATAATTTTAAGATTGTTATAAACTATAAGAATAGAATAAGATAAAGATAAGAATAAGTAAGAATAAGATGGCAATGCCTCACTACACAAAAGGAGCAAAGTAAAAACACACTCAGGTGGCCACTCTTATCTGCTCATGCTTCTTCTGTCCACTCAGCTTCTCCTCTCAGAAAACCTGAGCAACACGTACAAAAACCAAGAGAGGAATACTCCTCGAGGGAATATAAAAAAATCCCCCCAGCTGTAACAATACCACACTGCAACACCTTTACCTCTTCGGCTAGCACATCCGGACCAATGCCCTACACACCGCAACCGCTCGACCTGACACAGGGCTTGTAAAAGTAGCCTGCAAATGGGCAAGAGGGTCATCACCAGCCCAACAACCTCCCCACGAGAGGCTCTGCTTCTCCTCGCAGGCAGACGCTCACCTTGCCGTGCTCCTCTGGAACGTGAGCGACCTGCTCTCCATGTTCATTGATATGTGAGGACAAACATGGTGCCGGGTAGAGATACCCGGACAGGCGGAGCAGGGAAATCTGCCCATCGAAAGATGGCCTTAGAAGCCATGGGGAGCTGCTGCACCCAAAGTAGTGACCCCATAGGAGAGACCCTGTTGAGTCCCAGTGAGTTCAGCTGGGGCTACGCGGCACATCCAGTGCTCCAGCCAAGCAACAGTGGACGGGTGGAGAAGCCACTCTGGTAGCTTAGAGCTTGTGTCCTCCAGAAATGGGACGGGCCGAGAGGTTCTAGGCAGGGGGATGGTGTCTGAGGGCACAGGCAGGGGCAGTCTCCCCACTCGACACGACACCAGCAGTGAAGCTGAGAACGCAACGATGGCCGAGTCCCTTGGCACTGCTCTGGGGCAGGGCAGGACCGTGTCCATGGGGATGATGGCCAAAGCTCTGTGGGATCCTCTGACGATTAGAAAACAAGCGATTGGCTTCCTTTTCTTGACAGCCTTGAGCACTGGGAGGACATTTCCCCTATGTGATGGGGATTGTCCCTTCACAGGGAATCTGCTTCAGCCAGGCTGTGACAGAAAGGGGTCTGGTCCAGGAGGAGGACAGGGCTGACAGCAAGGGACTTAGTTGCCTGTGTGTGGTGTGACTTGGCTCCCCACAGCTCCTATGTGGCTCCAGCTCTGGCCTGGGGACACTAAATGGCCTGTCCTGGCCTCACAATGTGGAGCTGAAAAGGCCCACGAGCAGCTCAGAGACGAGCTCTGGCTGCAGCAAGGAGTTGGAGGCACTGGGGGCTGCTGCCTCTGCTCAGGGCTCCTGGCACCCTCCTTGCACGGCCATCCCTCCTTTTCCAGCACCATCCTGCTTCTCATTGGAATCAGTGGATACGGCAAAGCTGCCTGTTTAAGAGCTAACACATTCCTAAGGGCAATATGGAGAGTGGCGATTGGTGTCGGCACGACAATGTGCAACTGCTCAATGCCCTTGTGAGGGAATCTAGAGAAGCGCAAAATTCCAGAACTTTCACCGAGTTTCTGTTGACAGTCAGGTATCCACGAGCGACCGAGCGGACGAAGAGGACCAGTGAGCTGGTGTTCCCCGTCTTCGCTGTTGCTCGCAAGTGATCCTGGCGTCATCCCTGGCTGCCCGTGTCTGCGTGCTGGGCAGAGCGCAGGACTGAGAGTGCGAGCAGGTGAGAGGAGACCATTGAACTCGAGATACCCGCAGCTTCTATAAGAGAGGGCCAACCTGGAGGCAGCTTTGGGGAACAGCCTCCTTGCAGCTTTAACTCATCAACACTCTTCCCAGCGTGTCACATCCAAACATTTCTCCTCTTTCTGGGTTGACGTTTGCAGGTTCCTCTACCACGATGGTCCTTCAAAAGAAGCGCTTCCTTCGGGCTCTTCTGGGGGCAGTGGTATTGGAGTTACTGGTTGCCCTCGTGTACCTCGTGACGCAGCACAGAGCACCCATGTACAAGGTGAGCACCACTGCAGAGAGCAGACATGTGGCACAGACGCTCTGAGACAAGAGCCCATGTTAGGGCTTTGGAGTGAGTGGGCCTCAGTAGGACGTGCCTTGCAGGCCATAGGCATGGGTCTTCTCTAGCCATGCCAAAATGCAGACAGGAGAAAGAAGGCAGAGGCACTGAAAGAGCCTCTGAGCACACAAGCTGAAAGAGGCTCAGTGAGATCTCAGAGGGGGATGGAGGCTTTCTCAGGGACATGCAAACCATCTGGAGTCTCACGGAGCAGAGTCGCTGCTATTCTAAACCCCGCGGAAAGTGCTGGTGTGAGGTGACATCACTGCATAGGCCTCAGCAGAGAGAATCAGAGGGTGTCTCAGCTGGCAGGAGAAATGCCCATACTGAGGCCACACTTTGAAGGGCCCTGTCCTGTCACTGCTCTGCTTGGCCATGCTGCAGCCTGCCATAGCTTAGGGAGGATCTATTCATTAAGAGCATTAAGGGCTGCTCTTTGGGCACCCTCCTGAAGGCATCTCAGCTTGGACAAAGTGACCCATCTCCTGGCAGGGCTGGGCTCCAGTCCCACCATCCCTAATGCTCTTCCCACCAGCCACGAGCTCCTCATTTGTGCTTCCAGGTCGGCATAGCGATCAATGCAGGCTCGTCCCGCACCTCTCTGTTCATCTACAAGTGGGACAGGGACAAGGAGAAGAACACACTTGTCATCCAACAGACCTTTTCCTGTAATGTGCAGGGTCAGTATCCCTCTTGCCGTGTGCTTGCTGCTGTGCTGCGTGTGTGTGTCTGTCTGTGTGGCAGCTGGGATGGCCTCGTTTCCTTTCCTTAGTGTGCCAAAGCTGGCCATTTCTCGGCCCAGTGACCTGCCTCTCTTCCAGGGCAAGGCATATCAAGCTATGCTAATGATCCTCTGCAAGCTGGCGCGTCCCTACGAGGGTGCCTGGACCAAGCTCTGGAGGTCATTCCCGCTGTGAAAAGCAGGGAGGTAGCAGCTTTTCTCAGAGTACCAGCAGGCATGAGACTCCTGAGGTAATTCTGTGGGGCTGCGGGGAGAAGGGGAGGTGGCCAAGCTGCAAGCAGCCCCCAGCAGCCTGGCTAATGCGGCATCCTGCACGGGGCCGGCTGCTCCGAGCTCTCCAGCTGCCCTGAGCAAGCAAGGGAGCCCTGGCAGGAAGGCAGCACAGTGGGGAGCCATGGCAGGGCCTGAGCTGTCCTGAGCTACTGGCCCTGGGGGCACAGAGGCTGCCCAGAGACAGATGCTGCCCTTCTTGGGAGCCCACAACCCCAAAGGATGCTGCTCTGCTTCTTGACAAGTGGGACTTGCTCCGTGCTCTTGCTTTGCTCTGCATTCTTCCTGCAACACAAGGCAGTGCTTCCCACCAGGGCATGCACTTTCCGCACATCGGGCTGGGTGCTAGTAGGGGAGTGGGTTAGAGGTAGAAGGACAAGGGGTGCCGTGCAACCTCATCTTGCTCTTTCCTAGCTCATACGAGGTCTTTTCATGCTTTTTGGTGGTAATTTCAAGTTTCTTCATTTTAGAGCTGGGGTTTTATAGCCATATTCTGTGCCCTGACAATCCAAGCACTTCCCTGGGAATGGAAATGAAACCTAGCCTGACGCTTACTTGCTTGAGAGACAGAGCAAATAGCAGCAGCACCAAGAACCCTCCCTGCACTCACAAGTCTGAAGTCAGGCTCCCATCTTCCTAAAAGAGCCCCGTGCCCTGCCTTGGATGGCACAATCAGTGGGGGAGGTTCAATGGCCTGTGCTATGCAGCCCATCAGAGGAGCTGCTCAAGAAACAGTTCCTCTGCTCCGAGGGTGAGGGACACACATAGGGAAGGCTGCTCTGATAAACACTATGTGACTCTGATCAAACTGCCATGCTGAGAGGAGATGGATCTTGCTCCTTCAGGTGCATTGCCAATGGCAGGCAGAAGTACAGCTGGCCGGCCTTTACAAAAGCTGCAGAAGCTGCAGAAGCAGCTTCTATAGGCTTAAAGAGCAGCAAATATCATTTCCCACCAACTGCTCAGCACCAAATGCTGCAATCTGTGAAAGTAGGAGAAAGCCAAAGGCTTCCTTGTCTTTTCTCCATAGTGATGATTTCACTGAATATGTGTCTTGAATTTTGAATCTTCCCTAGAGAAAAGATCGGCTCAGCTTCAGATCAAATCATGGCTGGAATTCCTAAGGCCATGAAAGAGTATCCCGTGGATTTGCAGGCAGTTCAAAGCATCACATGGCAAGAGGAAGGAGCTTATGGCCAGATCACCATCAACTACTTTGTCGATTCCTCCTCTAAGGTGAGAGATGCCTGAAACAGCCACCCTTTCTTTGCAACAGGTGCTTTTTTGTGGGTCTCTTTCCTTGTTTTTTTTTTTATTTTTTTTTAATCTCTCTTTGCTTTTTCAACTCACTTAGCACAGCAGGAAAGGTCTGGGTCGTTGCCCCTTCTTCATGCATCATGCAAGCCATCCTTCTTCATGCAGCAGTCAGCGCTCAGCAGGCCATTGCACCTGCAAGGCAATTGCCTGCTGCCAGATCATTGCTAGGAGCTCAAATAACTTCCCTTCCTTCTCACACCCGCCCCCAGCTGTCTTCTAGCTACCCTGAGGAAAATCCCTGGCGACTGCGTAGCTATTGCACCAACGCCAACTACGTCCTCACCCTCCTTGAGATTAATGAGACCAGCTGGAACGACATCATCATCCAGAGGAAGGTAAGCAGCAACCTCAGACCAGCATGGCAATGCCCTCGCAGGCAGGTGTCCAGCAGCACCGTGCCCAGCTAACACGCAGCTGTGCAGCTCAGCCCTGTGGCCAAGGCTCGTGGAGACCTCCTGCTTGGGGACACGCGCTGTGCCTGTGCCAGGCCTGGCACGCAGAGCCCCAGTGCTGCTAGGGGCATCTCTGTGCTAGAGCTGCCCTCACGATGCCCCTCTCTCCTTTGGCAGCCCGGGAGCACGGACGTCGCCTGGAGCCTGGGCTACGCGCTGGAGCTCGCCAACACCATCCCACGGGAGCTGCTGCACTTGGTGCAGAGGCAAAACCCCTCCGTGCGCGCTGCAGCCGTGGCCCTCATGGTGTCCACTCTTGGCGTGGGGCTTGTTGTCGTGCACACCCACTGGCACATGTAGGAGCTGGGCTGCATCTCAGAGATGGTAGGAAGGCGACAAGTCTGGAGGGCTGAATCACACACTGGACAGCAGGACAGAGAGCCCATCTCTTCATCTTGGGCCCATGACATGACTATATTAACCTTTACAGCACTGAAGAAGCGAAGGCTGGACTCTTATTTATGTGCCCAAAAGGGAGCTTGGCACTACAGGGCATTTTCCAAGGAGCCTCCCTCCCCTTTAACTCTGCTCGGATCATCCTGTGCGCTCTAGAAATCCCAAGCAGGGCCTTTCTTACAGCTTTGCAGATGCTGATGCCTGTTCCTTGTGTGGCCTTCGTGCCACACGCTGGAGCTGGGGCCTCTGCAAAGGCAGCCTGGACGTGGAAGAGCTCCCCAAGTGCTGGGCTCTTAGTGCACAGCAATAGGCACCTGCTGACAGGCTGCTTGGGGCAGCACTGCCTCTAAGGCCAGTCAGGAAGCTCCCTGACAAATCTTTCCACCTGGAGGCGTGCCAGGCTCTGGGCTACCCGAGCTCACTCTCCTTGGGGTGTATCACCAAAGCCATCAGCAGCTCATGGCTTGGAAGAGGAAAGTCAAGGGGAGTATCCAAAATCAGAAAGATGGCCTAGGCTGCCTATGTCATCTTCCTTTTCTTGTGGGATAACGGGATTTCTGGTCCTGAACACCAGGCTCTGACCAACCAGCACAAGGTACGTGTGTCCTGGATGCCAAGCTGAGACTGCAAGAGGTTAAAAGACCTGCTGTGGAGATGGCCACAGATTTGGGGAGATTTGCCATCTGTGAATGCTGTCCTGCCTTTGCCTTTGTTTTTGCTCATCTGCTAGCTGTCCTGCCAATCATCCATCTGGCCATTTGTCAGCCACACCTTCACCTTCTACCAGTGACCAGCTGATCCCTACCATTTGTTCAGATGTTTTTCCCTGGTTTTTAGCTGTTCTGTTAGTTCTATTAAATATGATAGAAATAAATATTCTGAAAGTTACCCAAGAGGGAAATTCTTTTGCCCCTGATTAAAAAGGATTTTAATGTTGGTGGTCCCAGGTAACAGGGGGGGTGGCCATGGGGAGGTGTTCTGCAAAATGCAGCTTAGTCCCCAGTGTGTGGTGTGACCTGGCTCCCCACTGGCCTCTGCTCAGGTCGCATGTGGCTGCAGCCCTGCCCCGGGGACACTAAATGGCCTGTCCTGGCCTCAGGGCATGGAGCTGAAAACACAGCCTAGGAGCACCCCATGTACTGGTCCTTGTGCACACTTAGGTGTCACTGGGACCCCAGCACAGGCCACACTGGGACTGCTGTGGGTGCGACTGTACATGGAATGTGACAGGTCACGCTGAGTGCACAAGCCACAGATTCTGCCTCCCCACCAGTCACAGAGCCATGTGGGGGGCCCCAGGCAGGGAGAGAGCTGGGGCAGTAAGGCCTGGGTGCCATGGGGGTTTGCAGGGAAGCAAGTTGGGAGGATCTGCTGGGATGGCTGCTGTCTGCTGAAGGGCACGAGGCAGTGGAGCAGTAGAGGAGGGAGGACGGGGGATGCGAGGGCTGAGATGCTCCGGCAGCCCAGGCCCTGCTTCCTGCAAGGCAGGCACAAGCCGGGCAGAGGGGTCACTGTGGCCGGCCTTGCACAGGCCGCCCCTCAACCAGGCCAAGGGAACCTGTCTCAGCCTGCAGCGCTGGCTCCTTGGCACTCAGTAAATGGCAGCCTTCACAAGGCAGCTAGCACCACTCCCTACAGAGCGGTGCCGTTACCTGCACGTGGTTTTTAGGTGCTGCCATTTGCAGGCTAAGAGGTGCCCTGGGAATCCAGGAGCGCCCGAGCTTGGCAGCCTTAACTGCAGCCAACATTTTGCCACAACATTTCCCTGCTTAAACAGAGACAAGAAACAGCTTCTGCAGAGCTGGCACACAAATGTTAGGCCCTACCCTAACCCAGGCGACAACCTGGCAGTGCAGCCTGGCAATAACCCCATGGCTCACACACACTGGGCTCTAGTCCCTGCCTCCTCCAGCACACGTGGACCTGTGCTCTGTTCCTGCCACACTGCAGATTAGTTCTCTCCCACTTTACTGCAGGACATGCCAGGCCTCTCCAAAGCCTCAGGAGCCCCCAGGCCTTACCTCGTGTGTGGGGGAAAAAAGTGCCTGTTCTAAGAGATCCTGCCAAGATCCTCACTCACCCCTGTGTCCCTGTGCTACATGCGCTTATATGGCTTCTCGGAAAGGTGCCTCGCCTGTGCCAGGGCCACAAAAACACCCTCTCCAAATGTACTGCTGTTGCTCTGCTCCATGTCTGCACCATGTCAGATACACGCTGTGGTACTGGGGCAGTGAGGACACCCATGATACTGAGAACAAAGTTAACAAGTGGTCCCTCTGCTAGGAGGGAGGAGTGGTCCTAGAACTACTGACACACCATTATAGTCGGTCTGCCTCACCTCAAATCCTCAGCTATGACTTGAGAAGGCCCATCAGCACCTTAAAAAGCAGAGGAAAAGCACATCAACAAGCAGCAGCCCAGCAGTACCCCACCACACAAAAGGAGTCAAACACACACACAACCCTCTTCTCCTGCTCAGGCTCCATGTCGCCACTCAGCTTCTCGGCAACCCTCCAGCAGAATCTGCACAGACTGAGAGGAGAGCATACCTTGAAGTTGACAAAACTGCACCCCATCTGCAACAATATCCTGCTGCAACACCTTTACCTGGTCCACTCGCTCCTCTCTATTGTCATAGCTATGTGTCACTACACCTCCCTGGCACCTGTAAAAGCAGAAAAGCAGTTGGTAACAGGGACAGCACCAGCGAGACAACCGCCCCTCCCGGTGCTCTGCTTCCTCTCTTCCATCTATGCTCAGCTTGCCACACTCCTTCAGGACACAGGCAACCGGATTTCCACATTGCTCCGCACCTGCATAGACAAAGCAAAAGGTCATCAAGGTACTCCACTGATCACAACACTGTTGTTACAACTACAAAGACTCCAAAGCTCACCTTCTCATGAGCGCATGACCTCCCCTTCTTCCTCAGGCATTCAGTCCATTGTGACACAGCTGCAACAGCAACAACAACAACAACAAAAATATACAGAATGTTAAAGCCACAAACTGGAAATACACTGTGCCTGGCTGGTCACCAGCCCACTCCATTGCTGCATCCCTCTTCACACTACCATTGGTAACACCCACATGAAAGGTAGCTCCAGCCCCAGTCGTTAGATAGAATCATGGAGAAAGCCCTATGCAAAGTAAACTATTCCAGCATAGAAGACCCCTAGGACCAAAAATTGCTATGAAGCCAAATCTGGGCAGCTCTGTACTCTGGACAATTCTAGAAAACAGTTTGATGCCACAGCCTGTGATAAAAAAGGGCCATCAAAGCCAGGACAATGGATGTGGAAGAGGTGGGCTGAAAAATAGCTCAAGTTGTAACAAAACAGGGAAAAAAAATAAAAGGACAGCAGAAATGTTGACAAATCCTCCAAAAAGGCCACAAGGATGATCGGCCACCATGCAAAGATTGAATGACAGACTGCCCCTTATTTCTGAAAGGGACAAGGTCCACTGACACAGTGTTGATGAGTCTAGCCAGAAGACAACATATGCCTACCACGCTAGACCTGTGCATGGTGGAGCGCACTTCTGCGGCACAAAGAACCAGAGACATCAAGACCCAAACAAAAGAAAAAGAAGCTACAAAACATGGAGACTGCAGACTACACAAAAACACAGACACAAGCTGGAGCACCCACCCTAGCACTCTCCCACTTGCTGACAGAGGCACCTCACTGTACCCAACTCGCACGCAGCACTCATACAACAGGGCCCACCCGACTATGATCCATGTAAACACAAAATCACAGAGAAGAGACATCCCAGTGTCCTTTGTCACTCAACTTTTACAGGGCTCTGAATCACTATTGAGCTTCAAGAAAAGTTCTCAAAAGGCATCTGCATCTCCTCTAGTTTACCTTCAGTGACCCCATTTACCTTCATCACAGGCCAAAGCAAAGCAAGAAAAAATGAAAAATAATTGTTAACAAAAGATAAAAGTACTAAGCCAAGGGGGGCAAGGGAGGGGGAAGAAAAAGTCCTACTACCTAACAGCTCCATCTTATGCTCTTCAGTGGTCTCAGTGGACAAGAGAGTCTTTTTTTTCCAACGACAGCAATAAATCTTCCTGGAGAACTTAAATCCCTCAACCACTGTTGTTTGCCAAAACCCTTTCCAAGCTCCGCTCCCCTAGAAAAGCACAAGCAGAAAGACCCTCACAGCACCACAGCCTGGGTTGATGCCCTACCCAGCAGCCCCTGCCAGGGGAGCACTCCACCAAGTACACCAACACAAACACAAACATAAACACAAATAGTGGCGGCAGCGCTGAGGGTTTCATAAACGCCCCTACAGCTCCCTCTTGCCCCATGGTCACAGAGGCCCCGGGGGGGCTGCACAAAGGCCTGTAGGGTCCCCCAGCCCCATGCGCACTGAGCCCCATGTGCACAGTGGCCCCAGGGGCCGCACAAAGGCCCATAGGGCAAACCCAGCCCCATGTGCCTGGAGGTCCTGGGGGACCGCATGAAGGCCTGTAGGGCCCCTCTGCCCCGTATGCACGGATCCCTGTGGAGCTGAAGCCATAGGGTCCCCTCTGCCCCATACGCAGAGAGGCCCTGGGTGGCTGCACAAAGTCCCCGTAATGCATGCCCGGCCCAATGTGCACCAAGGCCCTTGGGGGCCGCAAGAAAGCCCGTAGGGCCCCCAATCCCTATGCGCACGGAGGCCCCAGAAGGCCGCACAAAGGTCTGTAGGATTCCCCCTGGCCCAGGGCACACAGAGGACCCCGGGGGCCGCAGGAAGGCCTCTAAGCCTCCTCCCCCCCACCCCCATCCCCTGTGCATGTTGGTCCCAAGGCAGGGCACGAAAGCCCATAGGACCCCCCAGGCCCCATATGCATGGAGGCCTCCCTGGCCCTGTGCGCATGAAGGCCACACGTGAAGACCCATAGTGCACTCCCAGCTGCATGGACATGGAGGACCTCGGCGGGGGCACATGAGAGACTATAGGATTCTCCTGGTCCCATGTGCATGGAGGCCCCACTGGGCCGCACAAAGGCACTTTGGCCCCAGCAGCACCATGCACACAGAGGCTCCAGGGGGGCCACATGGAGGCCTGTAGCCCCCACACACACACATACCTAGTGCACACGGAGGTCCCGTGGGGCCATATGTAGGGCTGTAGGGCCCCCCCAGCCTTGTGTGCATGGAGGCCCCCGAGGGACACACGGAGGCCCATAGGTTCCCCCATCCCTGTGTTCACAAAGGCCCCAGAGGCTCGCGTGCAGTCCCATTGGGGCCCCAGCCCTGTGCGCAAGGAGGCCCAAGGGCCCGAACTCATGCTTGTAGAGCCCCCCAGCCCGTGTGCACATACATCCCAGGGGGCTGCTGCAAGGCCCACAGGTTCCCCCCACCCCTATGCGCACAGAAGTTCCAGGGGCCCCACATGGAAGCCCATAGGGCCCCCTTTGGCCCAGGGTGCACAGAGGCCCAGGGGGGAGAGCAGCAAGGTCCACCTAGCACTGCCCTGGAAGAGCTTCCCCTGTTTGCAGAGCAATGGGAAATATTAAGTAACAATAATAATAATAAATCTTTATCTGAGACCTAGAGGAATAGCAAGCAATCCCTTTGCCATTGCTGTATAATGTTTACCTTTCCATCAAGATAAGTACAAGATCTCAAGGGTTCCTAATATATTTCCCTTATTTTTGTCTTTCATTTATACTTAAATCCATACTACACAATATACAAGAAGTCCGCTACAAGCTTTCTCCTGCTCCTGACCTCATTACACAACACAAAGAGATTATGTTCTTCAATCTCAAAGATGATGATGGATTGGGTACTGTGAGACATCACAAAATAAACCAGATCTTGCTAGAGATCTGAATGACTCCAGGACATGGGCCAATCCAGCAAACTCTGGGTGTGTTTCTGGCAGGAAAGGATAAGACTTCTTTTGAGAAACAAACTTCAAGATTAAAATTAACAATAAATAAATAAACAAAGGAAAATCAGTTAAATAAGCTATATGGTACTGCCCTTGAGGTCAGATTCTGAGCAGTGTGACATAAGTCAGCATGAACTCACACTTCACTGTCCAAGAAGAAAATAGAAAACCAGAGAGTATTTCAACTCTTGATGAATAATTAGGCTGTATCATGTGAGCCTAGCTCACTTGCTGAGTTATCATAATCAACTTTTTTGCAGTTGTTTCTGCCCAAAGAACCTTGATTTATCCCCTCCATGGCCCACCTCACCTCGACCTGTAACCACATTCAACAGGTACGAGGCCCTGGAACTTGCGGATCAGATAGAGGAGGCCTTGAACCAAGGCCCGTCTATGGGGCTCTCTCCAGAGAGGCAGTCTGGTCCATGCTGCAAGGCTGCTCCCCCTAAAGAGAAAAGGAGCACCCGGAAGAAGCGGCAGGTGATCATCGTGGGTGACTCCACGCTACAGGGCACAGAGGCACCGATATGTAGACCGGACCCCTCATCCAGAGAGGTCTGCTGCTGGCCAGGGGCCAAAATAAAGGATGTTACAGAAAGGCTCCCAAGGATTTTTCAGGAGTCTGACTATTATCCTCTAGTATTGTTTCATGTGGGCGCTAATGATGCCATGGGGAAAATGAGGGATATCAAGCAAGACTTCAGAGCCCTCGGGATGGCCATCAAAGGTATGGGAGTCCAGATAATGTTCTCCTCTATTCTGTCAACGAGGGGAATGGATTCAAGGAGGAGAAGGCGGATATGGCAGCTTAACAACTGGCTGCGCCGCTGGGCTTGGCAACAGGGTTTTGGCTTCTATGACCATGGGACTCTGTTTGATGACCACCAGCTAGTGGGGAATGATGGGACCCATCTCAGCAAGAGGGGCACACGTCTCTTTGCCAAAAGGCTGGCCAACCTGGTTAGGAGGGCTTTAAACTAGGCAAGAAGGGGGAAGGGGAGTGTCACACAGACACGGCAAGCAGTACTGCACAGCCCAGGTCAGATGGCGTCCAGCGGGAGTATGCTAGTGGGGAAGTGAGGATAGGAAATGATCACGGAGGGTCCTCTTTCACCCCTCCTGGGAAACCTGTGGCCTCTGTTGCTTCCCTGAAATGCCTGCACACCAATGCGCGAAGCTTGGGGAATAAGCAGGATGAACTGGAGATCTGTGTGTGGTCCCAGTGTCATGATCTTATTGGTATCACAGAGACGTGGTGGGATAGCTCGCATGACTGGAGCGCTGCCATGGAAGGCTATGTGCTCTTTAGGAAGGACAGGCTGGGAAGGCGAGGTGGTGGAGTTGCTCTTTATGTGAGAGAGCAACTGGAATGCATGGAGCTCAGCCTGGGAGTGGAGGATGAGCGAGTTGAGAGCTTGTGGGTAAGGATTAGAGGGCAGGCTAATGTGGGAGACACTGTGGTGGGTGTCTGCTACAGGCCACCTGATCAGGACGAGGAGGTTGATGAGGCCTTCTATAGGCAGCTGGATATTGCCTCACGGTCACAGGCCCTGGTTCTCATGGGGGACTTCAACTACCCCGACATCAACTGGGAGGACAACACAGCCAGGCATAAGCAGTCCTGGAGGTTCCTGCAGAGCGTTGACGATAACTTTTTGATGCAGGTTGTGGAGGTGCCAATGAGGAGAGGAAGGCTACTGGACCTCGTGCTATCAAATAGGGAGGGCCTAGTAGGAGATGTGAAGGTGGGGGGTAGCCTCGGCTGCAGTGACCATGACTTGGTGGAGTTCAGGATTCAATGAGGAGGAGGCAGGGCTGTAAGTAGCCTTGCGACGATGGACTTCAGGAGGGCCAACTTTAGCCTCTTCAGAGACCTTCTCGGTAGAATCCCATGGGCTAGAGCTCTAGAAGGCAGGGGGGCCCAAGAGAGCTGGTTAGTTTTCAAGCAGCACTTCCTCCACGCCCAGCAACAGTGCATCCCTGTGTGTAGGAAGGCAGGCAGAGGGGGCAGGAGACCTGTGTGGATGAGCAGGGAGCTTGTGGCGATGCTCAAGCAGAAGGCAGCGGTATACAGAATGTGGAAAAAAAGGACAGGTCCCCTGGGAGAAATACAGGAATGTAGTCAGGAAATGCAGAGATGCGACAAGGAAAGCTAAGGCACGGTTGGAACACAATCTGGCAAGGGACGTTAAAAATAACAAAAAAAAATTCTTCAAATACATTAACAGCGAAAGGAAAAGCAGGGAAAATGTGGGTCCGCTGGCGAACGGGATGGGCACCCTGGTTACAAATAACACAGAAAAAGCAGAGTTGCTCAATGCCTTCTTTGCTTCGGTGTTTACCAAGGGCAGCCCATTAGAGCCCCAGGCCCTAGGGACAAGAGAAGAAGCTGGTGTAGAGGAAGACCTGCCCTGGGTAGAGGAAGATTGGGTCAGAGAGCACCTAAGGAACCTCGATACCCACAGATCCATGGGCCCTGATGGGATGCACCCCAGAGTGCTGCAGGAGCTGGCAGAGGTCATAGCTAAGCCGCTCTCCATCATCTTTGAAAGATCCTGGAGAACGGGGGAGGTGCCGGAATACTGGAAGAAGGCCAATGTCACGCCAGTCTTCAAAAAAGGCAAGAAGGAGGACCCAGGCAACTACAGGCCAGTGAGCCTCACCTCCGTCCCCAGAAAAGTGATGGAAAGGCTCATACTGGCCGTTGTCTCCAGGCACATGAAGGACAAGAAGGTGCTCAAGAGTAGTCAGCATGGATTCACCAAGGGGAAATCTTGCTTGACTAACCTGATAGCCTTCTATGATGAAAGGACCGGCTGGATAGACGAGGGGAGAGCGGTGGATGTCGTCTATCTCAACTTCACCAAGGTTTTTGACACCGTCCCTCACAACATCCTCCTGGGCAAGCTCCGGCAGTGTGGGATAGATGAGTGGACAGTGAGGTGGACTAGGAACTGGCTGGATGGCAGGGCCCAGAGAGTGGTGATCAGCGGTGCAGAGTCTAGTTGGAGGCCTGTAGCTAGCGGGGTCCCCCAGGGGTCAGTCCTTGGTCCAGTCCTGTTCAATTTATTCATCAATGACCTGGATGAAGGCACAGAGTGCTCCCTCAGCAAGTTTGCTGATGACACGAAACTGGGAGGAGTAGTTGATACCCCAGAGGGCTGCGCTGCCATCCAGAGGGACCCGGACAGACTGGACAACTGGGCGGTGAAAAACCTCATGCAATTCAACAAGGCCAAGTGCAAGGTTCTGCACCTGGGGAGGAATAACCCTAGACACCAGTACAGGCTGGGGACCGAGCTTGTGGAGAGCAGCTCTGCAGAGAGGGACCTGGGTGTCATGGTGGATGATAAGTTGACCATGAGGCAGCAGTGTGCTCTTGTGGCCAAGAAGGCCAATGGGATCCTCAGGGGCATTAAGAAGAGCGTCTCCAGCAGGTGGAGGGAGGTGATCCTGCCCCTCTTCTCAGCCCTAGTGAGGCCGCATCTGGAGTATTGTGTCTAGTTCTGGGCTCCACAGTATAAGAGGGATGTGGAGCTGCTGGAGAGAGTCCAGTGCAGGGCCACAAGGATGATCAGGGGCCTGGAACATCTGCCCTACGAGGAGAGGCTGAGGTAGCTGGGCCTGTTCAGCCTGGAGAAGAGAAGGCTGAGAGGGGATCTAATCAGTGTCTATAAGTACCTCAAGGGAGGGAGTGCAGAGGATGGTGCTGGTCTCTTTTCAGTGGTGGCCACTGATAGGACTAGAGGAAATGGCCACAAACTGAAGCACCAAAAGTTCCACAGGAACTTAAGGAAAAATTTCTTAACAATGAGGGTGACAGAGCACTGGAACAGGCTGCCCAGAGAGGTTGTGGAGTCCCCTTCTCTGGAGATCTTCAAAACCCGCTTGTATGCAGTCCCATGCCACGTGCTTTAGGTGACCCTGCATATGCAGGGGGGTTGGACTATATGATCTCTAGAGGTCCCTTCCAACCCTAAGCATTCTATGATTCTATGATTCTATGATTTGTGGGCAGCCACAGGTCTTCTGCAGGGCTATGGGAGGGAGTGAGCTGTGCCCTGCCCCTGCACCCCCACCATCACTCCACTACAGCTCTGCCGCCACACTGGCCATCGCATGTCCTAGCATCATCCTGGGGATCTTGTCACAGATCTCCTGACCAGCCATATCTTGTAGGTGAGCTCCTACAGCAAGGAGGCTTGTTCTCAGGGACATTATTTAATCAAGGCCTCTTGCTTTCCTTGAGTTCTACCATCCTTGAGAAGCTGAGCGTGCTCTAAGCCTAACTCTGTATCTAACACTGTGTAACCCTCACCTGCCCCAAAGGAGGTTAAAAGGTGAGTGGGGTATCTGTCTCACACCATCTTGGCACCTCTGTCTGGCTCTCACTGCCAAGGGTGGAGAAGCTTCTGTTGATCCCTGAAGGCCGTCTGCATGTACGAACTGCTCTCTGCAAGGCTGCTAGCAAGTATAAAATGCTTTTTTATACTTGCCTCATAGCAAGTATAAAATGCAGTCAGGACTCCATTAAACCCATGTTCTGATGACTCATAAGAGCAGTTTTTAGTCTTACTTCTGCTTTCTCCACCTCCACCACCATTAGCAAATGATCGTTAATCTCAGAATTAGAAATGAAACCGTTACGTATGTAATGTTGCTATTGGTGCCTGCCCTGCTGACCACTATTGCTTCATATTTATCCTTGCAGTTTCTTGATGTCATTTTTCCTCTTATGCTAAGAAATTGTTGTCACTGCAGCTGTATCTCAAAGAACAAAACAAATATTGCTGTTAAGATGGTCTTTCTTCCTCACTCCTCCTACTTGCATTCCTCCTGCCAAAATCCCAGAGAAAGTAAGTTGGTGGGTGTTTGAACTTTCCTACAGTGATAGCAGAACCCATCCAGTACCATTAATCCTAAGTACGTGTAGATAAATTATCATTTTGCTTGTCACTTCCTGCAGTCAGGCTAAGTGGGATTGGAGGCAGTTAGTTTAGGCCTGATTTGAAACATCATCAAAAGAACTAAGAAACTGTCCACTTATTTCACTGGATTGGGAATAGGCTTTCATATTTTACTGGCATTTCCACAACATTGACGATGCTACCAGACGTCCACAGAATATGAGTTTGAATTCACCCTCCCAGGAAGGGGACAAATTAGCCTTGTCACCCTGCCAGGGTTACCAAGAATGTATCTCTCTACATTCCTCTCAAGCACAGGTACATGGAAAGAAGTTTATTTAAAAGTCCTCTTCTCCTTGGCAGCTTTGAATCTCCCTGCAGTTACACCACCTACGTCATTTCTTAGTATCGCATTTGTCAGAGATGGATAGAAGTTTCTTTGTATGGAGGCTGACATCTTGTCTACCTCCAAATCCAGAGTCACAGACGAAACATGTAGCAGAGGGTGTGTCAAGGAGAGATATGGGACTTGCATTTCATACAGTGTCAGGCATGAGCTTTTTTTTTTTTCTGTATATATCTTTATGCAAGCTGTATAGATCTAGAAATGGATATATTTCACTTGAAATATGACAATGCAAGAAAATATATTTTTTTCCTATTTCAAAAAAGCTCCTGAAACAGAGTCGTTCCTACTTCCTTGACTCAGTTCCATCAATAGAAAGAGAACATTCATTAACTATAGGCTTTCAAGCAAAAGAAAAAGAATTCATTTTTTTCTTAAACATTTTCTGACTTAAGCAGATACGGGTTAACCAGTGATCACATACTCACTAGGGGCTAAATTAAGTCCTAGCACTCTGTGGTCCTCAACTTTGTCCCCAAAGCTCCCCTCAGGGAATGTGCAGTGGGCAGCTGACACTAAGCATCCTCCACACAAAGATCAGGAATTACTGAAGGTACCACTTCTGACTCCCATGAGACATAAGTAGTCCCTGGGGTAGCTTTGAATGATGATGAAAGAATTATTGACCTTGACTCATGACATCTGCATAGAGGTTGTGTGCTGTGCTGTTAATTAGAAGCACCATGCAGAAGTGCTGACAACAGTCTCACAGCTGGACTGACCAGGTTTGATTTGCCTCAATATAAGGCTGCAACCAAGAGGCCTTTGCACTTCTGGGCATTGGAAACTGTGCAGGCTGCCAGCTATGGAGGAAGGGGGTCAACACTATACAAAAGTAGAGAAAGATTTTAGATTTCTTGACAGCATATACCGCAGAAGCCATTGTGCTGTTGCAACTTGCCAAAGAAAGCAGACTGGCTTGAAATGTCTAAGGAGGGAATTACTAAAAGACAAGGCAATGCACCTTCGCAAGATCTGATATGTGGGGAATCTGAAAGCCTGATCTCAGCCTTTGAGTTTCTGGGTTTAGTCATTTATAATCCTGGCTTCCCCACAGAAGTGATGGAAAGTCAGATGAGAGATGGTAAATAAGAATAGGCACCGGCTCATTCAGGCTCTGTTCTGAGTCCAGTCCACCTCCGGTGTAACCTCAGGGTACATCTGGAGTAAGTAAAACTCACAAATATGAGTTACAATCTATAGAGAAAACCTCACAGCAAACTAGACATGACCAGACCATTAGATTCATCTCATAAACTTTGGCTGATTGCACCATATATATACCCAATTTATTATGGAACAGCTGACAATTCTGCTTCTATTTTTAGCACATCCTTTTTCTAGGCTCAAGAAATAAAGCTATGGCACAGGAAAATAATGCAACATCGGTTTCTGATTAGTGAAATCAAGACAGAATAGACAACACTGGAAATGTGCTTGTGCAATAGAGTACATATACAATAAACAATCTTTTTCTCATGGGAATTGCCTCATATTATGACAGTCATATGTTTTATTTTCTCACTAACTTAACTGATACTTGGAATTTCCATTTGGTTGCCAAAGTACAGATTTTTAATTTTGTTTCCTTCCAGTGCAAAAAGAGAATCAATTTTTTTTTCTAAATAAATAGCCACAGATTTGTTTAAGGCTTTGTGTCATAAGATTTGAGGAGCTTCATTATCATATAATATAAAGAGAGAGAATATAAACTTGATTAGAATGGTTTGAAATTGAAAAGTCTAAATGCAACACTTAAACATCATTGAAGTGAAACAATCAGATGATTTTTTGACAAAATCAGTACCATTACTCTAAGCACTACAGTTTTAGTTCCATCAAAATTTCCTTCCAGAGGAAGAAAACATTTTTATTGTAACATTCTGGTTGGACCTGACGTGGCACAAAGTGAAGTGGCACAAAGACAGATTTGCTCTGGTGGTAAAGATCTACATCTTACCCTCTCTGCTGCACTAAACCCCTTTAAAGCTGAATGCAGACTCTGAGCCTCAGTCCACAGTGCTCATTTACACTGCTGTGTTATATTTATATGCCAAGATGAGCTGATTGCTCCTGTTAGAACTGCTCAAGGTTTTGCCTTAACTCCAATGAAGGTGCTCCCCAACCATTCAGTCTCATGAGTAAAGGAACTTAAATTACAAGAAATTTTCCTTAGTGTTGCCATCCCTGATTTTCTTTCAGCTCCTACCACCCCTGAGTCCTGGACAGCCCTCCCACTGTTCATATTGTGTTTTATTATTTTCATATTATAATTGCACAAACTGCAGTGCAACCCTTCAGTAGCAAGTGTACACAGCATGAGACAATTCTACTAGGAATGATTTTGCAATGGACCTGAAAGGTGATACATTATTTTTTTAAAGCTGAGCACTGATGCAGAGGCTCTGTGGGATGACTAAATTTTAAAAAATATTTCAACATCCTTTTCACTGATAGGGGTCAAGTATGATTTTCAAAAAAAACTAAACACACCACCTAAGAGTCATGCCAGATCACTGTTGCTGCGTTAGCACCAAGAAGCAGCATCACATTGTACAGCTGGTTTCCCCAAAACTCAGAGGAACAGGACCAAAATGTTAAAGCCCTTTTGTCTTTAAAGGAAAAAAATTTGTCCTCTAAAGTCCTTGGTTCCACTCTGCATGATCATTGCAGTAGATGATATATGTGTCAAGTTACATTATGGGGAAAGACTGAGAAAATATTTCCCCCCCACAATTGCCCACATAAAAAGCACAGTGATTTATCTAAGCAATGTTGGTATTATAGAATCTTTAGCATCTAAAAATTGCCTGTTACTGAAGACATATGCTTATTACTTACAAATAATGATAACTGGAGCAGCAGTAGAAGTAAGAAATTTGTTGATGGAAATCCTCAAGCCCTTTACAAAGAGGTAGCCCAGTTATCATAAACCCTATTTTCTGATGTAAATTCAAAACTCAGGCAAGTAAAGTAATTTGAAGTGCAATAAATAGTTTTTTACTGCGGACTACTGCTCTCTCTCTCAAGCACAGTTTATCACAGAATCACACACAGAATCACAGAATGGTTGAGGTTGGAAGGGACCTCCAGAGATCTAGTCTAACCTCCCTGCTCAAGCAGGGACACCCAGAGCACATGGCACAGGGTCGCATCCAGGTAGGATTTGAAGATCTTCAAGGAAGGAGACCCCACAACCTCTCTGGGCAGCCTGTTCCAGGGCTCTGTCACCCTCACAGGAAAGAAGTTCTTCCTCACATGGAGGTGGAACTGCCCGTGTTTCAGTTTGTACCCATTACCCCTTGTCTTGTCACTGGCCACAACCAAGAAGAGTTTGGCGTCTTTACATTCACCCCTCAGGTGCTTGTATATATTGATCAGATCCCTTCTCAATCTTCTCTTCTCCAGGCTAAACAGGCCCAGCTCGCTTAGTCTTTCCTCATACGATAGATGCTCCAGTCCCTTAATCCTCTTTGTCACTCCACACTGAACTCTTTCTAGAAGCTCCACATCCGTCTTGTCCTGGGGAGACCAGAACTGCCAACAATACTCCAGATGCGGCCTCACCAGAGCTGAGCAGAGGGGCAGGATCCCCTCCATAAACCTGCTCACAACGCTCCTCCTGATGTAGCCAGAATCCCACTGGCCTTCTTGGCCACGAGGGCACATTGCTGACTTGTAGTTAACCTGTTGTCAACCAGGACTCTCAGATCCCTTTCCATGGAGCTGCTTTCCAGCAAGTCAACCCTTAATCTGTACTGCTGTCTGGGGTTATTCCTCTCCAGGTGCAGGACTCTGCACTTGTTGCACCTCATGAGGTTCCTCTCTGCCCAACTCTCCAACCTGTCCAGGTCCCTCTGGATGGCAGCAGAGCCCTCTGGAGTGTTGGCCACTCCACCCAGTTTGGTATCATCCACAGACTTGCTCAGGGTGCACTCTGTCCCCTCATCCGAGTCATTGAGCAACAAATTGAAGAGCACGAGGCCCAGTACTGACCCTTGGGGGACACCACTGGCCACAGGCCTCCCATAACCAACTCTCAGAGAAGTCTGTAACCATCTTTAGCCAAACACTACACCTCTGCTTATGCCTTATGCTGCTTGCATTTTCCCTGCCTCTAGTAATCTGCACAAAGTTTCTCCCTAACACTTGTGATTTGACATGCTGCTATAGAGGTGCTGGAGTAAAATACATGACAATGATTTATACGGTTGTTATGGACCGTCTTTAGCCTGGAAGCTTATTAGAAAAGAATGTATGCCCAGTCACACACCCCAACAGAGGCCAAGCTGGGGACTACACTCATCCCCACAGAGAAGGGGCGCAGCCAGCACTTGGGTGCCAGGGATCGCCTCATTGGTATCAAGTCTAGTGGTTCATTTCCTTCCCTTAGATGCTGTGATGGTGCACATGGCAGTGGTGGTCTCCAGGAGCGAGATGACTTCCCTGCCACAGGCACGAGCACAGCAGTGAGAACTTCTACCTTGATCTGGGTTGCTGTGAGCAACCAGCACAGCTCAAGCCCAGAAATGAGGAGACAGGGGCACCAAGGGGTATCCCCCTTCATGCCACATTGCAGAGGAGACCAGCCAAGCAGGGCATAGCAATGACAGCCCAGTTTGCTAAAAGAGACAAAGGGAATGAGGGAAGGAGTAAACCAGACTCAACTAAAAGAGGAATTTTTCTACCTTGACTTTCTGGGATTTGGTTCACCAAAATCTGTGATTTCTATTAATAACTCTAGTTACTCATACATGTAATGATACATTTTGATCCCAGATGCCCTTTCACTACTTGTTCTAAGAACTAGTCCTAAAAAAATCCACCTGGGGAGAAGGCTGTAAATATCTTCCTTGAAATCCAGTGAGCTCAGCAATGAGAGACCACAATGGGAGTTTGAGGTTAAAGACTGAGGCACAGGGCAAGTGTGATATAAATAAAAAGCAACTGGAATAACCCAGCGTACAAGAGCGGAGGAAAAAAAGGAGAGAAGAATTTGGGAAGGAGGGAAGAAGTCTGGGGAAATGCCATGACTCAAAAACTATTGAAAAGGTCAAAAGAAAATCAAAACAGTCTGCCAGGCTAACTGAGGATGCATGGGCACCTTCACATTTTGGGCCCACTCCTTCCCCCACACAGCAGGGCAAACGGCTCTGAAAAATGGTCAGTGAAACAGAGTAAAGGAAACATGAAGGTATTTCATCCAGCATTGGCTGGAAGCAAATGCACACTGGTAATTTACTTTTAGCAAAGTTGCTTTGCTGGAAGCTGTAGATGAATCTCCTGTGGTTTTCTGCAGTTTCTACTTTGCATCTGGCGTTCTGAGCTCATATTCAGCAGTTAGACAGGGTCACACCTGCACTTGCATTATGCCACTGTGCAGGAGCAGCCAGAGAGAACCAAGTGGTCACCATGGCCACTGCTCTTCAGCCCTCAACATTTCCTTGGGACATGAGGCAGTGAATGATCCATAAGATACATTTGATAACATTGTCTCTCTGGCATGATGGGGGGCTAGAAGGACACGTTTTAATAACATTTATTTACATCGCAAGAAGAACCCTTCAGGAGATATAACGGATATTTTTGCAAATAGAAGAGTTACAATTACGACTACGGACCGGTAGTTAAATGTAACAGGTGTTAAATTTTTCCAGAATAATTCACCACCCAGCAAATGAACAAGAGTCTTTCTTCAATAACAACTACAAGTAAATGGGAGTTAGTCTTTCAGCTACAGCCAAAATCATGGAACCTATATGTAGCATAAAGAGCCTAGAATATCAGCTAAGACTATTTGGAAGAGGAGTGGAGCAAAGAGTGAAGCTGGTTGGTCTTATGATGGCGTAAGGAGGGAGAGAGGGCATGATTTGTGTCAATACTCTTATTCCAAGTTAGTAAGTTCTAAACATTAAATCCATTCCATGTGCTTCATACTATTGCTCCAATTCTCCAGGTGCTTACAAAAGTCCTGATCCACATTCTTCATCTAATAATGAGCTTTAAGGACAGAAAAGAAGAGACTAACTAAAAAAGAGAGGCTAAAATCCTTACTACCACATTCTGTTTAATTTATTGTTGCACATTTAGGGCCCATATTGTGCCCATCTGCCTTTCACCCTTATCTGTCCTTTTCCCCTCACAGAGCAGGGTGTAACAGGGCCATCAGGAAGCTAGAAGGGAAATCCATCCTTGGGAAGGTACTTCTGTACTGGGAGAAGCACAACATGCTTGAGTCTAAGATCTTGTCTGGAAGGCCACATCTCTGCTTTCTTATAATATGGTCAGAGCATTTTAAGTTACATCCGTGTAGATTAACTTTATATTTAAATGTAGCAAGCTGCAAATAGACAAGCAACATAAAATATCCCTGTCATGTTTCTTCCTTCTCACCCCAGAAAATTATTTGCTCTAATAGAATTATTACTTCTCCCTGCAGTCTCATCTGGCTTCTATCTTCAGATCATCACATCCAGAACTTTACTGAACAAAGTGAAAACAGAAGTTATTTACCTTTGACAGTCAAATAGGAGAGTATCAGGGAACATCATCTCTTTGTAAGAGACCCTCTTCATACCCACATCATGTCTGCCCTCTCTCTGGCACACTTCCCCTGTGTCTGCTTTCAAGTCACTTACAAGACTTAAAAATCAAAACGTCTTCATATTGTCAATAGTTGCATGATCATTTGTTAGGTTAAATCCTTGCAAAGCAGATAATAATCTATTCCAGAGGTTGAGCTCTTTTGACAGACATTCTGGTAAGACATCTATGCATAATTTATGACAATTTTAGACTAAGGTATAAAAACAAGTTGATGTTTAACCTCAGAAAAGAGATACATTTACAGATATGAAAGTATGACCAGGTATAATTTTGTGATAAGCTACAGATTATGTAATTTAGTTGAACCAGTTCTCAGCATTTTCCCCTCATATTACCTTTAACATTTGCTATTGTCCTTTTGTTTTACCATACCAAAGAGTGTATAAGTATGAAAATAATAATAATGTGTTAGCAAATTTTGCTTTTTGAAGTATTTCTTTATTTAAAAATGTAACTTACTGCTTCCTTTCTGCATAGGTTAATCTATAACTTCTTGTAAAAGCTTTACCTCAGATTCTAGCCTAGTAAAACTAATGAGCTTTATTTAGACCCTATTAGCCTTATCAGACAGTCAAGATACCAGATTTCAGAAGTTAAACTTTTGCCTGTGTGTAGTCACATCCTGTGACAAAATATAGCCATCCTTCCAACACCCACTGCTGCATTATTTCATCCGCCGGAAATTTCAGCTGCAATTCCCAGTGCTAATTTTTGGAAGATGAACCTAGTGATACTGATTACTGGAGATCATCAATGTATTGACTATGTCTACACAGCAGGACTGCAAGATGAGGGCTGTTGTCTCCGTCATCCAGGCTCGTGGAGATACTGGAGCATATGATGGCTGTACCCCAAAACATACAGGGAATGGTGTGCTCCAAGCTCTTGTTTAAGTCTCCATTTGGGACATGGACTGAGAGCACACCCACAAATCAGGAATGGTGTGAATGTGAAAGGTTTCTTATCCCACAGCTGAGATCCTGCCAAGAGATCCCAGCAGAACAGATGAGGATGACGGATCTGTTGACAAGTTTCAGAAATTGTTTCACTAACATCTCTGATGCCTGAGAAAGGGACAGATTAAAAGTAGCAAACTTCTGACCTCAGAAAGGAGCCAGGAAAGTTAACCTCACAAAGTCTCTTGCCAGGAGCCTTCATCTGAAGCTGGGTTGTTCCAACAAGTCTCCTTCCTCACCCACTCAATTTGCAATTCCACCTATGAAGCTGAAAGAACAATTATGCCTTAAGGTGAATTGCCCAACTCACCACTCCCCAGCAGCTGCCTTCTGTGATAGGAGGCAAATCTTTCCTTCTCTCACACTGTTATACCTTCCTAAACAGATGGCCTTCAGAAGTGCAACTCCATCCTAATTACACCACTACATTTACCAAAACCAGCTCAGTATTGAAGTGCACTTCATCAATGCACATTCGAGCCAGCTCTCAGTCAGCTTGTTGGCTGTGACAGATCTGCTCTCCCACCCCAGGCCTACTCAACTTGTAGCAGTTATCAAGTTCCACCACATGGGCCCTTCTGTGCAGGTTGCCTATGATGCATGAGATTTGGCCATTAAGTTCGCAGTAAGTAAGTCTTCGCTGATGACAGTTCTTTTTATTCTCCTGCCCTGTCTACCCTAAAAGCCATATATGTTCATGATTCAATTCTGCTTTCTGGGTTCTTTGAGTACTCTTGTGATCTGCAGCCCTGCTGCAGGAACATGACAGGAACATCATGTCTCCCTTCAAAATGGCACCAGGTTTGTGGACCCTTCTACATCAGTGACCTGGGAGTCAGGCAGCTCCCTTGAGGAGTCCTCTCATTCAATTCGGTAATGTGCAATTAAGTTTAGTGGGGTTTATTATTTTTCCCTGGTCAATATCTGAGCAATTGGCCAACAACTTGTGTCATTAGGCTGTGGCAGCACGTTGCACTCGTGGCTAGCTAGGCAGTGTAAGTTGTAGGCATACGTTTGCAGCTTGATATCATGTTCCATGCAGTCCATTATGGGCCAAACTCAAACAAAAATATCCAGTGTAACTGCATTGGAAGAAATGCATGCAGACACATAGCTGTCCTGAGAGGAGACCTCTCTGCACACGTCAGCTCAAAGGAAGGGAAATTTCCCCAGCTGCACTCCAGTTCAACTGGTGTATCTCAGGAATGCACTATTTTTTCCTGTGAGGAAGCTGCAGTTTGGCTTGACTGTTTTGGTCATCTGTCCAGTAAAAATATATCAGATCTGTCCAAGAAAATCAGATTTCAGAAACAGTTCTTATGATATGTGCATTTCATGGGTGTTGAGTGATTTAATACTGTTGGAGACATTACATTCCTTCATTGTTGGAAGCCGCTCAACGTAAATACAAAATCAAGCTAATCTTAATTTTGGGGGGGAATCCTGTAAAACCTCGATAATTCTGCTCTGCTATTCAGATTTTCCCAGACCTTTATAAATACCCTGAAATATGAATCTATTTCAGTGATAAATATAACACAGCTTAAGTGAGCAAAGGCTTGAGTCACAACGTACCAGTCTCTCCCACTTCCCATTTGTGTCACTTCTGTATTTGAAGCCATGTCAGCTTGTGCAACATGAAATGAATATCCTCTCTCTTTTCAGTTTTCTTTTCCCTAGCCCCACAACGGCCTCTATTCCTAGTATAAGATGCTGGTTTCCCTTTGGCTAAACATAAATCACATTTGTCCACTGAGAAAATAGCTCCCAAAACCTTACAGCCCAAAGCCCACAGTGTCTCCCACTTTGGTATGCATGTCCAGTGTTCTGGACTGGAATAACCATATGAATCACAATAAACTTTATCAGATATTATTTCAACAGAGCAGCTTATACATTGCAATTTCCAGGGACAAAAATCAACCACAGTTTCTCTGTTGGTAGAAAATAACCTTAAAGTTGACTGACAGTTAGTCTTAAAACATACACCAGGCCATATACATGTCAGAAGCCTGAGACTAAGAGAACACTATGCCTTTAGTAAGAGCTGAATACCTCTAGCATGCCCGACGACAATAACTGCATTTATTATATATTTGCACCTGGGGAGGAATAACCCTAGACACCAGCACAGGCTGGGGACTGACCTTCTGGAGAGCAGCTCTGCAGAGAGGGACCTGGGTGTCATGGTGGACAACAAGTTGACCATGAGGCAGCAGGGTGACCTCATGGCCAAGAAGGCCAATGGGATCCTGGGATGCGTTAAGAAGAGCGTCTCCAGCACGTGGAGGGAGGTGATCCTGCCCCTCTACTCAGCCCTGGCGAGGCCGCATCTGGAGTATTGTGTCTAGTTCTGGGCTCCACAGTATAAGTGGGATGTGGAGCTGCTGGAGAGAGTCCAGCGCAGGGCTACAAGGCTGATCAGGGGCCTGGAACATCTGCCCTACGAGGAGAGGCTGAGGTAGCTGGGCCTGTTCAGCCTGGAGAAGAGAAGGCTGAGAGGGGATCTAATCAGTGTCTATAAGTACCTCAAGGGAGGGAGTGCAGAGGATGGTGCTGGTCTCTTTTCAGTGGTGGCCACTGATAGGACTAGAGGAAATGGCCACAAACTGAAGCACCAAAAGTTCCACAGGAAACTGTGGAAAGTTCCACAGGAAACTTAAGGAAAAATTTCTTAACAGTGTGGGTGACAGAGCACTGGAACAGGCTGCCCAGAGAGGTTGTGGAGTCTCCTTCTCTGGAGATCTTCAAAACCCGCTTGTATGCAGTCCCATGCCACGTGCTTTAGGTGACCCTGCAGGGGGGTTGGACTAGATGACCTCTAGAGGTCCCTTCCAACCCTAAGCATTCTATGATTCTATGATTCTATGATTAATTTTTCTTCAGCAAAAAGGGGGAGACAGAAAATTTTGAAGAAATTTCCTGTGTTTTTTTGTACACCTAACAGTCTGGTGACTTTCATTTCTACAAAGCAGCACTTGGGCTCTACCACTAAGACAGATTTGCCTTCATTAACAATTAAGCTTTTTTTTTTAATAGGAGGAGAATCAAGAATCAGTAAATAACCCCCTAACCCAAGGTAAGCTACAAAAAACTCAGAAATGGCTTATGTTAGTGTCTGCCTCTTTGTGCAGTGCCAGAATAAAACCTATGGTGACTTACTTCAGATTTGACAATAAGGTACCTATGCTCAGTTTGTAATTTCAATATACATGGGATAATATAAAAATATAAGTATAAACATAAACATAAATATAAATGGGAGTATTTTCCTTTGTGCCAATGAAGAGATCATGCAGATTCACACAGGACCTCAATGAGAGGGGAGGAGAAAAAAAAAGATTAAACAAAGAGTCACACACAGTCTCCATACATTTTCCATCATGTTTTAATTTTGAAATGTGTATTTGCTTCACATGCTAAAGTTAGAACTTTCCTAAGATACTTCCACCCTGGAAATCTGAAATTTCTGATAATGTGTCATCTTTCTTAGACAATCGATACAAAGATCAGCTCCTGAAGAATACACATTGAGAACTTTTAGTAAGCTGACTCTCCGGCTTTTACTGAAGTGCATTGGATTTCCTAATCCCTAGTACTTACATTTCATTAAAGGCAGAGGGAGAGTTTTGTGTGGGCAAGTGCGTTCTTTAGAATTGCAGCCAACTCCAAGGGTGTGCCAGAGAGAGGGGAAGTGCAACACAAATGAGGAGTCTCCCACGCACAGTGCACAGGACAGCTGCCAGCAACCCACTAGGGGATACTCTTCTGCAACTCACCTGGGGAAACCATAGAGGTATTACTCAAATGCCCAAGTTTCTGGAAAGGACAAATAAGGCTGAAAGGCTCAGCTCAGGAAATGTGTAATTAATACTGAAGGAAGCAGCCTGAGCGTGGGCCGCCTCCGATGTGGGTGCCCATCTGCTGCAGGCCATGGTGGTGCATCCTCAGCCTCAACAGCTGGCACAGGAACTCAAGCTATTTCTTGCCCCTGCAGTGGTGACAAGTCACCATCATCAGGAAGCTACCGTGGAGTCATTTCCCAAAGTGCCCCAGCATTGCCTACTGCCTGCTGCATGCAGCCAGGGACCTACCATTAGGTAAGCTTTGGTGTCCAGTGCATAACCGTAATCTCCCCTAGTATAGAGGTACATGGCAGACATATACAATACTTCCTCCCAAACCACTACCCCAGCGTCAATGATTTCCTGAGGCAGATGCTGGCATTTGCTATCCTCAGATACATGTTTTCTCTTATAAAAGAAAGCCCATGTAAATTTTTATCATTCACATGGTAAAGGAAGGAGTTCTAGAGCTTAACTAAGAGGGAGAATAGTTTAATACCTCACCTGATGGTTTAGGTTTTCAATAAGTGCTAACAATCCTAGCTTTAACCTAAATGGTTCAGGTGATGATAGCCATAAAGACTTGGCAGTGAAGGTCAAACACTAAATATACACGGAGCATCATGTGATGCCCCCATATATCCCAGCATGAATCAAGCTGTGATGCTGTAGATATTCACACCAATAACCTCCCCTCTGGAATTCTGGCCTGCTGAAGATGTGGCAGCCTGCCCAAAACAAGACAGATAAGAGCCTCACTGGGGTTTCTTGTTGTAATTGTTAATTACACTCTCCACATAAACAAGCGCTTTCTGTATATCATGATGCTCAGTAACAACTTAAATACAGTGATAGGCTACAGCTGAGGCCATCGCACACCTTGCCGGAGGTCAGCTCCTTCTCCTGGAAGAAGCCCCTGCTTTGGCGCAGTCCCTCCAGCTCTCATCCCGTGGAGGAGCTACTTGCTCTCACAGTCCTCCCTGGAGTACTCCCAGAGCCTGGCTCACCAGCTGGGGAAACAGAGCTATGAAATAAGAGTGAGCGACAGATTCTGCCCCTGTGTTTTTTGTTTACTAGTTGGGAGAGGAGGGAAGGGAAACGGACCAGGGAAGGGAAAAACACAGCTAAAGCAAAGTCATAAAGCTAATTATCATAAAACTAATTATCATAAAGAGCAAATGATTGTTTAATAACTAAAGCGTGTCTGGAAGTCTGTAAATCCAGCAACCTGGGAGACAAAATATCCTGCTGTTCAAATGAAAAATTAACGGATGCTCTATGGGGATTCCAGTAGTACCGGGAAGTTGTTGGCACAGGGAGAAACATTAACTACCTTCAGATGCAATCGCTGAAGTTCTCTACCATGTGCATGGAGGGACATGGAAATAGTGAGGTTGAGTTGAGTGAACTTCAGTATTCTGTTCTGTTCTTGGCCTGGGCCTGATCAGATTATATGACTATAGTGACTTATGCAATATGATACAATGTCCCAAATACAGGGATTCTTGCTTTTGATCCCAGCTAATTATCTGTTCCTTCTCTAAAGCATAAGGATTAAGAGCCTGCATTTAAATATATCCGCAATTATTCAGCCAGACAGCTATATCTTTAGCCGACTTATTCACCCTGTGATACAACAGCCACCTGTTGATGACACCACTGAACTGGATTTGATGCCAGATCCTTTCCTTCATAAACAGTGTTTTCAGCATTTGAGAAAGGCTGAAACTAAAGCATAAATCCAAGAAAAAAATGACACAAACCTTGTATCATAAACTTGTTCAGGCATATCTAAAAGACACCTCCCTAAACCCTGGCTTCATCATAGAATCATAGAATTATTATGGTTGGAAAAGACCTTCAAGATCATCGAGTCCAACCGTAAACCCTTCAACACCATACCTGTTAAGTGCCATGCCACCATCTCTTTTTTAATCAGGCTTTGTCCGAAGGTGCTCGGGCTTTGCTTCCTGATTTTTCTCTTCTGCTCCTGCAGCATTTGGTGATGGCCCTGTGCCAGGGCGAGCAGGTTCCAGAGTAGCCCTGGCTCCACTCTCCTCCCGCTCCGCTTGCCTAGGCACACAGCCAGGGTGGCTTGGCACGCTGGCTGCATCCTGCCCCAGGCGGCTCTCGCATGCTGCATTTCAGCTGTGCCTGGGGCTATTCTGAACTGCTGTCTAGAGGAGCAGTGGATCTTGTAATGAAGAGTCACAAAGCATGCCTACAGAAGGAGAAGTGACCTGCTTTTCCCCAGGAATATATGGCGTGCACTTCATGTGTTGGTGATAACAGAAAATGTGGAGCCATCTCAAAAAGTGCAATAGACACATCTCAAATTATAGCTAGGCAGATTGGGTTTGGAATAGTACAGGCAAAGAACCAGTTCTGAGACTGTGTCACAACCACCTCACCCGGGGACCCTCAGGATGCTGATGGAAGCAAGCAAGCTGCATGATCCCCATGCTCACACTTTACACCTTTTCTAGGCTGCATGGCTTCCAGAGAAGGCAACAGGAAAGGGAGAATCCAGCTGTACACAGCCCTCACATGAGAAAGGAAAGCAACCAGCAAGGCCATTTTCCCGCATCCACACCGTATAATCCTCTCTAAAAAATAACCAGGAACTGTGCTTCATAATCTCTTTTTCCTCATTTGTTTGCTTTTGCACCACACAGTTATGCCTAATCAATGCCACGTTGCATATCCTCTGCAATATCTCGCTGTGCAGGGAGCGCGCACTAGCTGTGGTTTGCTTTTGACAGACTGAGAGATACACGCAGTAAGGAGGCTGACGCACAAGCCAGCCCCTCTTTATTTTGTGAAGAGTTCTGCTTTGCTGGCTCATTGGCTAGGGAATGTCAGCAGAAAGGAGAAAAAACAAAGCCCTGGATTCCTGGGGAAATACTTTCAGAGCCAGCTTCCTTATATGCATGGATGCAGATGGGAAGATGTCTGGCTAAGCTGTCCCTGACGGTGCAAAAACATGCTTGCAAACCTTGAGCAAGATGCTGCTCCATGGGATGGGAGCAGATGGGAACAACCAGTGTCTCCATCACTAGAACATCTTGTACTCAGAAAGGAAAACCTCATCCCCAGCCCGACTATATTACTTCCTACTGACGCCAAGGCTGTGTTGGCCTATTCCTTGCGCAGGAGGAATTTTGTTTCCATACCTAGGTATGTCCTGTGAATCTTGACTGTACAACAGTGGGGAAGTTCACCCTACATCGGTATGTACTGGTTTCACTTGCTGATGTCAATTTATCCGTACAGTCAGAAGCAGGGCATCTTCCCTATAGCATGTTCCTTAACACTTTGGCTGGATTTTGTCTGGGAATACTTTTCTCAGCTTTGATTTTATTGGTCAGGCCTGGGCTATTTCAAAAGTAAAAGTAAATAACCTCTTCTGGTTGCCAGAAAGACATTTTCCACTGGTTGTAATCTTGAGATTTCCTCCTCGTCTCTGATTATTTCTGATAGTAAAATCTACGGGAGATTCACTGGAAGGGAAAGTATAAGAGTAGGGAGTGCAGTGGCTAGAAAAGAGCAAGGATGGTGAAGGGTTTCAGACCACTAGAAATTAATTTCCAAGAAAGAAATCCACCATGAGCTGAGCTCCACTGAGCTGAAATTTCTAAATAAGCACTGGAAGAAAAATACTTTGGTCAGACATAGGCAGCTGAAGCAGAGAATGAGGGAATTCTGCATAGCATGTCCACTAGATTCAACAGATCCTGGATAAGAGTCTAGGCTCTATTCCAAATTTAGCTGCTGCTTTCCCCATTTCATGTCTCAGTCCTAGCCCCTCAGTTGTCTAATAGGTCTACACATTACTCTTCTCCTGGGCGCTGGTACTGGGCAAGCCAAGTAGTTCCCCTGGTGAAAAACCCATCCACTGGAGAAAGGACAGTTTGTTCCAGAGTCTACAGCCCACAGACAGCATGGGCATGGCCCTGGAATGGGCCATGTTGGATTCCTTCATTGAATATATTGCTTCAGCACTATTTCAGCAGGTATTGTGCCCTTAACTTTCCCTCATGCCGTCCCACTGTGCGTCAGTGTGCACATAGCAGGTCCTTAAGAGCATTCAGGGAAACAAGTCTGGTAAGCTGAAAAGCAACCCTTGCATTACCTGCTGTTCTTTTCTTGCAGAGAAGTCTTAGGAGTGAAAAAGTTTGGTTGAAAAAGGAGGTTGGTGCTAGAGGACATCAAAGCTCTAGTTTCTCTGGGTCCTGCCTGCCACCTTTGTTCCTGGGAAAACCTCCTTGCAGCAGTAATAGAAAACGACACAGTTCAGCATGGTCATAAATGGGACACCCAGCACATCCACTTTAAATTGAAGAAATTACAACTCATCTACCAAGTGTCACACCAACACACGCTGTGGTTTTCCACCACATAGTTATGGTGATAGACCAGGATTTGTCCTGAAGGTTTCTCCTGGAAGTGCTGGCACTTGGAGCTGGTGTGCTAGCTCCATCCTCCAGCCTTTGCCTCCTCCACATCCATGGGCTGGAGCCAAGGAGGCAGGGAATGGTGTCCCCTTGGACCATGGCATTCCCTCTGCCAGGCCTTGCTCTATGGTGGGAGAAGCACAAGGCTGACTTTCCCACTTCGTGTGGGTGGTTGAGAGACACATGCTCACAGGACATGTACTGTGTGACAGCAGCTGCGAGCAGGGAGGTCATTGCCAAGACAGGGTGGTGAGATCCCCCCTCACACAAGGGGCTGTGTGAGGAGCAGGCACCAATCTCCTGCCTGGTGACAAACCCAAGCAATCCACATAGTGATCAGCCACATCCTACCTCTGCTTATCAGTGGCCAGCAGTGAGGTTGCATAAGAGTAATGACTGATGTGAAAACCCCTGCTGAGCCAGCTTGGCCTTGACACACATCCATACCTGGCCATGTCTATGGCAAAACCCTTCTGTGGCTCTCGGGTCATGCCTAAGGCAAACACCATGCCATGACCGTTGACAGCAGAGGACACAGCTCCTCTTCCAAGGCTGTGCTAGACACAGTAAGCAAAATCTTCCTGCATTTGCCTTTCCTCATACCATGCTGTCAGACCCTCACTCCCTGCGCAGCCCCAACACCTATCTGACTGCAAAGAAAACATTAACCACTGTGGATGCAGCAAACATCCAGCACTTTGAAAACACTCAGAAAATGCATAAAATGAGCTTTGAATACTCAATTACTATTTCTCCATACTTGTTGCAAGCTTAAAAACTGAAAACTACCCAGCATAGACAAGGAATGAATAAAGATGCGATATCTTCCAAGTATCTTCCAAGCAGAAGATGTTGCAAGTATCTGCAGCATTATTCCCCTACATATACTACATTATCCTCTTGATATATGTGTGATTCAGCTTATTTGGCTGCAGATTTAAAAAAAAAAAAGTGTGCAAGCATGCAGAAAAAAAACAAAAGCTGTTATGCAAAGGAAGCCAAAACGAAGCAGCATGCAGTTATCATGCCTGGATTACAAGGCTTTCTCCTCTCATGGATACTTAACTCCATTCCAGGCTTTTTTCTCTTTAAAAAAAAAATGCCGAATGTTTAACACTATTGTAACACACCTTTACAGCCTGTTAAATACAGAGGTGGGTATTGGCAACCCTAGCAGATTTTTGTAACTGGTGCAAGGTAGTCAAGGATCACTGCTGGAGACACGTCTGGCATGAGGAAGGAAATTTACCTAAAGGCCATGGCTGAAAGTACACGAGGACCAGCATGAGAAGCTCCAGGAGAGGCATGGCTGAGGAAGAAGACCCATGTCAAGGTCCTGCCTCTTCAAATGGCAAGAAGTCCAGGGTGATGCCAGCTCCTGCATCCCTGGGCTGCTTGAGAAACTCGGGACTGCTCTGTGTTAATGCTGGACTGTGTCCTTAGCTACACTGGAGTTTCTAAGGTGAATATGCTCCGGAGGGCTTGCAGGCATACAGATTGAAGTGGTTTGCTTGTAAGGCATGTATATACCTTAAATATACATTAAGTACCTTGGGGCATTCACAACAAAGAGCAAATGAACTTTAGCAATCACCCCTAAAAAGGAAAGGATGTCCCAAATAAGAATATTAATTTTTCAACACTATGTCCTAGAACAAATGCCTAGGATCCTATGAAGAAAAACACACTTCTATGCAGCACCTGCATAGAAAAAAAAGAAATTTCCTTCTACAGATCTTGACAGTACATTTTTTTTTACTTTTAAAATTTTGAGATAGATATAGCCACACACCTGCCCTGGCCCTGGAATCACCTCTAGATGCTGCAAAATCATTAATCCTTGTCTTCAAGATTTAACAGCCTACGTGAAGGAAAATTGTGGATTAGAGAGGAACCAGAGTTGGTGACTGGTCCAAGGTCACATAGGACCTATGGGGCTTGACTCCATGCAGAGCACACATCCTTTGGTGCTTTACCAGCTACATCGTCCTGTTCTTCTTCTCCCAGAATTGGGAGTAGCAAGGAGACTGGAATATGAGAAAAGAGACATTTTTCTGTTTTCCATAGTTTTTTTAAATAACATAAATCTGATTAAAGAAAAATATTTCCAGCCTGTTTCTCTACCCAGTGTAAAAGGAGAATTTTATGGACAAATGCATGTGTGTGCATAAATCAGAATTTCAGTTTTGGTGAGACCATGCTTTCCTGGGGAAAAAGAGAAAACTTCAAAACTTTCAAAAAAATGGGTAAGTTTGATGGCAACATCCCCACTGAAGGTGTCTGCCAAGCCCTTTGCCGAGGTGGGCAGGGGCTGGCAGACGGTGTCAGCTCTGGGCTGTCATGCACCCTGGCTGCTGGGAGGATGGACCTCCCTCAAGATGGGCAGAGCTGCTATCAGAGCTTTTTCGTTGGAAATCAATAGTGTGGCAACTTCTGGGTTTGCTGATAGGCAGCAGGCCCCTCTGATTTCATTGACAGCAGCTATTTGTAAAATACCATCATATGCAACCTTCTCGAGGGCAGGAATGTCACAATTTCAGCATTTCCAAGCAGTGACAGTGGGCCCCTGTGGACATTCCATGAAAATTAGTCCAGAGAAGTAAAAACCCAAAGCAGTAGGAATGCAAAGCACTGTGTATTAGGCCTCATCCAAGACTGTTCTGTTGTAAAAGGTACTACGCAGCCTCTGCTCCCTTGCAAATCCTGCCTAAACCTAGGAATGAGATGGCAACAGTGTCATCACCCCCCTTCACGGGGTTGCTTGCAATAACCTTCCCTAAATCCTCTTATTTTTCACCCTGTGCTGGAACCGCTCCGCACAGGAACCCGTCCGCGCCGCATGCTCCCTCCCTACTTCTCACTTTCACTCCTATTGGTTTCATGTTCCCTTTGCCACGCGGAAAAGCTTTCAAGCTTATCCAGCCCAGCAGTGGAGTTTATCCTGGTTCCACCCACTGGGACTTTCCTAGCTTCCTCCTGCACAGCGAAAGTGGGGGGCGGCGGGGGGTGGAAAAGGCTGGACGGCAGTGCGCAGCCCGCCGCCCCGGTAGCGCGCGGCCCGCGGTGTGCGCTCCCCAGCTAGGTTTCTGCTGTAGGCGGTGCATTCCTCGGGAGGGAGGGTGTGCGTGTGCAGTGCCTTCCCACACTTGAGACAGCTCTTATTTAATGGGGGTCTCCATGCACGACAGAAGCCAGAGGAGGTTTTGCCGTTGCCGGCTCCTGCTTGGGGAACAGCAGCCCTTGCATCAGGTGCCAGCATGGAGCGCACAGTGGAGATACCCCTGGAGGAGGAGGCTGCCGGGAGCCACAGAGCCTCCAGGATGCACCTCAAGGAGGATGTGAGGCGACTCCGGTGCAGCATGATCCTGTGCCTGCTCTCCGTGCTGCTCCTGGCACTGCTCACAGCCTTCCTTATGGCAGCGAGCCTTCGCGCACCCAGCGCCTGCTCCAATCAGGTAAGACTCGGCTGCTTGCCTTCCCACTGAGCTGAAAGTTTTGTTTAGCATCTGGGTTTTATTTATCTCTTTTTTTCTTCCTTTCAGTAAGTAATTTAGGAGACGTTGAGAAACTGCCTTTTCGATGTCTTCTTTCTCTCTCCGAGCCAAGCTGCTAGGCACAAATCTTGTTTATTCTCTTGGATCTTTTTAACTATTGTTTTTTGTTCCTCTTCTCTTTAATTTCAAGTAAGGGCACAGTGCTAGGCACAACTTGCAAGCTTTTCTCAAGTTTGGCAGAGTACAGGAACATTCTTAAGAGAAACAGCTAGTTGGTGGAAATCACTGTCCCTCTACTGATTTAGGCAGATTTTGGCAGTAGGTCTAATTTCCCATCCTATTTGCACGTTATCTCTGTGATCTGACGTATCAACGTACTCCTGCAGCAATCCTTGCTGCTGCCGGTGCAGGGGGTCCAACAAGCAGCGCACACCTGGAGGAGGCAGCCAGAGTCCTCTGCAGAGCAGGGCTTTGGGACTGGCCAAAAGTGATGCTAAAACTTACAATCCTTCCTTTTTATCCTCCGTCCAAACTTTCTCTTAATGCAAGAAGCTTCTTGGTTGTCTCTCACAGACAGCTAAACTCTGCTGCTGGCAGTGCATGTTTGCTAGTTGCTTCCCAAGCTCTTTCTGCTGCCTGTGGAATCCTGCAAGCGGGTGCCTGTTCTTTCAGCAGCCCTCAAGCAAAACACAACTGCCCCAGGTTGAAAGAACAGGCATGTGGTTATATTCGAAGAATTGGGGCTTAACAGACTTTTAGCTTCAGGTCTCAGATTAATTAACAAGCCTGAGCATCTCCAAGGAAAACGGTGTTGAATAAGTTGCCTGTGAGGCAAACCACTACCCCAGCACTCACTCTCCCTGCAGATGTCTGGGCTCACAGCTGCGCTGTGGCCGTGCGCCGCAGATGCGCAGAGCAGGGCTACCCTCCTCATGACCTCGCGGCTGCGCTGCGACGAGCATCACACGCATCACCCGTCCTTAACTGCAGGGGAGGGGGCTGTGATGGTCCTGCTCAGCTGGTCCTGGTGCTTACATGCACGCGGAGCAGTAGATGTTACTGCCCTTTCCCTGTTGACGCTATTTAGTCTGGTTTGACTTAGCACGCTTTCTTTTCTTATCCTCAACCTATGAGGTTCAGCTCATTTCTTCTCAAGATCTCACAGTGACACTCTAATGAAACAGAGATAATAGAAATAATGAAATAATGTGTGATAGGATTGATACCTTCCTAGTTTTCAACCATGTTTGAAAGGGAGAAAAGTCTATTTTGGTGAATGCATTTAGCTTCTCAAGAAAGGAGGCACAGTGCAAGCCTTCCTGATGTGCCCCAGTTGTCACGACACGCAAATGTATTCCTGTGCACATGCTCCGCACTGTTAGCGCAGAGTATTGCCCTAGTGATGTAACGAGATGATCAGATGAGTTACAGCCTTTGCAAATCCCAGGGGGAGGAAGAGAAAATCATCACGGCTGGCCAGTTGCCATTTGTGCTTGGGCCAAGCAATTTGGGTGGAGCCCTCTGCTACAGTTGAAGTGGATACGGCTTTTCCCTGATCTTTCATTCACTCTACTGCTTACTGGCTGCATTGCCAGGACTTTCCAGCTCCAGAGGGAGGATGAACATGTGCGTCGTCTTGGGCAACTTGCTTTTAATCCAGGAAAGAGTGTTGCGGGCTGAGCAAAAGCGCTGGGTCCTGCAGCTCCGGCTTGCTGCCGTAGCCTCATCCAGGCAACGGGGAACGTTTCAGGGTATAAAAGTTCTCAGGGAATGCTAGAGATCCCTTGTGCTTCCTGCCATGTTGAGTTAAGAGATGAATTGCTAAGGGATGCCTTCATCACATGCCATGCCCAGAGCTGGGACCAGAGTGATGAGGTGGAGACCACCAGGGCTTGTGGTGGCCCTGGCTGGGCTACTGTGGATGCTCCAGAGCAGCACCAGATGCACGTTCACTTGTTGACCCTTGTGGGCCGTGAGCAGAGTGATGGGAGGAGATCTCCCACGGCCCCAGGAATGAGCCTGGCCTGTGCGTGCCAGAGTATCAGCTTGCAGGTGCCCCGGACCTGCTCCCAGAGCAGGGAGGGACAAGTGCAGCCAGCAGCAGACGTAGCAAATTCTAATATCTCTAAATAAGGAGGAGGCAGGGAGCCAGCAAATGGTTGTGCAACAGGGGTGCGCCGCTTCGCTTAGCCCACGGCTGGGGCGGTTTATTCATCCCTGTTTTGGTGCAGGTGCCCGTGGTGTCACATTCTACTCCTCAGTGGGTATAAATTCACCTCATCCTATAGAAACAGCCAGCTCAGGACAAAGCAGGGCAAGCTGTGTTGTTACAGCAACATGTATGAACTGTGGATCTTCTTTCATGATACACTGTGTCTCGCCTGAATAATTCAAGTCCAATGCTTGTTTTCTTGGACACCTTCTGTTGCTTCTCTTTTGGAGACAGCAGTCACTTTCTTTAGTGCTCTAAGACAGCAAAGTGAGGAACTAGAGCTTTCTAAGCAAATAATTCATGTGTTAGAGGGAAACCTGGCAGTGTATTCCTAAGCAGAGGGCTGGGACTTCAACACATCTTCCCATAAAGAGAGCCAAGTTTCAGTCTGAGGGTGCAGAGATGTCGAGGGAACAGCACTGCAGCTGGGAGTGCATCCCCGGCTGCATCAGCCACCTGTGGTGCAGGGACATCGACAAGTCCCATGCCACACATGCTGGCACTTGGCCTTGCTTTACATAGCCACACCAGAATTGATATAAAGGGAAATACAAATCCCCCACACCGGGTTGCTGGGTCAGCCTTGCAAGGGAGGAGGGAGCCCCTCTCCTGCTGCAGGTCTGGAGAGCCAGACCCATGGCTGCTTGATGAATAGAGTCCAACAGGGCAAAGAAGCCAGGGAAAAAAAATCAAAATACACCTGCCCTGAGCACAAGCCCATCTGGGCTCTTTGTGCTGCAAGCCAGAGCATGGCAGAAATGTCCCACTCATGGGAATTTTTCACTGGCATGAAACCAGCTGCTACTTAATATGTCCAGCCTAGGCTCTATCTAGCGCCCCTGGAGCTAGCAAAATGATGGGTGTGCATACCATGAGTGCGCTACATGGACCCTGGCTGTAAAACTTACAATAAAAAAGTGATTTTAAAATGTGGTGGAGCATCTGTTCAGCTCTCCTCTTTTGCTCTAGTGTTATATGGATTTAAGTGGACTGAGGCTTTGGACGTTCTTAGTATTAAGACAATGTAAAAGTGCTTTGCACACCACCTTCAGCATGATAGCTGGCCATTTGAGCAGTCTGTTTGCCGCAGCTCCACTCAGTGGTGGGGTTATTCAAAATTGCTCAGCCCTGGTTATAACTGCCTCTCCACAGTGACCAAAGGGAAAATTGAAACCTTGCTGTGAACTTTTCAGAATCACAGCTAAGCAAGAAAGGAGAACAAAGAAAAAAGCACTAATTGTGTAAACGATTCCTCTCTACTGTCTTGTGCTCTTACCTTTCCATCACATCTTTCACCCTGAAAACTCTTATTTGCCACATCCACACCAATGTATAATTTACATGCCTATTTAGGACAAATCCTACACCTGCCTTGCCATGACAGTATTTCTACATGTTAAAATATTTTGCATCAGAGGTTTAGGGGCCGGTATCCCTAGCAAACAGTACAGTTAGGGGAAAAGGTATGCTTTTGCCAAGTATCAGAATAACTTTACACATCTCAGTACCCTGCTCCATCTACTGCACCATACTATCCATTAGCATCTAGAAATACAACTACTGCAACTGGATTTATTTCCAGTTTCCTGAAAATTAAGGTTACACAGACAGTTTCCTCTCAGTTTTCATTCAAAAAGAATTCTGGAGTTTTTGATAAAGCAATAAGATTTTTCTTAAGATTCTTCTTATTTTCCCCATCATCTCTGCTTGCGTTGCCAAGTCCAAGTTATACAGTACTTAAGCACAGGTTAGCTATAAACACATTAATCCCACTGAAGTCATATTAGGTTCCTGATTGATTTGCAGCTCATTATGGTACCCAGCATCACTAGAAAATATGGAAATTGATAAATAGACAGGCAGCATTGCATAGATAACAGTGTAGATGTATAAATACACTCGTAGGCATGTGCATCTGCCCCAGAGTCAGTGGAAGCGATGGACAGGAATCTTCCACAGTGATCTCAAGCTATCCACCAGAAGGACAAAGTCACCCGGCTATGAATCTGTAGTGCATGAAATACAGTCATGTTCAGACAGCACTACAAGTAGACAGGACCCAGAGAAAGTCATTAGTCATAACGAAAGGTCCAGACATCTCACACACAGAACAGCACCATTGCTCTCTGCCCGATGCACACTGCAGCACTGCCGAGGCCCATGTCCTCTGCACGACATTGCCGCGAGACAGCATGTTCCCTGTCTGGGGCAAATGTGTAGACAGGCATTTCTTTCCTATTTCTTTCCAACATGCTGGAGTCATTATTTCAGTACTGACAGTTATCTGCGGGATATTACAGAACATGGATTGCTTGCTGCTAGTGAGACATTAATATTCTTCTGGCTTATGGCAGTAGATATCAGTCTCCAAGCCCAGATAGTGCAACTTCACCCAGCCCCTTCCTGCCCCAGCCAGCACAAATATTCTATTCTCTATTTTACTTCTAATGTTTGAAGTCGTGTGGGAGATAACGTGGTTATCTACACGCTGTGTCTTAGCTGATATGCGCCAAACCCTTAACTAGGAGGTGATCAGTGGCTGTCCATACTGTTCAACACGAAGGGAAATCTATTTATTGGAGCTATCTACCAAACACATCAGACAGTCCAAGCCCCTTCCTGGCATGGCGTTTCCACAGCCCCAGGTCTCTGCACAGCCTCGTTTCCCTGCTTCCTGCAGGCAGGCCATCCATGCAGACCCACAATAAGCTGCAGAAAGCCTAAGGAAGACTGCAGCTCCAGAGCTCTGCACACCTTGCATCAGCCAGGTCCGTGCTCAACTTCAGGCAGCCCAATTCCCTGGGTTCAGAGCTGTGCCCCTTTGCAGTCCCAGCAGGGCCACAATAGCCAAAGGCAGCTTTGCTTTCAGCTGTACTGCATAAATGTCATTGCTGCCTCCTGTCCTCTAACTGGGTGTTCACATGCGGTCATGGAAAGAGCATTGGGGTGCTCAGTTCTAGAAGAAAATTTAGGAGGCAAGCAAAGCAAGCTGGACCCACAGTTGCTTAGTAAAGTGCCAGCTTGCCACTGGGTTCAGGTCCCTGCCAGTTGCAGTCTCCTGCTTGTCTTCCTAGGAAACTATCCAAAATTAAAGAAAGACCTAAAACAGCTTTGCAGCCTGAAACAGCATAAGAAAAAATGAACAAGAGGCCAGCTCTGCAGCAGATACACCTCAGGAGCTTTCTTCATTGGCATTACAAGCGCACCTAGTGCTGGCGAAGGCTCAGCCCTATCAAGCTTTCAGGCAAGAAGAGCTGCCTCATTGCACAGGGGATCTCTGATGCTCCAGCAGCACTGGCAGGATGCAGCATCCCTAAGCAGGGCTAGAAAGGGTTAATTTACCCTGACACATCACACCAAACCTTCCCCAGATGTGTGTCAAGCACAGGTGAACACTATGACCACTGGACCCCAAGTCTTAACCCTTTCCATCTTCTCTAGGATGTAGGTGGTCTCAAGCCAAAAGCAGAAAGTTCCCACAAATAAACAAAGCTCTGTTGAGGCTTGTCCTTTTGCATGAAACCTTTATTGAAACATAGGCTGTTTCCTGGGATAACTGGGGCAGGATTTCTCTGGATCAAATGCATGTCTGGAGCTGAGTCCCAGGGCTAACTGTTTGCAACTCTCCCTGCAGGCTGCCGAGGAGAAGGGCTCTCGCTTTCTGAAGCAGCGGGCACTAGCTACAGGTAAGTTTGTCCATCCTTCCCCCCACTCAAAACACTGCTGGGCACCAAGGTCCTGCAACGAGTGCCACAGCAGCTTGTCATGTGCCCGAGGATAGACGTCTTCCCTTGATTGCTCTGCTCTCACCCCGAATTCCTCTCAAGCCACACAGGGCAGTACAGACCCTAGGCAAAAACCTGGGCTGTGAGAGGCAGATGAACAGGACACAGCCAACGCCATAGATAAAAGGACAAGCATTTCTGAACTTGCATGCAATGGTGCCTGTGCACGGCAGCTCAGTGGCCCTCCCTGCCACCCTGGGGAGCTTTGCATTAAAAGCCACTGTAGTTTGTACTGCCGGAGTCTCCTGCTCAGCACACCACCAGTCATTTGCAAAGGCATTTTATTACCACAACGCCTGCCTATGTCAATAAACAGTCCCAGTAAATAAATCCCTGCTGAAATGTATGCGGAAATGGAAGGAGGCTGCACGCTTCTCCCTGAGCGCTGATTGCTGCTCACTCCTCATTAAAGAGCTGCGAACATCCTTTCACACTTGCTTTTTTTCTTCTCCTCCCTCTTAGGTATGGATGTGCTTTCCAGTGCAGAAAAGCCACGAGCTCACCTCACAGGTAATGATGTTTGCCCCAAAAATGAAATGTTTCCCTTGCATTTTCAGCAGATTTTGGAATACAAATAATCTCAGTTCATGCAGCTCTGACAGGATCAGAGTTGCAGGGCAGGAAACACAGGGAAAAGAAAGTTAACAGCTTGACTTTGCTGACTGCAATAAATTTACTGGGATTTGTGTAAGATGGTCTACAGAAGCTGGAGTTGCTGACTGCAATAAATTTACTGGGATTTGTGTAAGATGGTCTACAGAAGCTGGAGTTAAAACATTGCCACTTTCCCAAGCTGTTACTCTTTTTTCAATGAAACAAGTACTCAGAGCAGCTCTCGTAACTGAGTTTAGATAAGTGCCTGGTATTTTAGTTATCTGTTGAGCTCTTTAGTGTTAAAAAAAAAAAAAAAAAAGCAACTGTGAAAGCTCAAGACAGCCTTCACACCACTGTGAATCAGGAAGAACCACCAGGTCTGAAGGAAAATCGGGTCAAATAAGGTCAGTTTTCAGCCCTTTATTTTTCCCCCAAGTCCTGAGTCAGTTCACACACATCATATTCCCACAGAATAACCTGCTGCTTTTGGTGAGGACACCTCTAAATCATACCAGCAGAAGTGAGGGAAGAGCTAGCCTAGCTAAACTTCTTGGAGCCCCTATATCTGTATTAGGAATAGGAAAGCAAAGATTCATAGAACTGCCATGGAAGGGGATAATTGTCCCTTTCTGAGGAGCAGACAGTGTTTGAAAGGCTGCACCTCTGCCTTGCAAGTTCAGCTGGCCTTACACCACAGACACCATCCCAAGCTGTCCTGTGTTCCAGACAGCTCCTCCTTCTTGGAAAATTCAGGGATTATCAGAGAAGAGGATCAAATGGTTCCCACCATTTGGCTTAAGTGTCGAAGGGCTCTGATTACTCTGAGCTTCTCCTGTATAAAGCAGTTTTTATCTTCCCAAAATACAGTGCACTGCAGGGCCTCCTCCAGAACTGTGTCACGATCCAGGGGGGCACTTATTAACTTCAAAAATGCAACTTTTTGCATGCAGCTCCATGTGAACTTACAAGTAGTGTTAAACAGATCAGCGCACCTGGGCCAATTTAAAGATGGCATGATTTGCTCTCTTGTCCACAAGTTTCTTGCTAACACACATCCTGGATCCCATCCCTTTCTCTACGCAGAGTGTCAGCACTCCAAAACTGAAATATCCTTGCTCAAAACACATCTGTGCTTAAATGTAAGTTTGCAAGACCAGAAGGACCAGGTCTACTAACAAACATCTTTTGAACTTCCACTTCTGCATGACAGAAACCGAGAGCTTCCCAGTGTGGCTGACTCAGAGAAGTAGCCAAAGCACTGTTTTGCTGATGGGGAAATTCCCTAGGTTGCACGAAATAAAATAGCTACCTCTGGGAAGCACCCAGCAGTTTGCTTAAAATTTCCTCAGGCTCTCCACTTGCAAGAGGTATTTGGCAGTCCCTTCCTCAGCAATCTCTGCAGGATTGTATCCTCCTTAGCCTGCCATTTGGGTCTAGTCACTGCTTGCCATAGCAAGAACCCAAAAAGGAAAAAGCTAGCAGCATTTCAAAAGTTTCCCGTAGCATTAGAAGCAACCAAGACTTGATTTTAGGAGTGATAAAGCTTGGTCCTTTGGTGTCCTGTACCCAGCAACTTTGGCCAAAATGATTTGCTTAGGATGGACTTGCTCCTTTTCTGTACCATGGGGAATGGGGGCGGGGGTGGGCCTGAGCTGAAGGCTGCATCCAGACTGCCGTGTTACGCAGCTATTAGAGAACCTAACTTCTCACCTTTAGCTAATCCTTTTTTTTTTTTTTTTTTTGAGCCCAAGTAGATTTTTGGCATCTATGGTATCCTGCAGCAAGGAGTTCCCCAGCTTAATGATGCATCACACATCAGAAATGCTTCCTGTTCTTTGCTTTAAACTTGTTTCACAGTAATTGCTTGGGTGCTGCCTTGTTTTTCCTGTTCTCAGAACCAGTGAATGGTGCATAGAAAGCGAAAAGGAAATTTTTAGAGCTTGTCAGGCACCTTTGGGAAAGTGAAAGTAGTAGACTGAAATACTCTCACCTCATAGGAATGCTCCTCCAGATCACTGGCTTCCCATCCTTCTCTAGTTTTAGAAATATATATTTAAGATGAGAGCAGAGGAGTGAGGGGAATGAGAACAAGTAGAGTGCCTATATAGGAGTGTCCCCCACTCTGCTAAAATTAAGCAGTAGTAGAAGGCCTTATGTTTTGTTCTCCATTCCTTTCTGAATAACCCTCCACGTTCTTTTGGCCTTTTCAACACACACAGAGTATTTTGAACTCACCCACACTGGCACCGAGACATTCTTCCTGGCTATCCCCATTCATCCCTGTGCACTGTTCAACATTATCAGTGCTTACAGCAAAGTGCCATACCATTGTCCCCTCCCTTACTAGGGACCAGTGCCTATTCTTCCATGCCGCCATCAACTGGGTGATCCCTGCTGCAGCTGGTGGCAGTAGGAGGAATCCCAAAGAGCATGTGCACTTATCCCATAGCAATAGTATGAGCTCTCCACCAAATCTGTGCAGAAAATCCCTTTCTGGTTAGCTTGAATGGAGTGACCTTTTAAGGTCAACCAGTAAACTCACAGAGTACAATCTTGAACTACTCTGAGATCCTTCATCCACTAGTCCAATCGTAGTACATGTTGTAAAGAGCCTTCCTGCACAGGAGATTCAGACCCAATTCTCTTGCTGAGACCAGGAATCTGCCCTTGGGGGATGGCATTCAGCATTAGACTAACACTGATGAGGGCAGTGCATTGTAAGACGCTAGAATTTCAGAAAGATAGCCCAAGTTGCCAGGCAAACGGATTTCCCAGTAGGGGACTAAACCAAAAGGGACTGTGGGAACAGAAATTTCATATGTAAGGGATGCAAAAAGCGAAAAAACACATCAAAAAGCTGACGTAACCATAGCTATTAACTTCTCATTAAAAAGCAGATTTTATTTACTTTTTTTAAGAAGGAGCATAGTATGTGCATTTCCAGGAAGTACGGCTGCATGCATCTATGCAATAAACACATGACTAATACAACTATTGCTAGAAAAGGAATGATATTGTCTCAAAGGCACTCTAACATGCATTTTGCCTCTTGACATGTCTCAGTCACGGAAAAAATAGTCTGGGAATAGAGAGCATCAATACACTGAGCTCTAACCTAAAAGGAAGGTTATAATTATAAAACTTAGAGTTGCCTAATTCTAGAGGTTATGAAATCGCATACTTCATCCGAGATGCATGTTAGTTATAAAAAAACATTGAATAATTGAGTGTCACTGACATTAAATGCGTCATTGTACACAGAGAGACAATGTTTCACATGCAGATTCTTCTTGATTCTTCCCAAACTTCCCAAGATGGAAAAGAGCCCAGGGTGTTTTCTGGAAATTTTCGTTTCTTTTCTGATCCTTTCCATGGCGAAGTTTTTTCCCTACTGCTATCTCATCCACAAGAGGTATTACTGCAAGCTGTGATAAACCTTGCAATGACCCCAATGTTGTTTTAGCTTTTGCCAGGGCTTTGCCTAGTCCCTAGACACCCAGGAGGCAGATGAGGGTGAAGGCAAACCAGGATTACTTCTGCTGCCTTTCATTCCTCTTTCAGGCACAGCTTCATTGGCTCAAAGCATCAACGCAATACGTTAAATTTAGCTTGGCTTATTATCACAATCCCTATCACTCACCAGTGCAGAAATACTCTCATGTGCTTTGCCCCTGGGGAAAGATCAGAAGGATTAATACTTCAGCACTGTTGAAGGCAGGCCGAGAAAAGTCATTCTTGTGCTGTGCCGCTAAGATAACATACTGCACTCCTAACACCGCCTTGTCTCCTTATGGGTTATCTATTGCCAGCAAGTAGGGAAAAGAACAGCGCTGGGAGCAGAGTCCATTAGTTTTTCTGAATTTCATTTCACTCAAGATAAACTTAATGGTTATCACCAAGAGCATTTCAAAGCTTTTCCTCATCTGCGTTCAGTTTGCTGCCGTGCCTAGGCACACCTGCCCAAATACAGGCTGAAAAACACCTCTAAATATTTACTCAAGTTCATAAGAAAGAAAAAGGGGCTAGTTTCCTGGAAATTGGCTGCTTTCATTTTTCTTGGCATTTAACATTGACCTCACAGGTTCCTTTAAATACATGGCAGAACCTCATTCTTTTTTCCTTCCCCTTCTATTTTTATTTCCCTGGCTTGGTGCTGTTTTACTGCAATGGTTTTGTGTTGCTATCCCCAAGAGGGCAGAGGAAACTTCATTGTATTGTGAAAGGGAGCAGAAGTAGAAGGACTATTGCTTATTCTTCTGGCTGTAGTTTAGGCCACCAATGAAAACATAAAGGAGAGGTGAAGGGATCAGGAGGACAGCAGCTTCCACACCCTGCTTGGAACAGACCAATGCTAGGGGCAGGATTTGTGCTCCAATGCACAAGCCTGGGAAAAAGTCTAGAGGAAAGCTGAGGGTAGGATGCCAAACTTAGTGTTTTATTCCATCAAAACATAAAAAAAAAAAAAAAAAAAAAAAAAAAAAAAAAGTGGAGATCTAACTGGGTTTGAATATTATGTGCTGTTCTGGGAATCAGAAGCATAGCAGAGCCTCTTGGTTTCTGCAAAAGGACAGCAATAAACCAAAAGCAATTCCAGAGCAAGAGGTTTCATTGTGCACATGTGAAGCCAAAAGTCTGAGGCAAGGGCTTATGAACCCCATCTCCATCCTTTAGAAGCAGCTTGGCAGGAGGAAAATTTAAAATGTCTCAGTGCACGGTGAGAGTCAGTAGGGGATGCCTAACTCTTTCCTTCTGGTCATTGTGAAACTTTTGCAAGCACGTGAGTGTTCATTATACTGTTAGCACTACACTGACACAAACATAGTTACAAGCCAGTGAAGAATATGTCATTCCAGAGTCTCATTACTGGCCTCAACCATTAGGAACCATTTGTATAGCTGTCAAGTGACGCTTTCCCTTAAGGGTATGGTTTCTATTCTGTAAATAGGTAAGATACCACAAGACTTAGCTATTAGAAAGGATGGTTTCCAGCAACCTGAACTGGCCAAGGTCTTCTAAAAGCACCACAAGGCTTTGGCTCCTGTTTGCTATGCTCCCTCCAACAACAGTTCCCTTGGAGCACACACAGTACCAATGGTATGGCCAGAGCCAGCTAACCGATCTCTTCTCCCTCTTTGTCTGCAGTGAAGAAACAAGACCTCATCAAAACCACAGGAAACCAGCTGCCGATCCTTCAGTGGGAAGACAAGCGTGGCTTGGCCTTTACCAAGAACAACCTCAGCTATTTCAGCAACGCACTGGTGATACCTGTGTCTGGGGACTACTATGTCTATGCTCAGGTCACTTTTCGAGGGCCCACTGAAAGTTCCAGCAAAACTAATTCTGTTACTGAGATCATCACCAAAGTCACTGACAGCTATCCCGAGCCCACCCAGCTGCTGACTGGCACCAAGACCCTCAGTGAAAAGGGAAACAACTGGTTCCAGCCTATTTACCTGGGCGCTGTGGTTTCCTTAGAAGCAGGGGACAAGCTAATGGTCAATGTCAGTGACATCAAACTGGTTGACTACACTAAGGAGCACAAAACTTTCTTTGGTGCTTTTTTACTGTAGGGCTTTGGCAGTATCTGGCAGGGACTTCGTTCAGGTCCCAACATCATTCCTTGAACCTCGACTCTGAGAGTGCCTTGGGGTACTGCTCTGTGCTCAATCTTCCGCACCACCCCTCACCTGCAGCCCACCACCCCCTTAATCCTTAAATTAAGGGACAGGGAGAGCTGAAGCTGCAGGCTCAATTGAAGCAACCCAAAAAGCCCCAGAAAAATTGAAGTCGGGGGGACGGGGAAGAATATATTTGCAGGTAAAAACTGAGAGCTCTTTGGAATTTTGTAAACCAGGGAGAAAAGGTTTACATTTGTAGGGCAGGAATATAGAGTAGGAATATTGATCTTGAACAATACAGCTAAGTTATATCAGTAGTTCCATGTACAAATAAGCTGCTTCCTCACCTCAGAAAGGTATTTTAAACTTTCCCTGGCATTTCCAGTATAACTCTGCATGACCTTTCTTCAGATACCCTGTACTAAAAGGTAATTACTTCTCATCATTTCCTTATGAATAGACTTTACACTAACATAAAGCCCAGCTTAAACATTAACTGCTTAATCAATCCCTTCCTACTTCCCTGTAAAGTAGATTAAAATTATACATTGTGGTTTGCAGAAGCTACCTGTATTTTTTTTTCCCTTCCCTCCAGGATATTGTTTACAGTTTAAGTCAATATATAGCCTCAAATCTTTATGCAGAATTTTTAGGGAATAGAACACTTTCTGTTACAGCACAATAGATCTTCCTCTCAAATCCTAACATTAGGAAACACAAAGACTGAGGAGAGTGAAGAATCTTCTAAAAAAAAATCAAAATTTGTAAAGCAGTCATTCCAACTGAAATTTTAAGAGGAAATCTTTGCTTTCCATTCTGTGGAATGCAAAGAGAGTGCCATCAAAGAAACCACTTTCTTGGCGCCTCCCCTGCAACCATTGTCATGCTACAGCATCCCCGAAAGACAAAGGGCTCCCCAGTCTTTTCCAGGGTGAAGACTGGTAACCAGTAGCCCCTGTACAAAGAAAAGATGCCCTAGCCAGGTGCAAAGCTCAGGAATGCTTCACTTTCCATCTTTCATTCCCTTATCTTCATAGACCTCACCAAGCCTCAGGGCAACTCTCCAGCTTTCCTTCTCTTCCCACAATAAATCAATCACTGGCAGTGACTCAAGTCATATTCTAGTAGATTCAGGCTTTACACTCCTAAGTGCTAGAAGGTCTCAAGCTCTCACATTTGAGTGCTTCAAAACCTGCCCATCTGCAGGATCTGGCTGATGGCCAAGCTTCACTCTCTGCAGCTCCTTGCTTCCTGCCTTGCCTCATTGCGCTCTCTCTGGTCACCACTCTTTGGCCATAAGTCACAGCAAGGCTTGACTGACAATGTTTTCATTCAGAAATATGATGGTACTAAGAGCACACTGTGTGAGCCAGAGTCGCACTGAAGTTGGGGAGGACGTAGGACAGGGGATGGGGAATTATGACTGTAGAGTACAAATAGAAAAATTATCCACAGGAAACAACACTATTCCAGAAGACAGTCAGGCCAGGCTGTTCTGTTCACAGTACACCTCTTCTTATCTAGAGATAATATATTGCCATATTAACAAAGATCTGTTTGAGTAGACAAGAAAGGTCACTAATATAGCTAGAGCATAGAGAAAGGCCAAGGCAGACTGGGGACACAGAAGGCAAAGAGCAGAGGGAGATGCAAGACAGGCAACACAATGATCCCTGCCAATGGGACTGTTCTTCAATCTAGTAGACCTGTTATGTAGTAAGCCATCTTGAAAAAGCAGTCTATGTGACAATACTTCCCTGCTCATCAGTGCCTAGGTCCCGCAGTAGGTCTAGTCAACCTTTGCTGTGTTAGCTACACCAAGCTAACACTAAACATACCAAAAAAGCCAGGATATTTTTATCTTGCCCTGCACTTCTTTCCGCAGAGGGCATCTTCTTTGCTTCCAGATCCTCCTTTCAAGTCTAGCCCTTGGGTGCTGGTTCACTGTGCAACACTGCTGAGCTAGAAAATCTGGCTAATACCCCTACATCCTCTTAGAGTATAGCATCTCATTCTTTGGCTTGTCCTTCATTTTTTTCTCCACCAGCATCTCATCAGTCCTCTTGGTCCATTTCTCCCAGACACCTTCCTGCCTTTTTCTCTCCTCTCCATCAGCTATAAGGACATCTCTTTGTCCAATTCTGTAATTATCTACATGCAACTTCTCTCATAAAGTCATCCTGCTGCACAGAGAACAGCACCTATAAACAGGTTAGGGAAGCAGAAAGTAGGTGCTATGTTATTTCTGGTACACACAAATTTTAGACAAAATAACATGCTACTATTTATTAGCTAGATTCACTTTCATCTTAAGTCCTCATTCATGTGTTTCCTCCACCTCTTCAGGCTTTTATTTGAAGTAAAAGCAGGTTCTCTGAGACAGAAACAGTTATTTCTGCAAGTATCCATCCCACACCTACCACAAAGCAGATTGGTGATCTTATTAGATGGAGGACTCATTCATCTCCCTGGTTAGATGATTTTTGCAGCTCAGAAACCCCAACTGTTCTCCTTATCAATGCAAAATGTAGTGAAATTCTAATCTCTAGGCCATTCAAGACACGGATATTCTTTGAGAAACCCTAAGGCTTTCTATATCTCACCATATATCAAAAAGCATTCCCGCAGCACCCCATATTGAGTCCTTTTGAGCTTCTGATCATTTATGTATCCAAAATAGGGTCTGAACTCAGGAATACGTGAAATTAGTAGCCAATTCTAGCTGTCCCAAGACAATTACAGAAATCCCTTTGCTTCTACAATGAGATAGTGTAGCATTCTTCTGAAGCCATAATGCAGGCCTGTTAGGTTTATAGAGCAGATTTCCGTAAAACCTATTCTTGGGTCACCAGAACGATGCTTGGTAGACTGAATCACACTAAAATGACTTTTATGTGTAAACAGTGGTGCACATATTATATTTGGCATATAATAAGAATCCTGTGAGACATATATACTTAGATGCATATACTTGTACACATTCAGTTCAAGTCCTAGGAATCCCTAGAGCAATAATGAGCTTTTTCATCACAAGGTACATAATTTATGCCCATGCTGATGATAAGTTTCATAACCAAAAACCTGCCTGCTGTGGCTGATGAGCAGCTTTCACTCTCTTGTCCCATATCCATAGCATAAACTACTGTTTTAGCACATTTAGATCAAGCTTTCATACCTCACTATACAAGTCTGCTTTTAGCACATTAGCACTTTTTATATAGCATAAAGTAGTATTTCTGGCATTACTTGTTTTAAAGTGGTGCAAGCATATTAACACACACCTACCCCAGTGAAAATTCTCTTTTTCTCTTTTTTCTCTGACTCCGTGCTGACAGTGTTTCTGTCACAGTGAAAATGACCAGCAAGTTTAATGGAAACACACACGGACTGATTATGACCAAAGGGTAAATCAGATTACTCCACAAAAGTCAGTGGCACAAAGTCAAAAGAAAAAGCTAGTTAAGTGAGACAGAGCACTCAAAGGAGAAGTAGCCTGAACCCAAGCTTGCTTGTCATTTTTTCAAAATTAAATATGGACAGAAGGATTCCCAGAAATTCATCCCATTCATTGAATTTGAAACTATTCTTAGCGTAAGTCATTTCTGGAGATGTGAAAATGAATATGCATCAGCATTTTCAATTGAAAGAAAATGTGATGAAATCTGACCATGTGATCAAGTGACCTTGCAGTCTGTCAAACTGATTTTTGTTTGGGTGGACGTGAAACTGAAGCACTTTAAAAAGAAAATCCAGGCTGGCAGAAAAGGATCAAGTAGGCAGCTCCTGCTAAATGAGCCGCTAATAATTACATGATTTGAGGTTCCAACCCCTATGTCTTTTAGGGGAGGGGAGAAAAAAAAAAAACACTTTTCACAACAAGTTCTTCAGAAAAAAATTAAATACAAAATTTTATCAAAATACATTTTTAGGAATTCTCTTTTTCCTTCTTCTTGATCCCCATAAAAACACTAACACTAAATATAATCCAAAATCTTTAAAAGGTTCACATACCTATCCCCTTCCTTTCCAAACCAAGTTGTGGCAAATAAAAGTCAACTCTTTCTATTTGTGTATGTATGATAGATACATAAAGATATTTAAATGATTCCTCTACAAATGATTGCAACTCCAGTCTTTCCAACATATTCTTGAGCTATATTTAACCTTTAAGTATGTAGCCATAGGGGTGTCACTGTAAAAAAAGTGCGGGTCAGCTTTCTTATTCAGTGTGTGAGGACTCAGCTCTTCATTGCTCAAGCTGAAATTGGATAAGGTAAACAAGTATTTACCCTCAATTACACCATTAGAGAAGTAGCTCTATTACTACTCTCTATTACTAAGCTCTCTAAGTGAAGGAGAGCTTATCTGCACCATGCTCAGCAAGTGTATGTTGGCAGGAGTAGAGTCTAGAGATGGAAAGCAGAAGAGTAGGTTCCTGAGCAAAACACGTCCCAAAGAGCCAACAGAAAATTAAGCTGTTAAAATGATTTTGAACGTAACCATTCAGGGAATATTGGTCCCAGTATGAAGGGACACTACACAGCTACAAAGAACTGTCAGCACAGACCAGATTAAGATTCTCTTGTTATTTTCAACAACACAGCTAAATTACATTTTGAAGAAATTTCATTTTCACTTCTGCATGGTATAACTAATCATTCTGTGCTTCATTTTATTAGTCTCAAGTGGCCCATCATTTCAGATGAGAAATGAGGAGAAAATTCATTCTTTAGAAGAATCAGACAATGTTAAAGATTTTGCCCAGATCTGGGTATTAGACACCAGTATAGCATTTTGCTACTATTATGTATGTTCATTTAAGTGGTTATATACTGTCTTGTTCTTTGATACCAATGTGCGTCTTTACCAGTAGAACTGACTTAGCTTCTTGTTTCCAAGTTTTATGATAATAAAAATGCAAGTAAAGCATAAGCATGGAATTCTGATGCTGATCCCCTTCTAAAAGCACTAACCAAATCACACCAATAACAGTGATTATTTAATGCAGCCAATGTTAATGCTTAAGAAACCTAATCTGTGGTGTGCCATGGAGGAGATAACTGCACCTTCATGCAGGGTTAGAAACAGAAGCAGGTGCCCAACCAGAGTGAACTCTGATTCAGACTTTCTTACTTGCCCTGAGGGTTTTATAGAGATTTGGATTTCAAAAGAGAAAAACAGGTGTCAACCAGGCCATTCAAGCCACCTTTCTTACAGAAAAGCACCCTGGCAGCTGAGATTTTGTGTCCCAATTTCTCAGCTCCCAGTTGTCGGACAGGATGTTTTGGCCAAATGAGGGTCAGAACCTCATCTGAAGGCAGCAGAGTTCTGGGCAGTCTTAGCCCCATTCCATCTTGCATTTTGTTTTTCTTAATTTTCATCCATTGTGCATCCATTAGATTTTGATTTTGTCTCCCAAATTATGTTATCTTTGCCTCAAAGTCCTCTAGCTCCCAGAATGCAAAACCATACTTTCCACTAGCAAAATTGAAAAACATTCTCCTAAAAGGCATGTTATTTTAGATGATTAATATTATTTGGCTGGATTTGAACTAAGGGTGTAATTCTAAAATTGCTTCAAAGGAGATTCCTGGTTAAGGACTCTATGATCTGGCTGAAAGGGTTGCTTTTTAATCTTTCATTTACAAACTCTTAACAGAGGAAATGTGTTTACCCTGGCTTTCATTCCTTCTCACATGCTTGAGAGGTTTTGCTAGGTTGTGTGTGACTCCATTGGTAGAACAGCCAGGAGCTAATCAGTGTAGGAATTAAACAGCTTCTTTTACATCATACCCACACCTAACAGATTTGTTTACCCAACAGCTAACTCAAATTAGAAGAATAGCAAAGGTAAATTAATTCTTTTTATTTTTGCTTTAAGCATTGTATTTCATTTTGCCCATCTTTAACCATACAAAAGTTAGGTGTCTATCCTAGAGGCTCTCACTCTTGAGTGGAAAAAGATGAACATTTCCAAATGCTGTACGTTTTAAGGAACATAGGGATAATTGAGATGCTGCTGTTCCAGAGCTACACAGGGATGGATTAAGGCTAGATAAACAATATTTTGCTAGCTAAATGCCAGGAAGATAATTGCAGCATTCGGTGAAAGACAGCAGTTTTCAACAGGCAGAATACTCAGTGTTCAGTGTTGATACATGTGTACACACACACACACAAATATACACCACACAGTAAAAGTGTTTCCCTATAGAATTTATCCACACGGCAGAACACTGCCTGCACCAGTTTGGTTTTCTCAGGTCTAGTATTTTGGCCAAGATGTTCAATCACAGCTGAATCTGCTGCTCCCCAGACCTGTTATTGCACAAAGGCCCATTTTCCAAGAGCGGGGGACAAGACCAATGCCACACTTAATATATTCACTTCTCACAGGAGAACAGAGTTCACTCCGGGAGGGCAGGGAGACATTTTCTCCTAAGCATCTTGCAGGACAAAGCACAAATTAAGATGAGTTGGAAGTGGCATTTGCGCATGGGAAGGGTGTAGGCTATAAGAATCTCAGCTGTTGAACAGGCTGCCAAATGAGGATGACTTTCTAAAGCACTCAGCATCTGTCAGATGATATAGAAAATTTTAACTCCATTGCTTGGTTTCTTTTAAAGACCTAGCACCAAAACCAGGTATGAATCTCTCAAAAAATGTGAATAGGAAGCAAGTTGGTCAATGGTAACAGTTTCAAATTAATTTCCTCTTGTAAACATTACTGCTAAGTCCTGTGGAATAACATGAAAGACTTGCTTACAAAGTTATATCTTTGTTTATTATGTACCATAAGTCAGGAGCATTTGATCTTTTTCTGCTGAGTTATGAAATAAACTGGCTTTTGAAATGCTTTTATTTTTGTACAAATCAAACTATGCTCTTACAATGATGGAAAAGTTTTATATTAAACAGCAGGAAAGCCACTGAAAGTGTTTACTGCATATTTATTGACACTGTATGTATAGATGACTTAATTTTATGTAAAAGTAAAAATGATATATGGAGTGAACTGTAGATTTATTGTATAAAGTTTGTAAACTTGCTTTGTCTCAAAGCAAAAAATAAAACCATTGATTTACCTTGATCCAAGAGTTTTGTTATTCAAATGATTGTCCACTACATATTTATACTGACAATTGGGAATGACAGACATTTTTCTGTGCCAAAGTGACCGGCGTCCAGTATTTTCCATGTCATATATGGTTTCTCTTGTGTACTATTTTTATACAAGCAATTAATATCTAAGCTCAGAAGCAGCAGTGTATTAGCAACACATACTGAAAACTTAACTCTAAGATTTTAGGGACAGTGAATTTTATCCCTGTTTATCCAAACTCAAAAGTTTCACACATTCCCATGAGCCTTTATTTTAAGATCTTACACTAGAAACTTCTGCTCTTACGGCAAATTATTGTGGATTTGAGTGTAATTCAAAGTTGCAGTCTCACTACTCATTTCTTTCCCCAGACAAAGCTAACTGAATCTCACCTTCATTTTAAGAGCAGAAAGAAAATGAAAAAGTCTGTGCATCCTAAAAATCTACCTTGCTTTGGAATAAAACAAATTCCACCCCCCCAAAAAAAAAAACCACATTTAATTGCTTTCAGTTTAAAAATAGTAAAATTTAGTAATAGCCTCACTGTTACTTGAGCAGAAAAACATTTGAGCAGGACTGCATTTGTGATTTAGAAAAGAAGGAATTCTTGCAGGTAAAATAAATTCCTCCTCCTTACAATAGGAGCCAACTGAAAAACTCCATAAAGTTCCATTTCTGTTAAAACACCAAGGAAAAAAATGTTATTCTCTACAATTTTCAATGCTATTCTCTACACAGTTAGCTCATGGGTAAAAGCTGACTCTGTAATTTTACCTATCTGCAAGTGTTTAGTCTAGTTTTGTCTACAGTCAAATGGGGAGAGATAGAGTGACTCACTCCTCACAGACACCTCCCTTGCTATATTGACTACAGAAGGCTTAGAAATGCTTCAACAGAGCTAAGTTTAATCTTTAGGAATTGCACCTAGAACACGTGGCACAGGACTGCATCCAAGCGGGTTTTGAAGCTCTTCAGACAAGGAGATTCCACAACCTCTCTTGGCAACCTGTTCCAGCGCTTTGTCACCCTCACTGTTAATGTTTTTTTCCTTAAGTTGAAGAGAACCTTTTCCTCTGTTCACAATTACAGATAATTCTCACTTAAAAGCTATAGGCTATAAGCATATCTCTGATCTCCTGCATATCATATTATTATTACCCCCTATAGTCAAAGAAACAGACTGCGTTGATTATTCATTGGACATGTTCCGTTGAACATGTTTGTTATTGTTTGTTTCAGCTGCTTCATACTTGCTTCTCAATTACAACCCTAATTTCAGGAAAGCAGTATGAACCCATTCAAAATCAAGTGTGCAACCACAAGCCACTTTTTGCCAGGAATAATTTTCTCTTGTTCTTTCTTGTTTCAGTGGGGTACCATGTGGTCCTATTTTCAGATAATAATTGAAGCAGAGAACAATTCTTTAACAGATTTCAGTTTATTTATTCTTGGAGTAAGTCCAAAGGATAGCTGAGGAAAAAAAAATCTTTTTTAGACAGTTGCCCAATTATTTTGGTCATGCCTAAGAAAACACTGCAGTTGCCACAAGGAATTTTCCATGTCACTTCTTCCCAGAAAGTCTTACTATACCACAGGGTGGATCTAAGAGATATGGCTAAGTATTATGCTACACCAGGACATACTTTATACTTTCTGGAAAATCCCAGAGGAAAGCACATGTGCTATGAGCATGGCTGGAATCAGCCAGCTGTGACATCATTGTAGCCAATATCCTGCAGTAAGGCAGTACATACTGCTTGTATCTGCACTGCAGGCAAGCATTTTCCTGCTTTTTCTGTAACCCCAGGGTATGGATGGCATCTCAGCTTCCAGGCTACCTCCAATCCCTATGACCACCCTCCCAGTTAAGCACATACATTACTAGAACCAAAGCTTCAAATACAAAGCCAACTTAAAACTTGTGAATATGAAATAAAATCTATGCTCACCTTCAGGTGAGCTCAAAAGTTATTTGAAATCTTCCCATGCTGAACTAAGCTTCCCTAGAGGCTGGAAAATTCACTAGTTAGCTAAAATAGATCTTGACTCTACCATGTTATACAGGAGAACAGACCATATAGGATCTGCATCTCTCCTGAGGGTTGAGGCTGTGGTTCCTCAAGAACTGCTCTCTATTTCTCTGTACTAATCCTTTAGCAGAAAAAGCATCCCTCAAATCCTAAATTGTCCCTTCTCTCCTCTGCTCCCACATTAGGCACCCTGTATCTTCTGAAAAGTTTACTTTTTTTGTTTGTTTGTTTAAAAATCAAACAGGTCTAGTATCAGATCTCATGCTAGAAGTAAATCAAAATTCATTCACTTAGGTTTATGTTTACATAGCTTAGAAGTCAGTAGAAGATTAACAACTTTAGTGAGGACAAGGGGTGTTTTGTGAAACATGAGCTGAATGAATCCTATTGCATTTATTGCTCATGCTTCTGTGAAGGTCCCACCTTTCATGATTTCAAGTCTTAAGTAAACAACTCTGCCAGTCCAAGAAGTCAAGTACCCTTTAATCCACCAGAAGTACAATATGGGCATGTGCCCTCTGCCTCATTCAGCTCAGAACTGCCTCCTGGCACTGAGCTTCCCAGGACATTTGTACATTGACTCCAGGGCATTCTCAGACTACAGTTAAAGGAGGCAGAGGAAAAGATTTGTGGGGTCTCTGACCTCAATACCTTTCTATTCTAAGTATTGCTGGCTTGATAAGATGGTGCCCAGCCTTTCCTGAAAGTCATGTTAGCAAATGGCTCTACTCCAAGACAATAAACATAAATAAGGTCATCCTCTTCATCTCCAAAAACTTTTGTGAGAAGTTATCAGTTGTAATCAAGTTCTTGGAAAGGCTGTCTCAGCCCAAAGATGAGCTTTGTTATCCTACATTGTTGTGAGACAGTCAGAGCTTGTGCTTCTGGCACAGGGGCCCCTTTCTAAAAGGCCCTGCCCTGCTTTAGAGTTGGAGAGGAGTTCCTGATCCTTCTAAAAGGCTTGCCACTAGATTTCCCCTCACCCAAGTAGGAACTTTCTACATTACATCAAAACTTCAGGAGCCAAGACAGTTGCTAAATCTACAGTTAAATAGCAAGGGCAGGAAATACATATATCAGAGTACGACTCAGGAAGAAAGCATTTCACATTCCTACCAGCCCCTATTCCTTGGTTTCCATAGGAAGGAAGCACATGCAAAAGGACCAGATGGGAACCAGACTATCTGCAAGGCAGTCTAGATATGCCTATAACTCCTAGTACAACTCTTTGCATTTACACAGCATCTTACCCACCAATAACCCATCAGAACATTCTCCAAATAAGTAACACTGAAGACCCTTAAAGGCATAAAAATCCTGAAGCATCAGACAAATGCTGCATCTAGGCCAGTTCTCGAACAACAGTTACAGAAGATGCAGCTTAGGAAAAGTATACAAGGCTCAGCATTATTTGTTTCTTTTCCTTCCTATCCTATTGCATCCACAACCATTGTAGCAATGTTTTTGGAGTGTACATCCATGCCTACTCCCTTACTACTAACGTCATAGACAACAGGTCCATAAACAGCTTAATCCCTCCCTGAACATGCTGCTATTTCCTGCCCCTTCAGTTTCCTGGGGCAGATTCCTTAAATGATTTACCCACTCTGTCAGAGCACATGTTTCAACCTGAAAGTTAAAATATAACTTAAGCCTGGGGAAGCACCAGTCACCTGGAGCTGAGGAGATATTAGATCATAATCTTGTCTGAAAGAGGCTATCCTTTTCAAAAGAAGTTTCTGAATATTGATTATTTGTCAACATCCACTTTTGTGTGTGTCTAGTGTCCTGTACTAAATACACACACAAAGGAATATCAGCATCCACAATTACACCTTCTTACCCTCCCGTACAGTGGACACTGGGACACAGTGTCCAGCCTGAGGGCCTTTGTGACTACAAGGTCACTCTTGGAGCACCAGGAAAGCATGGATGCTACCAAGCCAGAGACTGGTTAGCTCACTGCACAGTATTAGGCCACGACTCAAGGCATTGAGAGCTCTCTACCTGTGTATACCTTCATCAAACAGTTGTAGACTAAGATACATATCAGCAAATTTCACACTTTGGGGCTAATCAGATTCCAGTAAGACAATACTATTTCTTTTCATCCTACCTTTTCTGTCCTATTCTTGTAAACCATTATCTATAAGAGCTCAAAAATAAGAATTAGACAGAGTATTGCTGGTTTGACAGTATTTTACCCTTTATAGGTTTTCCCATCTAGGCCTTGAACAAAGATAGGTATCGCCCATTTGCTTCCTCTCTTTTCTTAATCACATTGGGACACGCAACCATAGACACACAGTCAAGAAGACCTAGGAGCTCATTCAACAGTTCTTTGAGAGCAGTGCTTGAGGGCTTAGGGAGGAGCATGGCAGAAGGCTGCTGTCTGCTATAGCAGAGCCTTCCCACACAGTATGAATTTACAAGGAATTCCAGAAATCATACCAATAGGCTTAAATAATAAAATAACATCTTCTCTCACACATTACTCATCACTATTGATTGTTCATGTGCATGAGCAGCAAAGAAATTTTTGGGCTGAAGATGCAAAGAGCTAACTCAACTCAGAGTCACACTCAACAGGAAGCATCACATAAGCATTGGCTCAAACAATTGCATTACTTAAATGTTTTTCATTTTGGTAGCTAAAGGAGAACATTTCAGAGCCTACTAACTAAAAAATATATATATAATATTTTATATATATCATATATATTATTATATAAACATATATAAAACCATCTAGGTCCCTCATTTCCTTCTTATACCTCTCCAGTCACTCCATTTCAGCCCATTTTCTCTCAATACCTCCAGAGAAAAGCAGCAACCTTCACATGAACCTCACCAGATACTAGAGCACTAGGAATGCTCCTAACACACAGCAAGCTGCCATCAAACCAATATCTACTTCTCTCACTGTCCTTTTTATCTTGCCCTCCAATGCATGCACCTGTTGGAGCAGAGCAAACTGTGGCTAATGGAGTTAATTAGCTCACATTAACTCCTTCTTGACCCACAAAGCCCCCCTACAAACATTGATCTGCTCTGGGAAGACTTGCCCAACTCATCCCAAGCTGAATTGTTCTGGTGGGTCTTGCCATGTCAAGCCCACTTGTTCTCAGACCTCCATAGTGCTCATGGTCTGCTACTGTCTTGTTGCTTGACTCTGGTGATTCATGAACTTCATGACCTACATGTGCTGTTTTCTTCAGGACTCTGCAGAACCATGCAGGCATTTTCAGATGTTGAGCCAACATCCCTCTCCTCTAGAAAATAAAATAGCGGACAGAACCAGACCCAAGAGCCTTGCAGCTGTTCCTCCCCAAATCCTTGAGTGCTGACTTGGTTCTTCCCTTAGTTTTTTGAGATGTCTAGGATCTATCTCCCACATGACATGAGGGAATCAACCTATTGATCAGTATTCGACCACGGAGAAGTTCCCATTCCCATCTTCAGTTTTCTGCCTTTGCATTTGGTCTGGTTTGGATGGGGTGGAAAAAAAAACTGCTATTAGATTTTTGTATTCTTCTTGCAGATGATCCCCTGATCCCATGAAGAGAGGACAAAAATCTCTCCCCTTTTATGGAATTTTATAGAATTGGTGAATGCCTTGCTAAGCGCCAACAATCTCAACAAGAATATTTACTCTTTACATTAGTAAATATTACTTGTCATTTACTTTGTTTCCTTTGTGTTTATAGCCCTTCTATTTTGTATCCAAGGAACTAAAGCAATACCTGTACTATGACTAAACTCCAGTGTCCTATAAACAAGAAATGGAATTAGCTTTCAGGAATAACTCCCAAATACCACTGAGTACTCTGATGTGGTCACCCAAAATATTAATGGATTTCTTAGGAATATCACCAGAAAAATCAGGATCTTTTTTGGCTTTTTGACCCAGAGGAGATTCTAGCCTATGCCGAGAGAGCATACAAGGCATTTATCTCACATAATTCCTATGAGATAGGGAAAGTCCATTTTTGCAAATGAGGAACCATGGAGAATCTAAATGACTGATCTAAGGTCACACAGGAAATCTGTGGTGGGGAAAAAAAAGGGGAATCAAACAGGTCTTTCCAAGTCCCACACTTGTCCTCTGACCTCTTCTGTGTACTCCACCTCACAGATGGGCACTAGTCAGAAGACAGAGAGAGCCCCCACCCATGCAGCCAATCTCACAGTGATTTGGTGAAGTTCCCCTTCCAACACAGGAGTCAGCAGCGGGAGCCGTGATGGACACATCTGTCAGACCCCAGCAGTACAGGCCAGGTGGCATGCAGCCACCCACCACCTCCTCCAGCAGAGGAAAAGTGATGCTTGAGTTAATGGCAGTGGCATCAACCTCTGGAAAGCCTTGCCCATGCTCCCCCAGGCCAGCACTGGGCATTAAGGTTCACTTGGGTTTTCCCCAAGAGTCAGTGGTCAGCAGTGGAAATGTATTTGCAAATATATAGTGAAAATAAGTGTGTCTCTTCCACTACAAAGAGGCAATTCCCATATAGAAATACATGGTGTTTCTCTGGGATATAGCCTTTTTTAGGAGCTGGCAATCTAAAGAAAATGACTTCTCAATGTGGTTGCCCCATGGGGCAGCACCCATTCCGTGGCTGAAGAACGTCAGCCGTACTCAACCAGCCGTGTTTTCCACCCTTGCTCCTGAACACCAGGACAGGTCCGTGGCCACTGATTTCTGAGCATGCAGAGTCCATGGAGAAAACACCTTTGTGCCTGCCTGTCATCATTGGAAAACACTCACTGCTGGAGGGGAATATGCTACAGTCAGGAAAACTGCAGAAAGTCCACAGACACGTAACCACCAGGGGCTATTGTAGGACACTGAGGAGCATGTTTATACGAGGTAGGGTGAATGTGATCACCAGGCCTGTTCAGCAATCAGCAGAGGAGAAGTTCCTCATTTCTGCAGTAATAGATGTAAACATCCACAGCAACACTCGGAGGAGACTGTGCTTTGGACAGCATCACTCTGGGATGCTAAAGGACACACCGGTGTGCTCCAGTCTGCCGGCATCCTCCTCATGGTGCAATGTCTGTCACCTATCTTCCTGCACTCATGTCCAATATTTTGGTTGTTTCTACTGGGAAGTCAAAGATAATGTTCTGCTTTTAATGAAGGAAATCCATCCCTTGCTGGAAACACCACACCAGAGGAAAAAAAAAAAAAAAAAGTTCTAAAAAGCATTTTTTTTTCTAGCCCCTAAAATCTCAGTCTAGTGGTTTTCACTCTGAATTATGATGGGCTGTCCTTGTTCAGGAATTAAAGTTATTGACCCAGTCCTTGATTACTGACATCCATCTTTATACCTGGATTTATCATCATCTGTGCCAGGCAGGAGTCTGTAACTACAGGCTGAAATTTGCAGTCTTACTCCAGAAAGTCACCAGAAATGAACCTACAAGTATGCCAGCTGGCCACAACATCTCTGATCCAGCTTAAGTAAGCAGGGGAAAAAACTGCCTGGGAGTCTTCAGGTAGGCGGCAGCACTGGCAGCCAAACCACACTAAAAGCCTGAGCAGGCGGTGAGCATTTCAGAAATCAGGAATTCCCTGATGTTTCCCCCAGCCTCCCACAAAACCACTGAAGTCACAGGGCAGCAGTAAATCCCATTTGCAGTTTCTTAGAGTAACACATCTATCACTGTTTCCTAGTTTATTATGATGCGAGTAAATTTTTAAGAAGCATTTATTACCTCTGAAGCAGCGGATTGATTTATTCTGAGTGACTTACCTGGCTGGTTCCTAGGGCTGAGCTGGCAGCAGCGGCAGACTTAAGGAGATGTCAGCGCGCACTGTGGTGCCATGCCAAGGCCTCTGAAAAGAAAACATATCTAACATCTATCATCTATCTCGTTTCTGTTTCTGTGAAAACTACTGGCATGAAAGACCTTGATCAAATGCTGTAAGAAGCAGGAGAGGTGTGTGCCAGCAAATAACTACCAGGAGCTGTTCAGAAAAGGGCTGTGAAGTCCCCTAAAGTGATGTTCCTGACAGCAATGTGAGCTACTGTACGTAGGTTATACACCTCTTTCCTAAAAAGCATGCTGGTGACCAGAGCACATGAATGACCACTGCGCAGAGAGGAACCACCACCCTCTGTGGGGCTTAGGCAATCCCACGCACATGCAAGGAGGTTTTCCACCAGGCCATAGGCCCCCGCATGGGACACACACACTTCAACTGTAGCGACTTTCCTGGGCATCCAAATCGTCCATCCATGGAAACCACCGTGGTTTTGAGCAAGTGTTTATTCATCACTGAGCTTCACGTGGCTATGATCTCAAGGCATAACTAGGAGGCACCTTTGGATCCATCAATTAGACACAGCTCTGGGGTGCAGAAATGCCCTCATTCATGTGGCAGCAGATAACCTCTTGCAAACACTCGCAGCCCTGTTGGGCACAGGCAGTGCTGGAAGTCAGTTGCATTTGTAAGTTTTGGCAGCTCCTGCACTCAGGAGACCCCTTGGAACAGCTGAGTTTTGAGCCCCATGCTAGCCAAAGCTGGCAGAAATTCTGTGTTTAATCATACCTCTTAACTGTAAACACGGTGCTCTCCTTCTTGGGAGAACACCCCACAGAAAGGAGCTCCTCAGGGCAGTGGGCAGCCTCTCTGCTCCCATTGCACCCAGCCCCAAGGCCAGGTCAGGGTAAAGAGAGGGGAAATCACAGCAGAGGAGCCAGCCTGACCTCAGAGCTCAGCTGGGTACTGTGCTCTTCGAATTTTCCAAGGAAATTTTTAATAAGCAGTCTTGAATTTAGGTGACAAAGCAGTTTTTTCCTTGGTGATCTTTTCTTTGGCCAGTCTCTCTTAAAATAGAAACTACCTAGACAGTGTCTGACAGAGCCATAAATCCTGCACTCATTTCATAAGGTTATTCTTTGGAGGTTTGGGGATGTTGGACTGAGATCAATTTTTGGCAAGGTTTGCATCAGGACAGACTGTCTACTGCTGTGAGTCAAGTCTACAGAATTGCTGGAGGGCAGATGCACAGTGGCACAATTGCTGAGTCTCGCTCAGCAATTGAGGTCAACCCATAGAACTGCCTCTGCTTTAACCTCTGTCCCACCAGCTGCTCTGCTGTGGAGACAAAAAATGGGCCCACAGAAAAAGTCTTTGCACTTCACGCTCTTCTGAAAGGGAGCATCGATAGGGGAGCAACAATGCTGTGCAAGGAGCAGCAGAGCAGTCAGCAGAGCTTTGATCATGTTGTAAGCCACATCATGATGTGGAAAGGGTTCCTGGTCCCTGCCCCAGTTTCAGCCTAAATTAATGCAAGTGTTCACACACAACTTTCTTGGAAAAGATCTCTCCTACAAAGGCTCCCCTCTATTCATCTAATTCTCAATTTCTTTTGTAAAGGTTTAAATATTTCTATGGATAAATGCCTAAAATGCTTATGGCTTAACTCAGTATGAGTTACTGAATGCACAAAGCTTGCCGAGCAAAGTCACAGAAACAAGGACATAAAAAATTGGAGACTCCGGTACCCTGTCTGCAGACTGACAGACAGACAGACAGACAGACATACTCCTGGTGGCTACCTTGGTGGCTGCACACTGGAGACATCACTGAGACCTTTCTCACCCACAATGGCAGTGTGTCCTTTCTGAAATAAACCCTCCTCCAAAGTCACTTAAGCGAAAACAGGGGCCATGTGGAGCATGCATTGCTTGTTTAAGTGAGAGTCCAGGTAACTGTGTAAAGGAATATGCTGGCAATGGCAAGGACAGAGGAGAGAAGAGGGTAGGCACAGCACAGATATGCATGGACATTGGTGGTAGGAAGGCAATGGATCGTCCACGTAGAGGGATTAAACTTGCCTCCGCCCTACAAAAAACGTATAATGAAGTCAGCAGCTGAATCTGAGCTGGTGCTTCTCCTTCAAGACTATCATCCCTGAGCAAACAGGGGTTTTGGTTTCAGTGTTTTTGTTATCTTTGGGGATTTTTTTTTTCAGTTCCTTGAGATGGGCAAATCCAGTCAGCTTTAAAAAAAAAAAAAAGTTAGTAATTGCATCAAACTTTCAAGGCACATCCATATATCTCTGGTGCCTTTCCTCATGTGACTGACTTGCAGAACAGGTATTAAAGTTCAAATCCTGTGATTTCCCAGGGGCAGAAGGGCAATGGGCCCTGGAAAGCCCGCGTGGTGGTGGAGCTGGCAAGATCCTTTGCTCTTCCCAGCAGCAGCCTTGTAATCTGGAGCAGTGACAGCAGAGCTCGCCTACGCACTGCCAAGTCCTTTGTGCAGGGGAGAGGAGCTCTTGGGTCCCAGTTCCTGGCCTCTGGCAGCAGAAAATATTGAAGCAGGCGAGTTGTGCAAGGGGAGTTAGAGAGCATCTATTGCTCCAGGGAAGGTACCTCTGCATCTCCCTGACATGCTCATGGTCAACAATTTAGAGTTTTAATACAAATCTGATATTTCAGAAGTTTAGCCTAGGAAGAATGAGATGTTCACCCCTACATACTGAAAGCCTGGTGGTGCCCATGCACCAGAGCATGGATTGTCTGTCATTTTTCCCCTCCTCTAAAAACACTGTACAATCCCAGTGGTGGCTGTCTTCTCCGTATAGCAGACTCTATAGCTTACGCAGTTTGTTCTCTTTTTAAACACAACCATGACAAATATAGAAGAAAACACTCAAGAGAAATATATATTTTTGTCTGCATTTGCTCTTCAGATAAAAATTCTCATACCTTGGAAACATTTAACCTCCAAACGCGGAAAACTATTTAAACAAGGAGGTTGCGTACTTACAAGCTAAGTGTTTTTATGAGCAAATAGTGATGGGAACTCTGCGCAACTTGTGGCCTTATGGCAATGCTTTGTCTCATTCAGGACCAGAATTTCCATCCCAGGGCAGTTTCTGATATTTGCTTTTTCTAAGTAAACAGTAAACCATATAAATAATAAACATATAAAGCTAAATAAAAAGTAAACATAGAAAACTAAATGAATAAATGAATATTTGTTCATTCATTCAATGACTAAAGTCATCCAAGATTTTTTTTCTTTGACCAGGTTAAAACAAAAACTTCAGTAATTTCTAAGGAAATGCATTTCACTTCCAACACTGATATTTCAAAATGCCTCCTCCAAAAATACATATATTATTAATTTCCTTAGCTTAAAAACAGAAATTTTACATTAAGAAAACTTCTGCAAAATGTCCAATTCAGTGTATCACGGTGCAGCTTTAGGATTATTGTTCTGGGTAAAAAGGCTTTATACAAATCAAGTTCAACAGCAGGTCTTGAGCTCTAGTTCTAAACCACAGAGCAGAAACAACTAATATGACACGAAGAAATAAAATTTCTATTGTGAATGCATTTGGTACCCTCCAAAGAAGGTATCTCAATACGAGAGAATCCAGCTCACACCAAATAACAGTGAATTCAACCTCACAGACCTTGAGGTCAATGGCATTGCATCATGAGGTAGGTATTTGCTAGCATTATGCATACTTTTGCTGCTGACACAAAGCCAGAAAATGACTCACACTATTTGTCAGAGGAGGAAACTTACAACTGAGTGCCCTAAACATATGAAAACAAAATCTAATGAAGATAAAGAATTGGGAAATACTTCAGCAAGCCAAATAAATAAATGTAATAAAAGATAATTTCCTACAGAAGATCTTCTAGGTCATGAAAAAGGACCAAAAGACAAAGCAATCTTTGAAACAGTACAGGAAAAATGTCCTAATGAACGGGCGGAAGGGAAAGCTAGCCACAAAGTTCAGTTTTCCCTTAGTTTTCCCTTTCTTCATGTTTTGCATTAAGCGATACACCAGCTAACAACTGTAAATACACCACAGGTAAAAATTTTGGCTAAAAAAAAAATCAGGCAAACACTGCAGGCATATGCAAACAGTGGCATATAGCTTAACTCTAAGCAAATTATTGCAATTGGCTATAAAAACAGAAGTGTTTTCCCCCACTTTTTGAATAGCAATGTAAAGATCTTTGACCTTCACTAGATAATATCTCCGGCCATAAAGGACTGTCCAGTGTCACGGTCAAACTCCTCTTTTTTCTACTAGATACAGCTGCTCCCTAGACCGAAGCCATCAGTAATTACCTTATCTCATGTTGCATTTCAGTAAAGCTAATTGCCTTTGGCTTGCAAAGAACACTTCACTTGTTTCATTATTGCTGGAGGAGTTTGTGCCTCAGAGTGCTGCTGTGTCACATTTCTGCAGAAACACTGACCCACCGTCAGCTGTAGGAAGAGGGGCCTTAGGATAAACCTGGAAGTTTGAGGATTTTTTATTATTATTTACTCTTATTCTCATCTTCAGGATTTACAGTGCATGAAGATAAGAAAAATGTATTTTTTTATATACACTTATTTTTGCATGGTGTAAAACAACCACTACTCAGCTGTGAATTCACAATTAAAGAGGAAGACAGTGACTACTCTTATGTCACAGTTTGCAAAATGGAGGCACAGACAGGGAGTTTAAATGGGAAGACAGATCTTTTGAAGTGTTGCCCCCACTTCTGCTCATAGCGCTGTAGCATCTCCCAAATGATTTAAATCAGTGGGCTTGCGCAGCTCACACTGGAACATCTGCCAGAGATCCCCAGCTGCTGGCAGTGTTACACATAAATCAGAATACACCAAGGAACTCTTGTGTAATTGAGAGGCGGAGCAGTATTCAGAAACCGGGAAGTGGGATAGCTGAGTGAGCAACAGGCAGGATATCAGTGCTGAGCAAAGCAGTGCAAATGATGAGTTGAGACCGTATAGCTAGTAAATAAAGAAAAAGAGTGTAACAGCAAGCTACTTCATTACAAGAGATCTCATCAAAAAACAAAACAAAACAAAACACACATGAGATTATGCTTTTGACTCATAAAATTAACCAGAGCCAAGACATGATGCATTGTTTGGGTTTTTGTTGATGCTTTCTGATGATCATCCTCCTGTTACTGTGAAAGTGTAGAGTAAGGCACTCAGTACATGATCCACATGACCTGATTTCTGGAGGATTACTGGCCACCTGCCTGAGACCTCCCGCCCTGGGATTTGGGCTTTCTGTCCCCAGTGCAGTGCCCCAGCACAGAGCAGGGTGGAGCTCCAGCACAGGAACTTGTGGGGACAGGGCTGTGAGCAACACCTGACAGAGCCCTGGACACACTCTCACAGTGATTTTGCTCTTGCAACTTCAGCCCAGGACATGACTCAGCTCCAGGCAGGAGCTCACCAAGGGAGTAAAACCCAATGGCTTCCCAAAGAGTCTCAGAGGAAACCTGATGGAAATATTCATGCAGTGTATTTTTTAGGATGCATGGCCAGAGATGTACAGACCCATCTTCTGCCCACAGTGCTCTGGAAGAGGGCTGAGAGAGTGGGAGCCACTGCTCTCGTGTGGGGTTGAGCTGCTGGAGACCCATCTCACAGCTCCCTACAGTGGCCCCAGACACAAGTGTGTCCATTAACAGGCTTGTCCCTTGATGGAGATACCATTTTGGGTACACGAACCTCTGATATCAAGTAGCTTCTAGAGTCAGGTACTTTCTTAGACAGCCAAGGATTTACATTAGAACAGCAAAGATGAGGACTTGGCATATGGAGATCATTTCTCTGCCATTTAGCTAGAAGAGAAATTCAAGAAGCACATATTTTTTCACTGTCTGTGTAACACAGAGAACTTGGGGTTCTACACTGCATTAAATGCTACCACAACAGAGAAGTAAGGAGTACTCTGGAGACCTTACAAAACTAGCCAGTGACTTAAGATGCTACAAAGCTAGATGCCACATCTACTGCACGTCTATGGATTCCTACCTTTAAGATGATGTTAAATGTCCAAACCTTGCTTACTTCCCACCACATTTATATGGTCTTATTAACTCCTTCTCTTGTCACTTGTAATAATGTCTTGTTTATAACCTAAAAAGCCAAAAAGGTGAGAAGCAACCAAAGTGGAAGTGAAGCAAGTGATCACATCACTGCCAAAGATGGATTAGCAATAAGCTGCTGACATGCAGATTAGTCTCCAGTGCTCTTGGCCACTCCAATCTGCCTCCAGAAAGGGAGCACAGCCTAGTAGGTAGGACAAGGTAAACCACCCAGGAGTTCTGAATCCCCTTCCTTATTCCACAGTTTGCTTTCCCAGGGAGATTGAGTGGTCCCTCACCTCTAAAAAGGATCCCTACTGGACCTTCCCTTCAACCTTTAAATATCTCTGTGTTGCTTTTCTGCAGTTGGCCCTAAACTCTATCACCCTCAGCACTGAGCTGTCCTGTTACAAGGTGGGTTGTGATCATACAAAAGCAGTGCAAGGACCTCCCAAGAAAATCTGATACAAGCAAGTGAGGATAAACAGCTTCAAATAGCCAAATATTGCCCCGGGAGTGTTGCAAAATACAAGCAACTTTGGCCCAGAATGAAGAAGCAGGCAACAAGGAAACCTCGCGTCCATGCAGAAACATAACAATCCATAAAGCCAACATCCCTCCCTCAGCAGTGTAGAAAAAAATCCACAAATATGGATAGGCCAAAGCAACTCTCTTCAACAGCCTTTCCAGAACAGTTTATAACAACATGTTAAATCAGTGATGAAAACTTGCTAAACTTGCTGGGAAGACTGGACAACTTATCAGTGAAAAACCTCATGAAATTCAACAAGTCCAAGTGCAAGGTCCTGCAGCTGGGGAGGAATAACCCTAGACACCAGTACAGGCTGGACACCGACCTTCTGGAGAGCAGCTCTGCAGAGAGGGACCTGGGTGTCATGGTGGATGACAAGTTGACCATGAGGCAGCAGTGTGCCCTCGTGGCCAAGAAGGCCAATGGGATCCTGGGCTGCATTAAGAAGAGCGTCTCCAGCAGGTCGAGGGAGGGGATCCTGCCCCTCTACTCAGCCCTGGTGAGGCCGCATCTGGAGTATTGTGTCCAGTTCTGGGCTCCACAGTACAAGAGGGATGTGGAGCTGCTGGAGAGAGTACAGCACAGGGCCATAAGGATGATCAGGGGCCTGGAACATCTGCCCTATGAGGAGAGGCTGAGGGAGCTGGGCCTGTTCAGCCTGGAGAAGAGAAGGCTGAGAGCGGACCTGATTAGTGTATACAAATACCTCAAGGGAGGTAGAAGATGTAGAGGGTGGGGCTGGCCTTTTTTCAGTGGTGGCCACTGATAGAACTAGAGGTAATGGCCACAAACTGAAACACCAAAAGTTCCACAGAAACTTAAGGAAAATTTTCTTAACAGTGAGGGTGACAGAGCACTGGAACAGGTTGCCCAGAGATGTTGTGGAATCTCCTTTTCTGGAGATGTCCAAAACCCGTTTGGATGCAATCCTGTGCCATGTGCTCTAGGTGACCCTGCATGTGCAGTGGGGTTGGACTAGATGATCTCTAGAGGTCCTTTCCAACCTTAATGATTCTGTGATGATTCTATGATGATAAATTGGCAGCTCTTAGCAGTAAGCAGAGAAGCGATCCTGACCATGCTTCAGATCTAATAGGACCAAAAAAAAAAAAAAAAAAAAAAAAAAAGAGGAGACTATCTAATACATCTTTTGGCAAGCAATGGCTAGTTCAAAACTCTTCCTAGAACAAAATCAAACCTTCCAGGGGTCTAAGGGAGTACATCTCAGCATCAGCATGTTTGTGGCTGGCCATATCGAAGGATGCTGGAGTTAAAACCGCCTGGCTAAGCTGTGGCTGCTCTTCAGGAGGAGCTCACGTTCCTGACATCACCTCCAACTTGGCAGCTTCTAGCATGGGCAATGGTTGAGAGAAAGATCCTTCTCTCCTGTCCTCAGGGATGCTGGGGGCTGACCCCAGGACCAGCCCTTTTACATGATGAGAGCTGCCCCCCATTGTGAGGAGGCTTAGTGCCCACCAGGCAGTCTGAGTAGTAAGGGCTGGCTGGCAGCCAGAAAGATGTAGTGTGGACTGAGCTGAGGCTCCTGGCCATAGCATTCAGGGTGCCTGACCAAAAGAGTCACTTTGTCTTCTGTGACACAACTGAGAAAATCCTCCTTAGATATCAAATTGCCTAGGCCTCTCCTCATTTCTTTTCCTTTTTTTTTTTTTTTTTTTTTGTAGATGCCATTTTGTAGATTAGTGGGGATTATTCTGATCTTCAGCCAGAAGCCTGGAGATCGATGCCCATTTAGTCCTCACAGTTTCTTTCAGGAAGAAAATGGTTTTCACTCAAGCATTTTGCTGAAAACTGGATGGAAGCAACCTGATATTGTAATTGCCAAGAAACTCTTGTTTCAAAGGTCTCACTCATCTTCAAAATAACTAGCTTATACTACTTGGCATTCTCCTGCTGAGCCAATGTACATGATTTCAGAGATGCACTTTCATGTTTAGAAACATAAAAGATTACAGAATCTTTTGTTCATTTAACCTATCCCGCAATAATTATTACTGTGCAAGTAGCACCAAGTACTCCCTTGCCCTGTAGGCCATCCTGTTTCCTCAACAGTATAAACTGTTTCAGATAAACTACATGCAGAAATCTTAGTGAAACATTTCAACAGGAATACTCACAGTCAATAGACCTCATAGCCTCTCCCTTCCTGTTGCAGAGAGGCACATCCCACATAGAGATTAATCATTCTTCAGAAATAGTACAACCAATTTCAGAGTTATTGGCACCTATCCCATCTCCTCAAAAAACAGGGAACTCTTGACAAAGCTTGAATCATCTTCCTAATAGTTCTTTTCATGTCTACACACATCAGCCTAGAAGTCAGTGAACTTCTGGTTATCAGCTAATGTGACTCCAAACTCTCCAGCTGAGACCAAATCAGGCATCTTACAGAGGAGGAAAAGAATTGGCTGTAGTTTGATGTGAAGTGTTCCCATCCAAGTCAACACAGCCTCAGGGCACCTAGGGGTAAGATGCTGAATCAGAGCAAATCAAATTAATTCACTGTGATTTACTTACTTAGAAAAACAATTTGATTTGTTTTCATGTTTGGCATTTAGTAAGATCTTTCAGCATTTAAGAGTAAGAATACTAAAAACAAACAGAATAAACAACAAAATCAGATCACCAATTGTTCTCACTTGTTTTTAGCACAAACTTATTTTCCTGAGAATTCTCTTGTTGTACATAATCTTTTGCTCTCCAGCCCTATATACATTTATGAGGGTAGTGTCAAAACACATAACTGAAGCAATGGCATCCCAAATTTCTCAGATACAAGGCTGCTTTTGCTAAGACATTGTTATAAAATAACCTTTTTTACAACAAAATGGGCCTCATTTCATCACCTTGTTTTTTTTTTCCCAGATACATTAATTGCATTTTTATTTGCTTCCCAGCAAGACTTTGTTTTACCCAAGTAAACATGGTCAAAAGAAAGGGAGAAATAAGACACTGAACTATGGTTTCAGCAATGCATCAAGTCTCCTACCTTTGGACACTTGATCACTAAAAACACTCTCCTGAAGACAAAATGGACCATGAGCTGAGATCCAAACCCAGACATGACTTGGTTTTGTGTGTCCTGTTTGAAAAATAAGGATGCATTTGTGGCAAATTGATATACCTTTAGTCAGTAACTTAAATCCCAGTTTTATACAAGCCCTCATTTCAAAATAGCAAGCTAAATAGAAACTGAACAGATATACAGACAGCAGCGGAGGTTGGCTATTGACATCCTGGATGGAGTTTGTCTCAGAGAAACCATTTTGGATCAGGAGCCTCCAGTGTACCCAAACATCCTAAAACTCAAATGCAGCTTGACCTGAACATTTTTGAAAGGTTCCCATATATCATTCCTATGATATATGACATTTTGGACTCTGTAGTTTGAATAAAAGCTGTTTGAGATGATGAAGGAAGATTTTCTCTAATTTCCAGAAACCTCTTACAGCAAGCTCTCACAAATCTCAAGTTCAATTGTACTGAAACAAAAGACGTGGGAAGTTTCCACAAGGATGAAGAAAAAGCAAACCCACAATCAAAATCTAGATCCAGAGCATTTGTGAACACTCAAGTTGAGGCAAGAATAAAATATCAATGCTATTCTCAGTCAAGTTTTGTCAATGGTTCACCTGTAAAAGGGAGTCAAAGGCACAAAGACTAGATATAGAGATTCTGATCCAAAGGCAAGTTTTGCTCACAGTCTAAATTGGGATCCACCATAAAGAAACCTCTTGTTGGCCCAGCTGAGGTGGTAATTTTCAAAATATTATTGCAAAATCAATAATTTCTCACAGCAGATGTGTGTCTACTTATCCCTTAAGCTCATTCATAGTGTTTTCCTTTGGCTTGGTCTGGCCCTTGTATTATTGCTGTTATGCAATATTCTCCAGAACACACCCGATAAGCCAATTCAAAAGTACTAAAGATTTTTAAGAGCAAAAGTCAACGATTCAACATGCATATGACATCATAAGCATTTCCATCTATTCATGTTTTGCTGGGTCCATTCGTTTACTTTGAGATGCCCACAGAGCTCTGCAGTGCTGCTGGAATCTGCCACATTTTGGGGCAAGGATGCCTCAGAAGACTGGTGCATGCAGTGTTTGCAGCCCGTCCCAAGTCCAGAGGTTTTGCGGTGTTTTTATTCCTATCTGTGTAATCCACAATCCAAGTGGCTCTTCCACTGCAGATGAGAGATGCAGGAGGGAAGCATGCCTTGAAACTAATAGGAAACCGGGATCATCTTCCCAGCAACACTGTCTGCAGCAGGGCAGAGAGGAGGGGAGGCCGGGACAGGGCCAGGGAGGAACACTCTTAAACACAGAAGCCTGCATCACTGAGAGTTGATGTTGCCATGAAAAAGCTAGCTTGTCGCCTCACGCACTCCACTGACGTTCATACCCAGAGCTGTAAATTCCATATTTCAATCAAGCAGCGACTTGCATCCTCAGAGCCAAGACTGCAGGAGAAAGTTCATGGAAAATTTTAGGTTCCCATAAGGAAATACTGAGACTTTGTTTAGAGAGGGGGGGAAAAGTGGAATGGGATAGACATGCCTAAATTTATGAGTGACAGAAAGACTATGCAGAGAGGGGGAAAAAAAAGTTTGACCTTCTCAAACAGGAAAAGCAGGGGAAAAAACCTGACATGAAAGTATACTTTTAAGATAAGAAGGCTTTTTAATGTGCCATTTAAATTCCATTTATATGGTGTGTAATGCACTGAGGAATATTCTCTGAAGTGATATGATAAGTCAGAAAATGCACATTTTATTCCTTCTGCCACAGAGAAACTGACCAGTAACTGTATTTATCAGAGTCTCTGGCTCCATTTGCTGCCATGCAGCATCAGGATCCCTTATCAAAGGTGATGCAAAGATAATGAAGACCCAGAGAGGAGGCATCAATCAGTGTCCTCCAGACTACAAAGATTAAGCTATGGTGATGGGCCAGAGCACACAGGCCTGTCCACACTGACCACCGAGCATGGCAGAAGGGGCCAGCAGGAGGCCATGATTTGGTTCTAGGCTCTGGCATCATTCCTTCTGTGCTTATTTCTCCAGCCAGCAGCAGGTTTTGGAGGTGAGATGGCTCTAATAAACATCCAGCTGCTGTTAATACTTCTGACCAATAAAAGCTGCAGTTTTACATGCCCCAGACAGAGGCTCTGGCCATGGTGGAGGCTTCCCTGCAGTGAAGAACCAGAGGAAAGGAGGCAGCACAGTACAGCAGAAGTGGTTATTTGTGTACTGCGCTCATTCCTGTAACAGGATTACAAAAGAACCCATCTGGTTCTTAACCTTCAAACCCCACTGAAGAAGGAATTCAGGCGATGATGTTGGCCTGCATTCCTGCATGCTCCAGTTCTATGCTGAGGACTTGCTATCCATGAGAGAGACCCTCCAACACTCGCACCTGGCTATCACCACAAGGCCCACAATGGATCCCAGACTGGTATCCAGCTCAATTTATCATAGTGCACACTGGGGTAAGAAAGGGGACACTATTCCCTGGGTGACTTGCAACTGCCTGACACAGGGTTGATGCAGCAGGGGCACATATTCATCGCCTTATTAATGGGGATGGAAGCAATGGAGGACCAGAAAGGGCCTTACTCCTTGGGATGATTCATTCCTAGAATGAAGACACGACCTTGCTGCACCTTGAAAAATGTGAAATCAAAAGACACTGAAGTTTCCAGGTGCTGCCTTTGCGTAAGTACCAAATGCAGGAATCTACAGTCATATTAGCAAGTAGTCTCAGAGGGAAAAGCTTGAGTGTGCCCAACAGATGCTGGGGCTTGTAAAATAATTAATGTTGGACTGGTTCCATGGCTTGTAGAGATAGGAATATCCCTAAGATCATCACGAGGTTGAATTTCCTGGTCCTGCTCAGGCATGACTGGTAGCACACAGGCAAGAAGCAGGCTGTCACTGAGCAAGCTCTGGGGGAACACTGCAAGAGGGACTCCAACCTCATCATAGGCATCTTGGCAATGCAGTGACAGGGAAAGTTATGCAGACGGCCTGAAGATCTGGGACCTATTTCAACATTTGCAAGCTGAGGCATCGTTCCCCTTCTACTGAAATTCAGATCAATCAACATTGGCCTGGACTTTGTGAGCAACTATTCTGACTATGTTTATATGTTAACTATGTTTACATAGTTCTGCCTGAGATGTCAACATCACCTCTGATATTTCCACTGTTATTAGCCCTCTGAAGCACTGACTTCCCTCACCATTTGGTCACATATGTCCTGAGGGTTTTGCTTACAAAGTTTCAAAAGAATTGAAGAGTGTTAAGCCATGGCTGCTGGAAACAATATGCCTTGATTAACTAAACTTGATTGCAACATCATCCTTGAGAACAGAGCAAAACAAATAAAAATAGCATAAAACATTGTGTGGATAAATGAATTGTCTTTAGCTCTAGAAAAACAGATTGAAGAGAGGGCTCCTACTGTAATATCTAAATATACATATCTAATACTGCCATGTTAAGGCTAAGACTCATACTGCAGCTGGCTAAGGAAAGCAACGAATTGGCATTTTCAGAACAAAATTTAAATGGACTCCTTTTTGTCTCCTTTGAAAATCCCAAACACACTGCTTCCAAGACATCCTTTGCTGTGCCAGTCTGCTCCACATAGCCTGCCAGCTTGAAACTCCCGGGGAATAAGCTGCCCCGCCAAGCAGGCCCAAGCTGAGCAGGTGATTTCACACAGACTGCCAAGGTGTAAGTCAAGTATTTGCACACGATAACTTTTATGGTAACAGCAAGAACCTCACATGAGGAATACCTGGCGGGTGGGAGAAAACGCTGGAGCAGGGATGGCTGGCTGGCAGTATGGCTGGATGGGCATTGCTGAATCATTGCTTGCGTTAGGACACACTGCCATCGCTATATGGCACAGCTTTTACTGCCTCAGGTATGACTCCCTGTGCCTGCATCTTGGGAATATGAAAGAAAAATTGAAGGTGGGTTAATTGATGTCAAACTAGGCTCAGAGGAACAAGTTCAGAGCTTCCTTTCCCTGATGATGAAAGTGCAGAAATTCCAAGAAGTTTCCAGAAGCTTTTTGGTTTTGCTAAACATCCGTATTAAAATAATAATTGAAGCAGTCAGAGTCTAGCAATAACCTATAAGTTCATGTAACCCTTTCACTGAAGGGAATGGTGTCCCATCTGGGAAAGCTCCTGCACTGAAGACCAGGACTGATTTGTGGGTAGGTGCTTTAAGGTGAAAAAGGCTTACAAACAAGGTTGAGACCATCCACCCCACTGGCGCTAGCCACTCTTGTGACTAGCATTTATACAGCAGTCATGCCATGTCACAGTCTCCACAAAGAGAAGATAAAATTAGCTGAAACTGTTTTAAGGAGCAGGAGTCAGAGTTGCAAAACCTCCACAGCAGAACTGCTCACTTCCCGAATGCATCTTCCAGACAGCTGGCACAGAAAGGGGAACCTGGCTCAGGGCACAGACCAGGCACACTCACAAATGCTGCAGAAAATGAAGAGGAAGACATGAAGCTGAGCTACAGCCACCCTTACCAGAATTGCCCCATGAAGCTGAGCTACAGCCACCCTTACCAAAATTGCCCCTGCAACGGCACCAGGTTCTTGAATGAAAAATAGGATATTGCAGTCAGGTGTTTGAAGGGGTCCTTTTGGGCAAGAGTGATCTGCCCAAATACTGGACTGGACTGATGGAGCTGGATGCTCTGCAGACTCCAGAAAGTCAAACAAAGTCATCTCAATACATGTCAAATGACTCAGTCCTGGAGGACATGCTGGATTGTACAGCAGTTTTAACCAAGAGATTTGACTAAGAGGAAATTTCAGGGAAAGAACAGAGTAATCCTTCCTCCTCCCGCCATGGATGTACAACATCTCTGTCATTTTTAGGCAATCACTTCCAGCCAGGCTATGAAATGCTCAAAAAGTTGATGGTGGGGGTGTTTGCCCATGCCTTCTTTACCTGTTGTGCCTGGCATACCTGGCCAAGCTGCACCCTTGCAAGAAACTGCAGATAGTACCAACGGGCCTGGCTAGGCCAAATGTTTAACTCAGAAGCAGATCAAAGAAATGCAAGACTTTTCCAAACAGCTACTCTGCCTTGAATACCAAGTATTGAGTAAAGCTCCATTTCTGTTCCACAAAGAATGTTTATCTGTTTATTACAAAACCCAGCAGCGAGAACAGGAAAGCTGAGAGTCCCTTGATGCTTATGGGAACTTGTGCCTCCTCCAGGCCTGACCTCCCTTGGCTGCCCTGTGGACAAGCAACCAACCACAGAGGTTTTTGCAGAGAGCAGATCCCAAGGGAAGAGCAGACCTTCCTCAGACACCTTCTGAAAGAAGCCCCTTCTGCTTGGGTGAAAGGAAATAAAAAACAAGCCTTGCAGGAACAAGCAATGCAAATCATGTTGTCTTTGGAGAGTCAGCTGGTAGTATCCCAACAGAAAGACACAAGGCACTGGTATAAAGTACACAAACAACTCAGAGTTAACTGTTGTGTCCATGCTGTATCCTCTATCCATGAGTAATTTGTACTACAGATATCTTCCATGGGGAGGGAAAGGAAGAAAGGAGAATGTGGATGAACGTGTCTCCCTATCCACCATGGACTTAGGGACTGCTGAGCTCCCCTTCACCTTCCTTGTCCAGACATCATCCATCTTCAAAAACTTGCCTGTATTTTCCAGTCAGACACTAGAGGGAGAACCACACTGTAGTGCTCTGTACCCTATAAATGCTGGAGACCTTCATCTGTCCATCTCTCTTCTCGGGCATTTGTAAAGCTCCTGGGAAACGCAGAGCTCAGCATTAGTACTGCTCTTGGCATTTGCTCACAGAAGTGCTCACATTTCACAACACAAGCCCCAAGGCTTGGGGCACATCATTCTCAGCCTTTGTTATGCCTCTTCACTGATTTATCCCAGCTTGTATCTTGGAAACGACACACAAGGAAAAGCAGGACTCCTGCAACTTTCTTTTGCTCTTGATGACCTTCTCAGCTTATAAAATGTTTGCAATAATAATTTAATAATACAATTGAAAATATATCTTTCCCATTGATCCTTGTACCCTTTTGCTGAGCAACAAAGCCATTGCATATCACTAAGCAGAAAGGAAAAAACCAATTATAAGAGATGTCTGGTTGAATCTCCCATTCTGTCAATATTTCTCATGAAGATAAATTTTGTTGGTAAAAGCAAAGTTCCAGGCCTGAGAAAAAGGAACCCAAGGCTATTAATATTGATAGAAATCAGGCTGCCAGACTCATTCAAGAAAAGTCATATTTGGAAACGTGAACACTGGAAAGAACAGGTAGATGTATAGGCTAGAAGACCTCTGGGGTGCAGAGAATGAGTCAAAACAGAAGGGGTAAAACCAAGGGGACAACTGTGTTCGAGGAAAATATTTAGAGTGGCATCCTCTGGGATTCAGCCCCTTAGCCTGAAATGGGACTGGGTTAATAAGCAGCAGTTGTCCATCTGAACAAAACAACAACAAATAATGGTTCTCCTTTGGGCCAATAACTGCTATTGCCATGTCTTTCTACAAGAGTTCTAGGGCCAGTCCTAATCACTGGCAGCATGGGACCATGCTGGAGTCCAGACTCAGAGATTTCCCTGCTCTTTGGGAAAGTCAGAGAACAAAGTCAATCTGTACAACCTCAGCTCATCATCCAACATGATGACTTAAGATCTCATTCCTCTAGCATGTCAGGTCATCACTCCTATGATGTGATTTCCCCCAGTCTAAGTTCCTCACTACTTTTTTTTCTGTAGTTTCTGGGAAATTTTCCAATTAACACATAGTGGGAAACTGCCCATGGCACATTCTCCTTGTTCATCTTCCTGGAATGACAAGGTTAAACCATAGCAAGGAAGATAGAGAAGCTGGGCACTACAAAACATTGTGATGGTAAGAACAACAATATACTGGTATTGGTCGTGCAGGTAGGGTGGATCTCTTCCAAGCCCATTTTCTTGATTCTCTGACCAGTAAGGATTGTTTCCAAGTATCTGTGTACCACTACCCTCTACCCTATGCCCTAATGTTGCTCTGTGCTGATTAATCTGGAAGTCTTCTGAGCATGCAAAGAACAAGGAAGGAAAAAGTTTAAATCTAAAGACCTGGTCAAGCATGCAGGCCTACAAACCATATCCTAGTGCTGTTCTTAACAGATTTCTCCTCTCTAAACTATGGCAAAACTTTTGGATCACTACAGGTGAGGTAACCACCCTGAGGATGTCAACACTATGGAGCAATGACCATCCTCCTCCTGTGGTTTGCAGGGTGGGAACCTGAATGCAACCTGGTGTCATGGATGCTACAGGACAGCAATCCATCACCAGCTGTCTCACAGCACCCTGAGACACCCCAAATGGATGAGTCCATCCTGTTCAGCCTGGAGAAGAGAAGGCTGAGAGGAGACGTGATCAGTGTCTATAAGTACCTCAAGGGAGGCAGTGAGGAGGATGGTGCTGACCTCTCTTCGCTGGTGGCCGCTGAGAGAACTAGAGGTAATTGCCATAAACTGAAACACCAAAAGTTCCACAGGAACTTAAGGAAAAAATTCTTAACAGTGAGGGTGACAGAGCACTGGAACAGGCTGCCCAGAGAGGTTGTGGAGTCTCCTTCTCTGGAGATCTTCAAAACCCGCTTGGATGCAGTCCTGTGCCACGTGCTCTAGGTGTCCCTGCGTATGCAGGGGGGTTGGACTAGATGACCTCTAGAGATCCCTTCCAACCTTAAGCATTCTATGATTCATCTCAAGAACTTGCCTGCTTTCTGTATGGAGAAAATCCACACCTGCACAAGCTGGAGCATGGCTATTTACACACTTGTGAGACTGTGAAATCCCCAGGTTGCTGTTGTTTGTGCCTAGGGCAGAGTTCAATGTACACTGAGGAGTCCTCACTGGAGGAAGGGCCAGAGGAGGGTTCGCCTCATTCAGGTTTGTGCAATCTGTCTTTCCCCCTGCAGAGGCAGAGGAACCCTCATGGAAGAACAGACTTGCATGAGGGACGCTACAAAGCCCTCAGCAAACACCCAAGAGGCTTCCCAGCACTCTGCTCTTCACTCTGCTCCACTGACCTTGCTCGTCAGGGAACCAGCTCAGGGGCTTTAGCCAGATTTACAGAAATCAGTCAAAAAACTCTAAAACATGGGCCATCCCACACAACTCAGGTCATCTTGCAAATCACATTCTTGAAGATGCAATCAACTTGCTGTCCCAGACTACTTGTCCTCATCAAACTGTCTCAGTTTTCGCACCTGAAGGCACTTTATTTTATAGAAGCTTCACACTGAGACATCAGAAAACAACCACATATTCAGCTCACTAAGTAAGTTCCTTTTTTACAATTAATGCAAAATCCAGGTGAAACTCGGTATAAACTCTTTTTGTCCTAAACAGGCTAGCAAAACTCCTTTCAGTCAAATGAAATGTTCTCAGGGGAATTAAACTTTCATTTTACATGAGCACACATTTAAGTTTAACATTGAAGCCTCATTTTAAAATGTAGCATTGAAACATTTTATACTGAAAAATATTAAAAGGTAGTACTTTGGTTTTAGAAAAAAATGCAAAATTTGACAGATTGTTTTGCTTGACCCAAATTTTCGATTTCAATGAATAAAATATTCCTAAAAAAATCTTGCCTGCTTCTAATTAGCACTAAGCATTGCCATCACTCAGCTGACAAAATTCCAGTCTAGAAGTCCGAACAAAATGTGAAATGTTTCAGTAACCACTAATACAAACAACCTGAAACAGTCTGACAGAAATTTCCTTACCAAGATATTTCGCTTTCATTAATTCTCCATCAGTCTTTGCATTTACAGGATGACGGAGAAGGCTGCTGCAACAGACAAGACCTAAAATCCTAAGAAGCCCTTTTAGGCCTTTTTCATACCTGATAAAGCAAGGTATAAGCCCACATGTTTTCCCTCAGGTTGTTTTGCTTAACATCTGTAAAGCAAATGCCAACAGGATTAGAAAAACACCAACGAACAAAATGACACTTGCATAACAAAGTGCAGCATTTTAACAAATTGCTTATACACTGTGGTACATAGAATCACATGAAGATCTACCAAAGCCAACATTGTCTAACTAGCTCCAATACAGATTCAAGGCACCCATCCAGGCAAGGGCTTTGCACTGAGGTTCCAAAAATTGCCTTATTGCTGGCAGTTGTTTTTAAGGAGAAAGAGCCTCAGAGAGCAAGGGCCACACTGCTCCAACTTCCGTTGTAGTCATCAACTGAATTAAGCAGTCACAAAAGTTCGCATATATGCATGCCATCAGAGTTTAAGCAGGACTATGTTGCTTTAGATTAAATAAATTAGATTAAAACTAATAAAACCTAAATAAGTAACTCTTCATTTAGGAATGAGAGGGGGAAATTCTGGCTCTATTGAAGCAACTGGAAACCTTACCATTAACATCACTGGAGCCATGGCTTCATTCAGAGCATCTTCAGAGATGTCTGCAAGGCCTAGCTAGCAAACTCATCTAAGGTGGAAAAAAGGAAAAAAAAAAAAGGCAAGTTCAGCAGGAAGATGCAGACTGGGCCATGGCAAGAAGGCAGTATTCTGCTTAGAGGAAATTCCCTATAAGACAGGCAGGACAACCCATCTGAGGCCACACACAATGGTCCAGAGGGGCGGAAAGGAGATGTTCTTAACACACTGGCACCCTTCCAGTCTACATCCTCTTACTAAGCAAATTAATTTGGACACAGAAATGCTGCAGCAGGTGTGTGGGGTTGTTATGTGTCTGGTGCTTGCTCGTGTCATATAAGGCCATTGAGATCAGCAGCCCTGTGACAATCCCAAAAATCCCTCTGTTTCTCTCAAGCTGTTGCCAAGCCCTCCCACACTTGCCCAAGACAAGAAAGCAGTAGGAGCCCTTCAACCTTTGCGTCCGCTCTGATTGCTGCAGAGCCAAAGACTGATCCTTATCATGAGGACATTTGGGAACAGATAGGCCAGGAGCCAGTTTGGATCTCCTTCAGGAAAAGAGCTGGGGGTGGCCAGGAGAGAAAGAGGTGAATGACATGCAGTCCCAGGAAGCATTTAGGTCCATTCAGTAGGTGCCAGAAAAAGCACGAATCCATCCCACTCACATTTCAGACTGTTGAGGCGATGCATGCAGACATGAAGAATGAGTTCAGATGAGAGATGCTGGAGTTTATATCAGGGATCTTCTCTCTGCAAACATACCAAGGGCAACTGCACATCCAGATATTTCCTTGTGCAGGGCAATGCACTACACAGAGAAAACCCCTAGAGCTCTTTGCCAACGATTCAGAAGCTGAAAGGGACTGAGATTCTGTCAGAGAGTTTGCTTGAACCACCCTTTGAGTCCTACAGCTTTCTATTTTTATATTCATTTATAACATAACATAAATTAAGGATGCACTGTCTTGTCAAGAAGAATGACCTTAACTAATGGCCACCTATGAGAGTAAAATTCAGCCTTCAACTCTGACAAGATCTCAACTGCAGGCATTGAACATTGAAACTGGGGCAGCAGCTAGGGGAAGCATCGCAGCTTTGTAGCCACTGGACCCACATGTCCATCCTCCCTCCACAGCCCCTGAGAGTCAGGCATCTGTCCTGCACTCACCTGTCTTGTCCTTATAAACCACAGCTCTCTAGAGCCAGAGCAAGTAGTTTGTTCAGAGAGCAATTCATCTCCTAAATGGTTGCACGAGGTAGGCAAGATGATGCACAGCCTAGAGACACTGCCAAAAAAAAGGAGCCATATTAACTGGAATGGGATGGAACAGCCTGATGCGAGTCATTTACGCCTCAAATGTCCCATGAAATTGTTTGGATTTGTTCTTGATGATTAAAGGTATTGCAGCAATGCTAGTTCTAGTCCTATGATTAGTCCTCTAGCATGACAAGGAGGTAGGTAGGCAGGACAGATACCTCTCACAAAATCTCTTCCAAAGATGTCATGATTTTTGCTTGGGTAATGTATGTGTGCTTCTGTGTGTGCCCATTTGTCTATGCCATCTCTTATTTGCTAAGCATCCCAGTGCCGAGGGAAAAAAAAAAAAACCCTATGGGAAGAAAATCCTCCTCACTACTGCATCAACAAGTCTGCATCATGTTTCATTTTAAACAATAAAATGTATTCAAAGAATGCCAGAATTTGGAGTGCAAAGTCAAGGTTGTGGATACCAAACATTTCATACCCATTCAAGCTCACAAATGTAGCCACTGAGCTTAAAAGTGAAAGAATCAAGAATCACACTAGCTTTTGCGGATGAGAAAGGAAAGCAAAGCAGTTAACTGTATCAGTAACACAGAGACCTTAAGAGCTTGCGCTCTAGCACCTGCTGCCGTGTGGAACAGTCCCCACGTCTGCATCTATCCTCACCTCAGGGCAAGAAATTACCATGTGAAGGACTCGCAACCAGCTGCTACTGCAGTGATATTTCTGTTCTTGTTTAATGGGCTTTATGGAAGCAGCGCAGGCTAAACTTTTTTATCAAGAACTGAGCCAGGACTTTCACTGCTGCATGCCCTTTTGGAAGAAATGTATCTGTGTGAAACAAGTATGAAATTATATCAAATCAGAGTTTTCCACTTCCACTAGCAGAAGTGTTTTTCACTGACTTTCTGCTGGCCCCTTTCACTTCAGATGGTCAAACACTAGAGAGTCAAATTTAATTTCTATTTGGACGATCAGTACGTAATCTCTCAGTCCAGCTGAGATGTGACCTGTTTGAATGAATGTCTTTCAAACAGTGCCTTCCTCATTTCCATCAGAGAATCACTGTTTGGGTGGCATGGATGGCTGCACAATCAAGTTTTTCTGTTCCCTGAATAAATGATTGAGTGCATGCAAAAAAAAAAAAAAAAAAAAGCCACAGTGAAGTAGACCAGTTGCTGGTTCTAATAATTTGTGAAACATTTCAACAAATTGCAAAAAATTGCAGGTAATGTCAAGAACAAACAGTTGTATTCTTGTAATCCGTAGGCATGCAAGTAACCAATAATCCTATCAAAGGAAACAGGTGTTTTCATTTCTGCTAAGGTAGACACAGTCTGTGCAGCAAGGCAGTTCAGAATTACTGCTTTATTTATGTTTTTTTTAAGCATCAAAAGGGCATTGGTGTGGGACTTCAAAAATCACTTAGTGATATTCTCTGCAGAAAATCAAATTTCATGGTAAAGTGTAAACAAACCTTTCCTCTTTCCTTCTCTGCTCTGCTACTTGATGCTAGAACACTGTGAGCTGTTTAGTATAATATATATATATATGAATATATATATATACACACACATATATATATATGAATAAATGGGGGTAAAAGGGGAGATGTCTTTCCCTGGGATCCACATTGAAAGGTTTGTGCATATACGTATATAAATATGGCTCAATAAGTGGGAGTGTTATGAAAGAAGAAAACAGTCTCGGACTTATACTTCCCATTGCCTACATTGCAAACTGGGATTCCACATCACCATTTCCAATCAATAGCTAACATATCATTCACCCATTTGAGATATTTGGACCTAAGATTAGATTAGGTTAGTTTGGATTCAACTGATTAGATTGGGTTTGACTGTCATCGCTCTCTGGGTATCTTTTGAAAAGGCAGCACCCAGACCTGCCTTTTTTTTTTTTTTTTTTTTTTTTTTAAGGCTGCATCCCTCCAGGTGTGTGACAACTGCTAGCAAAGAGCAGCCAGTTCAACATGCCTAGGGCAGCCCAGTATGGCCACAAGCAGGGACACAGTCCCAAGTTTTCAGCAACCTGTGAACAACTTTCTACCCACACACTGCCTTCCCCATCCTTCAGGGAAGTCTCTACACCTCTAAACGTCATCAAAGATATATGCACATGCGCGCACACACACCAAAACAAAACAAAAACATAGAGAGCTACTGGCAAGCAGACCTTTAGAGCCTCCACATTCCCAGTGAGCTCTGCAGAAGCTGCTCCCAGTGGAGAATTGTCCCACTGAAGTGAGACCCAACAACCATCCACATTTCCACAATCCATGACCATGAGCACAGGAAGAGCTCTAAGTACTCTAACAGGAAATCTCTACTGGCATTGTAATACCCTCTGTCATTTAGACCTTGAAGGATGTAACCCACCCTTGGCCAGGTGGGTGATGAACACAGCCAAGGGGAGGTGATTGGAACTTTCTTTCCCAGCTGCTTTGCATCAGTGTCACCCAGGTTATGCTCTCGGCTCCAGCAACTGCTTATCAGCCCCGTTGTGGTTGCACAGGCTGAGTGCCAAGGCTTTCTCAGGCCAAATATCCAGTGTGATGTGGTTTAGTATAAAAAAATAGCTGTTTATAGCATCTAACCTAGCGATAACTTGTTGCTCTAAATCTTGAGTAACCACAGCCTAAATCTTACTTGGCTTTGTAGAGGCACCAGTGTTCCTTCTCCTTGTAAAACAAGGTGAAATCACCAATATTCTGGTATCGCACAACATTCCTGAGCTTGGGCTGTGTGTCTAACTCCTCCTGCTCTGCTCCAGGGCAAAAACAGCAGCTGAGATGTTAGATAGTTTTGCTGGCTTTGCACTGAAGGGAGTGAGGTAAAAGAGGGACTCTACCAGTGCCTCCATGCTGAGTGATAACATGAATATCTGTCTATTTTTGTATGAGGACAGAGAAGGAAAGTTACACATTTTGTTCATTTATACAATATCTGTGCATGGAGAAGCATCTTAAACTCTCCCAGAAGACCTGGCTGACTTCAGACCCTTGCTCCCAAGACATTTCCATGCTCTAGAGGAGCTCAGAGCTTGGGCTGAGTGGTTGATCCGACCCCAAAGACATAGCCAAGCTCAGAAATAAGCAGACTGAGAAAATCTTGCCTCCAGTTTTGGATGTGGTCTTTCTGCTCTAAAGTTCAAAGCAACTAAGAGACAAGACGCTAAACAGAATGGGATTTCCACTCTAACAAGTGGTTTGCTGAGCTGAGAGGTCATTACTCTGCACTGTGTGACAGGAGAGCAAGAAGTGAGCCAATTAAGTGACAAGCAAATTTCTAACAAACAAATGAGAACATGTCATTGCAGGCTGTGTTGTCACCACACTGGAAGGAACTGTAAGGCTCGGCTCTTGATGCAGAGGTTTCATGAGAGTTGGTAATTTTACACCCTTACAAAGTCAAGCAGAGGTGATTTTATTTCACACCTCTCATGAATAGAAAATATTTTCCAATATTTTATGGTGCTCTGATAGAGTGGGTATAATATTTCTCATTCCTCTAGAACATGATGTACAGGTCACTAGCAGAGAAAACATTGAATAAGGTTTCCATGACATGTGGATGCTGAAATATCTCCAACTTTTACTTATTTTCTAATCAGTTCTGAGCTGAGGAGAAAAAAAAAATCAGTCGCTGCTAACAATGGGCAGGAACCCTTCCAAAGTCAGAGTTGCTGTAGTCAAATTCCTACCTATTTTTGACTTAAGAGTCTGACTGTCAGGTGGATTTTGCCAGTGTGCCAGGGGTACATCAGGGCAAGGACTCTTGATTTATGTTTCTAGGGCCCCAGAAATGGTAGCATAGGGACCTTGGGAGACTCACCTATTTGGAAAATTTCTGAGGCTGATGCCTTTTACCATTTACCACAAATGACTTCAGCAGTCACTCATTAAATCATTTCAGAAGATGCTTGGAAATATTAAAAAAAAAAAATCCACCACATCTTTCCATTCAGTCAGTCTTTTTTTTCAATTGAAAAATTCAAAAAACAACAATGAGTAGAAATGTCATTTGTACCATTGTGGTCCACATAAAAGTTCCCCGTGCTTGCTTTTTCTGCCTTGGTTGCAAGTGGCATTGCAGAGAGCAGGTTCAGGGTCCAAAGTCTAGATAGAAAATAAAAACAGGTAAAGGACATAGGTAAATTCATTCAACAAACAATGAATTACTGTTGTTCTGAGATTTACGTTCATAACTGAGCCCTAGGACTTCTTCCCAACCCATCATGCCGTTGTGACCTTCAAGATAATCGCATAAGAAAGGGCTTTTCAGAGTCCTCGATCTTGAAATGGCTATTTTGCTTACTTGGGCAACCTCCTCCTGGGCAAATTAGTCACTTGTTCTAGTTTCTTCTCTTTCTTGTTCTCTCTGCAGCCCTGGGCTGGAAGACGTGTCTGGGGTCAGATCCTGCCCTATCTTCAACACTATCTGACCACTGTCAGGTCCCTTTCTGATCAAAGGGCACAATAGTCACTTGGTCACAGAAAGGATTAATGCCAAGGCTCTGCTGGACAGTTTAGTTGTCTCTGCACACAGAGGGGATATTTGTAAAGATGCTTTATTTTCTTTGCTCTCCTTAGCACCTGTTATTCATTCTTAAACAGAAATCTGGCAGATTGGAGAGATAGCGGCAGGCTTTGCAAATACTGCTGTGTTTTGCTGATAATCTGCTCTTTTCCACACCACTGTCAGGTATGAATATCTCCAATGTAAAGAACAATGACCAGGGTTTAGGATAAAGGAAGTAGGGTCAGAAACTAAAAATGAGCCTCTTGCCAGTCCAGTGACTTGACCATTCACCCAGCCCTTCCATCGCTTTGACTCAAATCTGAACACAGCCAATCTGACACATCTGAATTTTCACCTGAGGCAACACAGATATTGACTGACATGCTGCAGACACAGAACTTCTGGGAAAGAAGATCCCAAGCCATTCTAAGCCTGACATTTTCAGGGCACAGACATCTGCTTTTTACCAGGGAGGAAGAGGAGACCTTCCTGACTACAAGCTCCCAACACAGGCATCTTCTGCAAGGCTCCTTGCTCTGGCACATTCAGCTGCTCTGTTGGCTCCATCCATCCTCAGGCCCCTCTCCCCAAGCCCTTCCCATTTACACTGTCTTTCCCATGAAGATGATTCAGCCAGGAATACTTTCCATAGCCACGTTAATTCTGGGAAGATAAGCATAAGGTTTCAACCAATGAATCATGGCAGTTTCATTTAATCATTATTATTCCCTCTAAAATTTCAGGTCCGGACCTTTTTGTGGATCCTTACTTTCTCCCTTATCACTACTCTGGCACAATGGAGCCTCTACTGGAAGCGCTTCAAAGAGGCTAAAATGCACTTTTGAAGGTGTGTTTGAAAAAGCTGTGCTCTTCTTGCTTCCCACACAAGGCCTGCAGTCACATCTTCAGAAAACTATGTACAGACCCTTCACAAAACAGTGTTCAGGCATACAGTCCCTGAGCCAGCCCTGTGGCACAGCTTCCACAGCCCTTTCCTGCTACTACGTTGCATAAAGTGAAGACTTAAAATTGTTTGTGTAGCCTCCAGCTTCAGGAGGATTTTAGTTTAGCTGACCCGGCCTCGACAGCAGATGTCTGGCCTCCCAAAAGAACACATTCTGGTGGGATTTATCTCACAAAACTGGCTCCTCTGCACCACCTCTTCCTCCCTTTCCTGCCTACACGGGGTTTGCCTCATCACCTGCAAGATTCTCCAAATTTTGCTGAGGTTTCGAATCACACACAATTTAGTTATGCTTTTGTATTTAATTTCTAGTACTGTATCAGCTTCTCTGTCAACAAGAACAAGAGTGTTTACGCTGGAGTTACTTGAGAGGTTGCTATACAAATAATAATATCAGATGCAAGATATAAACTGTGTTCATGTGCTATCTAACTGTACAATGGCAAATGTATTTAAGAGCAGATTATGCTAATTATCTTTATAAATAACTTCTTTTTTTTGTAATTACACATTGCTGTGATTGCAACCTGTTTTACATGCTAAGGTGCAAGACTATTCATCAAGCATGAGTTTTAAGACTTCATTTTTAATCTCAGTTTCATTGGTGTAAATCAGGAATGATTCTCCCCAATAATTCCAATAATTCCACCCAATAATTCTACTCACCCAAGTGATCCATCAGCATTTATCGCTCAGCGTCTGTTGTAAGTTTTGCAAAACATTATTACGGCACTTCCTTTCCCATTTGCTTTGGTCTTTTCCCCATCACCAAACACTACTATATTGTGCAGGGTCTATTAATATCCAGACTCTGCTTGTTTGCCTCTCTATCTCCAGGAAACACGCTATCTGAAGAGCGCTGCTGGTCTAAAATCTGGCTGAGGACCAAAATTGAATTCCTGTTTTCACCACTGGTTTCCTCCGTGAGCATAAGCCAGTCACTTACTTGCATGCCTTTCTTTATACGCAGCATTGAAAAGGAATTGATGCTTTTTTTATCACTTAAGCAATTCACATATAATGAAACATTTTGGGACAGGGACCTCCTCTTACCGACAGGACATTGCAAACCCATCCTACTTACCCTACATGGCCATGGCTGCTCTCCATCCTTCCCAATCCTTGGAGAGAGCAATCATCTCCTCCAGTGAGTGCTTCAGGTTGCATGTGACCCAAGCCACCCCTCACTCTGCCTGGGGAGCTGTGCTTCTGTTTTCAAGTTTCCTGTGAATGCTGCATGTCCAGAGTACTTGAGCCTTGTGGACATCACCTGCCACACCATTCATGCAGTTTGCTCTGTTTTAGGAGTGCTTAAAAGCTGCTTTAAAAGCTTTGATATTACTTGCTAAGAGCATCATGGAACATTAGGTGCAGTGAGGCATCACTGAGCCTCAGAGGACCATTACTATTCCAATCATCCCGCAGGGCCAAGGCAGTTTTCAAGCCTCAGAAAAACATGTTATAAAAGATGTCTTTGCCCTTGCTATCAGACGGGCTCCTCATCTCCAATGCAGGGCACGCAGCCCGTCTGAGACCAAAACCAGTCGTCACTGAGCAAAAGGCCCTACAATGTGTGTCCTAGCCCCAGATCCCACTCCAGTGCTCAGCGAATGGTCAGGTCCTGGCCAGGGCAGACCACTGCTTTGCTACCCCACGAGAAAGGAAAGAGACCAGAGAGCCCAAGCCCACCTACGAAGCAGCAGCTACTGAGCTGTACACATGCATGCTTAAGTCAACAGACAAGGGATCTGCATTTTTCCCTCCATCTATTTTATTTACAAGGCTGATGTATCAGATCCGATCTTAATACTGTGTCTCTTGAGAAACCCACATCAGATTTACAACAGTAGTTGCTGCTTGCCTTGAATGGCATTTCTGAATAACCAGCATTCAGAAACAAATAAATATTTGCAATATCTGAGTCAAATTCTACTCCTTTCTACACTCTATCATGGCCAGTGTAAGAGCCGCTTGATGCTTCTGTAGAGGAAACACTGGTGAGCAAGGTCAAAACTTTGCTCACATTGCAAACGTGCCTGATATTTTAGCATAAGAAAAGACACCTCTCTCCCTAGGCAAAGCTACACAAGTTCTTGGAAGAACTGAACAGTGTTCTTCCAAGAGGCCCATTTAAACCAGGGCATGTTGAATGGGCAGAATAAAATTCACATGAAGCAGCCATCAAATAATTACCTGCCAGCACTGGCTCTCTTTACTTGAGTGGTTCAGGAGCTGATTTTCTTTCCTCCTATAGCCGTTTTAGCTTCATCACTCTCTACCCTCTGTGTCCTTAGCCTGGGATACCTGCTTAAAAACAAACAGCATCTTCAATTCTGTTTGTTTTTAAATCTAATAAATAAGCCTCATTTCCCAGACTGCTATTTTGACTAGCCAGAAGGAAGCTATCATGTAAGCTGTAAACAGTAAGGTGTTTATTGGAAAGCTCTTGGGTAAGCTATTCCAGAAAGATGAGCTCTGATCCGGAAGCACAGACTATTTTAAGCAACCGTTTTGTTCAATGAAGCTAGATTTTCATGCTGGCTCAGGAACTCAGCTCCAGATCCAAGTTATAAACAGAAATAAGTCCAGTAGGTTGTGAAAACAAACCAGTTTGAGGTACCTAGTTCCAGCCACATGCCTACAGCACTCATTCTTCTTGGCATCTGGACAAGAAGACAGTTGGGAGAAGGGGCCCAATGCTGCCATGAGCATGAGTGGTCGCTCTGCTGCTCATGCTGAGCTCTCATTCAACCACAAGCAACCAGGCTAGGACAAGGTCAGTCTCTAGAAAGGAAGAACTGTGTTTAAAGCACAGCCAGTGTAGAGAAGAGGCATGGAAACCAACCCATTAATGGACACTTTGAGAAGAAAAGGCCCTACTCACAGCAAACTGTTGCTCTGTTTCTGCTTGAGATTCTTTGGCCTCTGAATATGCCAAGGAAAAGGATTTAACATGCCTAGGAGCTAAAGCCCATTTGCCTGCCCTGGACCAGGGATACATGGAGAAGAAGGTCGTGGGAGAAACTGAAATCCAAAGCAAATGCAAAGCTTAGGCAAGGAAATACTTTATAATGAGTGGGGAGCTGAATGCTATAGAAAAATAGCTGCATTTTTTTTCTGCTTCCCTAAAGGACTGGCTATTTCAGCAAACATTGTTATTCAGAGGATTCGTATTCCATTTCCAAATTTGGAGTAAACAAGGATGCTGCCAAACTGTCACAGCTGGGAATCAGGGAGAAGTTTTCGTGGGGATACAACTACCCAGCCTGTTCTCTGGAGCATGGCAAGACAACCACCATACCAGGGGCAGCATTTGGGCACATCTGGCCTGAGTGTGGACCAAGCACACTGGGGCTGCCCAGGACCTTCCAGCCCTGCCCTGAGCCTCCACCAATCTCCCACACTTCCCACGCAAAGCAATTTCATTCCCTGTGCCTGTGCCAGACTGTTAGGTGCTTTTGTATAAAAACACTGTCTCATGCCTCCAGATTGCTGCCTCCTGTTATGAGTCTTTAAACTACCTAAGGACCAGCCTTTCCATGCTCCTTGTCTGGGCTGGCATCTGCCCATCCAGACAAGATTAGGGTTTGAGGACGAGAAGTCTTACAGGGTTCATGAGCTGGATAGACTTGATATGGGGGAGACACCCTGCACGCCTTCGTTTTAAAAATAGCAAACCACAAAAAAGGGATTATGGCCGTCCTTGCAGCAGAGTTTCATCACTATCATAGCCGTGAGCAGAATACCAAAAACCCCTGCTCCCATGGAAATCCAAAATTCCCAAACACGGAGAATAACTGTGATAAAGCATGACAGAACCCAAATTGCTCAAGTGCCTTCAGCCTTGGTATGCTACACCCTCTGGCAGAAACACCTTGAGAACTTCAGAGAGGAGCCATACACATGGTTTTTCAGGCCACCTGACCAGTGCAAGGAAGTTGATGAGGCCTTCTATAGTCAGCTGGATATTGCCTCACAGTCACAGGCTCTGGTTCTCATGGGGGGCTTCAACTACCCCGACATCAACTGGAAGGACAACACAGCCAGGCACAAACAGTCCTGGAGGTTCCTGCAGAGCACTGACGGTAAGTTTTTGATGCAGGTTGTGGAGGTGCCAATGAGGAGAGGCGGGCTACTGGACCTCGTGCTAACAAATAGAGAGGGACTTGTAGGAGATGTTAAGGTCGGGGGTAACCTCGGCTACAGTGACCATGAGTTGGTGCAGTTCAGGATCCAACGAGGAGGAGGCAGGGCTGTAAGTAGCCTTGCAACGATGGACTTCAAGAGGGCCAACTTTAGCCTCTTCAGAGACCTCCTCGGAAGAATCCCTTGGGCTAGAGCTCTAGAAGGCAGGGGGGCCCAAGAGAGCTGGTTAGTTTTCAAGCGGCACTTCCTCCACGTCCAGCAACAGTGCATCCCTGTGTGTAGGAAGGCAGGCAGAGGGGGCAGGAGACCTGTGTGGATGAGCAGGGAGCTTGTGGCAATGCTCAAGCAGAAGGTGGTGGTATATAGAATGTGGAAAAAAGGACAGGCCCCCTGGGAGAAATACAGGAATGTAGTCAGGGAATGCAGAGATGTGACAAGGAAAGCGAAGGCACCTTTGGAATGCAATCTAGCAAGGGATGTTAAAAATAACAAGAAAAACTTCTTAAAATATATTAACAGCAAAAGGAAGATCAGGGATAATGTGGGACCGCTGGTGAACGGGGGGGCAACCTGGTTACGAATAACACAGAAAAAGCAGAGTTGCTGAATGCCTTCTTTGCTTCGGTGTTTACCAAGGGCAGCCCTTTAGAGCCCCAGCCCCTAGGGACAAGAGAAGAAGCCGGGAGAGAGGAAGACTCGCCCTGGGTAGAGGAAGATTGGGTCAGAGAGCACCTAAGGAACCTCGATACCCACAAATCCATGGGCCCTGATGGGATGCACCCCAGAGCGCTGCAGGAGCTGGCAGAGGTCATAGCTAAGCCACTCTCCATCATCTTTGAAAGATCCTGGAGAACAGGGGAGGTGCCGGAAGACTGGAAGAAGGCCAATGTCACGCCAGTCTTCAAAAAAGGCAAGAAGGAGGATCCAAGCAACTATAGGCCAGTGAGCCTCACCTCCGTCTCCGGAAAAGTGATGGAACGGCTCATACTGGCTGTTGTCTCCAGGCACATGGAGGACAAGAAGGTGCTCAAGAGTAGTCAGCATTGATTCACCAAGGGGAAATCTTGCTTGACTAACCTGATAGCCCTCTATGATGGAATGACCGGCTGGATTGATGAGGGGAGAGCGGTGGATGTCGTCTATCTTGACTTCACCAAGGCTTTTGACACCGTCCCTCACAACATCCTCCTGGGCAAGCTCCGGAAGTGTGGGATAGATGAGCAGGCAGTGAGGTGGATTAGGAACTGGCTGGATGGCAGGGCCCAGAGAGTGGTGATCAGCGGTGCAGAGTCTAGTTGGAGGCCTGTAGCTAGCGGTGTCCCCCAGAGCTCAGTCCTCGGTCCAGTCCTGTTCAATTTATTCATCAATGACCTCGATGAAGGGGTGGAGTGCTCCCTCAGCAAGTTTGCTGATGACATGAAACTGGGAGGAGTAGCTGATACCCCAAAGGGCTGCGCCGCCATCCAGAGGGACCTGGACACACTGGACAACTTGGTGGTGAAAAACCTCATGAAATTCAACAAGGCTAAGTGCAAGGTCCTGCACCTGAGGAGGAATAACTCTAGACACCAGTACAGGCTGGACACCGACCTTCTGGAGAGCAGCTCTGCAGAGAGGGACCTGGGCGTCATGGTGGATGATTAGTTGACCATGAGACAACAGTGTGCCCTCGTGGCCAAGAAGGCCAATGGGATCCTGGGGTGCATTAAGAAGAGTGTGTCCAGCAGGTTGAGGGAGGTGATCTTGCCCCTCTATTCAGCTCCGGTGAGGCCACATCTGGAGAACTGTGTCCAGTTCTGGGCTCCACAGTACCAGAGGGATGTGGAGCTGCTGGAGAGAGTCCAGTGCAGGGCTACAAGGATGATCAGGGGCCTGGAACATCTGCCCTATGAGGAGAGACTGAGGGAGTTGGGCCTGTTCAGCCTGGAGAAGAGAAAGCTGAGAAGGCATGTAATCAGTGTCTATAGGTACCTCAAGGGAGGGAGGGAGGAAGATGAGGCCAACCTCTTTTCAGTGATGGCCACCATCACAACTAGAGGTAATGGCCACAAACTGAAACACCAAAAGTTCCACAGGAACTTAAGGAAAATTTTCTTAATAGTGAGGGTGACAGAGCGCTGGGACAGGCTGCCCAGAGAGGTTGTGGAGTCTCCTTCTCTGGAGATCTTCAAAACCCGCTTGGACGCAGTCCTGTGCCACGTGCTCTAGGTGACCCTGCGTGTGCAGGGGGTTGGACTAGATGACCTCTAGAGGCCCCTTCCAACCTTAAGCATTCAATGCTTCTATGATTCTTTGTCTTTCAAATATATCACAGAAGTTTCTTGTCACAGTAATTCGTAATACAGCTTTCCAATACAATGTATAAGTTAATGTAACCCTCACTCTGTAGTGCCCATGGATGCAGTACAAAGGTACTGCTGGACTGGATTTTATACAGAGCTTTTTACTGACGGATGTAAGGATGAATGCAAATTTAAAAAAAAAAAAAAAAAAAGGCATCTGACAGCCTATCACAGAAAATGAATGTTAAACCTTAATCCAGGAAACTACAACACTGGGAAAATTGATCAGAAAAACGGTTAATCTCCTTAGCATTTTGTCATTTTTATATTCCGTTTTATAAGCCTTTTTTGTTTTTACAAAAGAGGAAGAAGAACAATAGTAATATAAGCTGGACAAGAAAAAATATGAGCTACTTACTTAGCATTATTTCTATGAAAAACTACAATAATAGGCTTAAACAAAGCAGTAAAAGCAGATGAGACAATAATTCTTAATAGCTATATATTTAATGATCCAAAGGTTGCTAGGTGATGACTAATTGCCTTCATAAGGGAATTATTTGTTAAGATTTATACCAAGAAGAAAATAGCATTTTCCTGGGATCCATGCATCTTTCCATGTTAAAATATATATATGTTATTTTTTGAGCGTTCTCTTTTTTGACAAAACCAGGAACAGTTCAAGTTGTATTAGCCACTTCTGTCATGTCTGGACCTGCTTTTCTTCCCCAAGTCCTGCCCTGACATTATCTACCAGCTCAGTCAGCATGAAGACTTGCAGTGGGGTCACTGTTGTAGGGCAGCATGAGGCCACATGCTGCAGGAATGATCAGATTCTTGCACAACTGTCCCAAAGCAGAACTAGGACATGCTATATGTTTTTGGTGTTGTTCTTATTCTTTTTCTTTTTTCTTTTTTCTTTTTTTCCCCATTTACTTCCTCCAGCATGGAGATACTTTGCAGAAGCAAAACAAACAGCAAAACCTGCCCAGAAAGTCATGTTAGCTAATCAGACTAAAGGAAGTGGAGTAATGAAAGTGGTTTGAGTAAGAAAATACAATGATGAGTCATGAGTGCCTTCTGCCTTTCTCCAACATAACCCATCATTGCATCCAGTGAGGAAACTTCCCACAAGCTTTGTCACATCCTCTGCTTTCTGGGCCTTGAGGTCTCAGTTCCAATGTCCTCAATCTCTAACGCCAGTTTTGATCAAGACAAGCAATGCAGCTGCTTTTATCCCCTTTGCACAACCCACAGCATCACCTCCACATACACAAGCAACAGCATCAGGGCACTCTGACAGCCTCTAGCATGGGATATGTAACTGTGCCCAGGGCAGAGCAGGCAAGCATGGGGTCTTCTCAACGCTACCACCCACCTGGCCTTTTAGCTCCTTGTACAGAGGCTCTCTGCAATTACTACAAGTCTTCCACGTCATGGTTTTCTTAGGGAATTTTTGGTGATTCTTGATTCTGATCGGACAGAGCATCTTATAAAAGGCAGCTTTCCTGCAGTTAGCCTTTTGGTTTCAGGCATCCCCAGGTAGGGAAGCTGCAGGATGAGGACATGTCTATGGCCCTGGACCTCTCAGCACTGGCTCAAAATGCTCTGAAGAGCTGGGAAGAGCTTTGGATCCACTGCTTTACTTCTTTGACCTGCCTTTTGTTGCTGCATGGTGGTGGGAGAAGAAGGTGATTCAGCTAAGCTAATTTAGAAATTGATTGAATTAATTTAACCCCCTTGTGCTGAGTTTATGTGTCATTTGAAGCCACACAGGCCTCTGTTTGGGACTTTAAAAGTCTCACAACACACGAGTCCCACAGGAAATCTATCAGGAGTTTGTGAAAATCCCACTCCTTCTTTGATCTGGGATTTCAGCATTGCGGAAGCCTTGGCTGACTGGTGCTTTGCAGAGACATCAGTTTCACCCTGTAATAGATACCAAAATTTAATTTCATACCCACTTAAGGTGCTGCAAAACCAGGCTAAAAATATTAAGCATCAATGGAGCTGATACTAGAAACTTAAAACTACTGTGAGTAAAAGTCAGGTCAGGTCCATGGCCCCATTAGCCTGACCTACAGCCACTTTGGCCTGATTTGTAGGAAGCCCAGAGAAACATCTCTATAAATATACCATTAATGTTAACGGCTAAATCCCTGGCCTTCTCTGAAAATCCTATCCACCCCTAAGTTAATAGGAGCAGTCCTTATTTATTTTAATTTGCTCACAAACCTGACAGATGTCATTTTCAGCCCTTGAATCAGAGTTTAGCAAAACACATTTCACCCAATATCCTTTAAACCTTCCACGCGTGAGCACCAGTCCCTGCTTAACTGCTTCTCAAACCTGATTAAAATCCAAAGCAAATCCAAATCCTGACTTCACTCAGGCTAGGAGGAGGAATTAAATACCATTTCAGGTAAACAAGAACTGGTTATTAAATCAATCCCACTGTGTTCTAACAAACTTTTATAAATACATAGAGATACATGACAACAACGGTTCTGCTATGGTTGTTTGGTATTTATCATGCAGCGATCCTCCTTTTAAGTATAGATCATAGGCATATTGAGGGGTCTTAACAAATGATGACATCCAGATCTCACTCCAGGCCTGACTTATTGCTCCAGGATCCTCATTTTTCTTACTAATATTCTGCTTAAAACAACACGAAAGGACTAGAAACACCAGGTTAGCAATTATTTTTTATGATTTTATCAGAGTGTCTTTGGTCAAGCAGGAGCTCAGTTTGGCAGGGCTTGGAGTGATGGAAAGCTCTGCCCCAACCCTGCCTCACCTGTCTAGGAACAAGAGATTCCTACCTTCCTTCCAATTCAGAAGGGCAGAGAGGAACCAACCACCAATGTTGAAGCCAAGCAAAGAGGCACCCAGCAGCGAGATTCACAGAATCACACAGAATGGTTGAGGTTGGAAGGGACCTCCAGAGATCACCTAGTCCAACCCCCTGCTCCAGCAGGGACACCCAGAGCACGAGGCACAGGGTGGCACCCGGGTGGGTTTGGAAGATCTCCAGAGAAGGAGACCCCACAGTCTCTCTGGGCAGCCTGTGCCAGGGCTCTGGCACCCTCAGGAAAGAAGTTCTTCCTCACATGGAGATAGAACTGCCTGGGTTTCAGTTTGTACCCATTGCCCCTTGTGCTGTCACTGGTCACCACCAAGAAGAGTTTGGCCCCATCCTCCCTACACTCTCCCCTCAGGTACTCGTACATATTGATCAGATCCTTCTCAGTCTTCTCTTCTCCAGGCTAAACAGCCACCGCTCACTTAGTCTTTCCTGATATGATAGATGCTCCATACCATCATAAAAAGCTATCAGATTCATCAAACACAACTTCCCCTTGACGAATCCATGCTGACTACTACTCTTGATCACCTTCTTTTCCTTGACACACCTAGAGACGGTCTGTAGGATGAGCTGCTCCATCATCTTTCCAGGGACAGAGGTGCGGCTGACCAGCCTGTAGTTTTCCGGCTCTTCCCTCTTGCCCTGATTGAAGCCTGCAGTGATGTTGGTTTCTTCCAGTCCTCTGGCACCTCCCCTGGTCTCCATGACCTCTCAAAGATGATGCAGAGCAGCTGTGCAATGACCCCCGCCAGTTCCCTCAGCACTCTTGGGTGCACCCCATCCGGGCCCATAGATTTATGGGTGTCCAGTTTGCCCAAATAGTCGCTAACCCAATCCTCCTCAACCAGCAGAAAGTACTCCTCTCTCCTGATTATCTCTCTTGTCTCCGGGCTTAGTATTTCCTGAGGACTAGCCTTAGCAGTAAAGACAGAAACAAAGGCGACATTTAGTAACTCTGCCTTCTCTGCATCCTCCACCACCAAGGCACCCTCCCCATTCAGCAGCAGACTAATATTTTCCCTGGTCTTCCTCTTGCTTATATATTTCTAGAAGTCCTTCCTGTTGTCCCTGACATCTCTCGCAAACTCTGATTGCAAACGGGCCTTGGCCTTCCTCACGTTCAGTGGAGAAGTGCTCAATGGACGTTTCTCACTCCATACAGTGCAGTATTTCCCATGTGCAGCTCTCATCGCCTCTCCTGGCTCTGTGCAAATGACATGGCTCTGGGCTTGAGAATAACCCAGGAACATCTAAACTCAAAGGAGAAGTGCAGATATGCATTAGTATTGTCCCAGATGGCCCCTGATGCAACTTTCTTACTGTTTCAGCCTGAGAAAAAAAAAAAAAAGAAAGAAATTTGTGAATTTGTGGTCCAACCACATAATATTCAGCACTGTCATTGGGTGAGATACTTCCCTTTCCATGCTACTGCTGTGGTCTCTCTTTTATTACTGTAAGGTCTGCTGTGCACTATGGTATGTCACTGAAGATGAATCCAGGATTAAAAATAAAAGTCAAAATATTTGAAGTCATGAGGCAAGGGTCTTTCCCACACTTGGCTGCCTTACAGCTCAATTTAACCACAGATGGGATTCCTTCCCAGTAAAGAACTGCATCACATGAGATCTATTGCAAACATAGCAGGAAAGCCCAAGTGTCGTGATGAATCCTTTCAGCTTGAACATTTCGTGATTTCAGTGCTGCTTTGGTCTTTGGCCCAAAATATTTCAACTATTATTCTGAAGCCAGGAGTTCTCATTCCTGGTGAAACTTGAAACCGGATGCAGGCAGAGAGAAAGGAAGGGTATGCGCATCAGTTTGGGCCATCACATGCTGATGATGGAAGGACTGCAGAATCCCTCTGCTTCCCAGCTCCTGCAAAATCCCATGAGATACAATGAACCACGATACAGAAAGGAAGAGACATGAGACACCAATAAAAGGTTCTCTACATATCTCAAAAGAGGAGTAGAAGGGAAACACTGGGACCAATACTCAATAGAAAACACTGAAATAAAGAGGGAAATCTGCATTAATTGCTATCTGTATCATTTTAGTCTTCCTAGGAAAAAAGCAGCTTAATTCTCACCCCAATAGTGGGGTTTATCAGACTCCAAATAAGGGAAACGTACTTTTAAAAACACGTCAAACAGATACTAGTATAAAATACTCTGGTATGGTCGAAGGACTCTCTGAAGCTCTGTCTGCATAAAAGTGTCTCCAAAAACAGTTCCACCAGAAGAGGAAGGGAGAGTGATCTATAGTTAGTGCTCTGACAGCAAATAATCTCAAAATATCATTCTTGCAGAAGCTGCCAGTAACTGATAGAAATGCTCAGCCAAGAATGATAGTCATAGCAATGCCAAATAGCTTGGAAGATAGTTCACATGCCATGAAAGTGATTAGCAAACAGCAGGAAACAAAACGTAGCCCGAGGGATCTCTTCTGTTGGCTCTGCTGCTGGTATTTGCTGGAAGCACAGCGGCTCCAGGTGAGCAAAGCAGGGCTGGCATCTCTGTCTCACCGTGTGCCCTCACTCAATGGGGGACAAGCCTGGCCCCAAGGCCCTTACAGACCCCTGACCTTCCCCAAAGCCTTCTCACAATGTCCAGTAACTTCTCGTGGTTATAGATTTTCAAGCTATGTTTCTGTTTCTCCTCTTTCAGCAAGGATGTCACTGTGCCAAGGGCTCGAAAAGTTGCAGGCAAACTTCGTCTTTTTTTCCCCCCATGATTGAGCTGCAGTCACCTTGGTCTCTCCTAGGGTTTGCAAATACAAGTTGTTCAAAAATTGGTTTCTTGTAAGCACTTCATTCAGGCTGGAGAGAAAGAGCTCAACTGGGCCAGTGACACAGACGCACTGCAGAAATGCTGCATCAGGGAGGTCACCAGATTCAAAAGACACAGTCCCACCTGAGGAATGTTTGATTCAATGGGAATTCTTCACCACCAGTGCTCAGAGTGAAGCACCTGGAAAAATGCAGTGACAACTTTGGCTCCAGAAAGACTTTCCCTTGTCTTTTTGTCAATAGACATAAATGGCACAAAAGTCTTCCCAGCTCCTGTGCGCCAGGACCGCTCCAGTCCTACAAGTCAGGCCTCAGGAGAAAAGCCTTGTTTGGAGTAGATGACATTTTGCTTACATCCTGGTTCATAGTGACGACAATGAGGTTTTCCGACATGGTACATCAGTCTGCCTGTCTGAAAATCAGTCTGATTTTCGGAGTTGAAGTAAACAGCAGCAGTCCCATGTTTACAAAAAGACGTTTTGTCTCCTCACTGCCCTGCGGCTCACAAAGCTGCTCCAGAGCAGCAGCTGTGATCCTCAGCTGGCTTCCAGCACACGGACATCTCATGCCAAATGTCACTTTTCCTTTCTTCTGAACTGGATTGGGCCCTCAAATCCTCTTCAGCCAGCTGATTTTCTCCAAAGGAAGTAGGTGCTCAAGCAAAGGTGTGAATGCATAGTTAAGCTGGTTAACTAGCTGAAATACTAGGAGAAGGACGTACATAAAATCCAATGCCAAAATGGGAGAAAAAGTAGACATAGCACATTCCATTATGCTCAGAACCCGCAGAGCAGGGAGGTGGCAGCAGTGGGACACTCTGGAACAGTCAGGCTCATGCCTGGGGATGACATCCCCCAGCTGCTGCTTCACAGGCATTGGCCAAGAATATCTCTGTCTTCTTACAAAGAGGTTCATTTTCTCACAAAATTTCTGGGACTTGTTACTTCCAGTCAGAGTGGAAATGTCTTGGAAAAAAAAAATATGGACTTTCCAATTAATTTATAAGATCCTCCAGGCAAGCTAACTTCTTTTCTTTGTTTGTTCTGCATGGAAATGTGAACCTCTATAGCCTTATATGAAAGAAATGTATGAAATGATAGTATCTGCCTGTTCTGTCTGCAGTCCTGACAATGTAGGAAAAATAAGAACTAAAGAGAGGAAATGCATAGTCTGGCCTTCTCCAACACATTAAAAGCAAAAGCCACGGACACAGCTTTGATCTTGCTCATGAATGATTATCAAGAATAGCACAAGGGTTCTGTGAGAGCAGCTAGCTCTCTGTAAAATCCTACTGATAGTTAAGATGTAGATTCATGATATAAATGGTCTCCAATGTTTTCCTGATATATGTTTAAGTGCCAAAACAAAAAAAAACTCCCTCTGCAGTTTCTTTTGTCCGTACAGCTCATGTCATTCATAGAGTTGCTTTAGCTAATGAATCAGATATAGCAGGAAAGGTTTACCACAAAGTTCTCACTGTCTTTTGCAAGAAGGACTAGCCACATAGCTGTTTAGTCTCTTCTCCAGTCACAAGTAGCTCTATATCAGTTTAAAAATGCCTTGTAAAAGTTTAATTATCTCCAAAAAACAGATCTGGGTAGCAAAGATACACTAGGCAAGGCAATGTCCTTACAGCAATAACTCCAGTCTTGACTTGGTTGCCCAGACACATCATTATACATTGCTCTTATTTGTAGGTCTAAAGAATTTAATTACCAGAGGATCTAATGGACAACAGGTTGCTTGTAGCTTGTGGATTAACTTGAGGTTTAAGTTTTTGAGAGCTGCTTGCACTTTCTGAGAAGAAGAATCAAGACACTGAGACATCACAGCTTCAGAAAAGCTCAAGTCTCACATCAGCACCCAGGTAACTGTCCAGTTTTTCTCCCAGAGCCTGGGGTGCTGGATGCTGAGCTTCGCAGACAGTAGTGCCTTGAGTATCCTCATACAAACTGTTGAGTTCTGACTCCATATAATGGTCATTTGTTGCTTACTCTTCTGAAAACTCAGTCCAATTTACAGGTTTCAGACACTTGGAAATCTATCCATGAGCTCTTGATCTGGTTTATGGGCTCCTCATGAATGGAGTCAAGCCATTCTTAGAATATAAACTTTACAAAAGCAGTCTTCCCCACTGGATTGGTAGAAACCACAAGCAAAGATCATGCCAAACCAATCTAGACTGTACTGTAGTTAAGACTTGTAATCACTTGTCTCCACCGCTGACTATTGGGGGAGAATAACAGGACAGCTTCCAGCCATCTAATTGCACAGTAACAATTCTGCCACCAAAACTCACTTCTCAGATTTCTCTTTAGGCCATAGACCTAGACAGGATCTGAATGATCCAGTTGAACTAGGTGTGCTTGTACCAAAGAACTGTCTTTTACAGTCTTTCCAAAAAGAAAAAAGAACAGGTTGTGCATTGATATGATTAGTGTGTATGAATGTCTTTTCCCTTTCCAGAACAAAGGCACAGCAAGAAGAATGCAGCACAAAGAAACTCAATTTCCTCTCCCAGCAGCATTACATCAGTGCAATACTTCTGATGTCAATAGACTTCTTCTTTCCCAATTTATACTTACTGGGAAGCAAACCAGATCCGAGTGTGGTTATTCTTCAAAAAACTAGTCTCTTTAGCAATAGGTCTGTTTCCACAGTATGTTTGCTGCATTTCTGTGATTCTGCTCAGCTGTACGTTCAAAACATTTCCCTTCCAAAACTATTCCTTGTGGATTGTTGCCATTAAATGAAATTCAGGCTTTATTTTCTGTAGGATCTCTACATCAATAAATCATATGTTACCTATGCTAGAATTTAGTTAAGATTCTGACTGATGATCCATGAAGTGGAAGTGAAGCCAGCCCATGTAGTTCTAGCTGTGTTGCTTGGCCCAAGTGGTCGACATAAAAAAGTAGCCAACATGGATTTTTGCCATCAAAATCAACTTGGCAGATTTAATGCATGAATAGGAACAGATACACTGATTAAAAACATGATGCTTTGGGGGAGTCTGACACATCAGTGAGAAAAACTTGAAGGAGTAGAAGGGTATGTGAAGTGCTCAGTACAAACAGACCTGCTGAGTGCCATAGAAACATGCCCAGACAAACGTATGGGAGCCTTGCTAGGAACAAGCAAAGACGTAAGATGATCTTCCAAACCAGGAGTCCTCTGGAAATGCAAGATGGGCAGAAGTAGGACACAGCATGACATCTTCTCAAAGGACCCTCACCACCCACCTTTTCTCTTTAGTCTAGCACCATCTAGAGGGATGCATCTGCAAAGCTGAGGCATCAGGACATGCCAGTATTATTGGGCACGTTTGATAAAGGAAAACACCCATCAGAAACATATTGATTTTGGAATCAGAGGAAACCAAACCACTGGAAAACAAAACCTCAGAACAGTAGTTCACTCATCCAGCCACTCTTGCTATTTGTTAAAGAACACAAGACTGCTCAACCCATTCCCCTTACCCTGGTTAGCTCTTCTGTGAAATGAAAAGTTGCAGCCTCCAGAAACAAGAATACATGTTTTTTTGGTTTTGTTTTTATACGTAGAGATCAGGCATAATATAGGCAATGCAGTAGTTCTACAAGCTTCCTCAACATCTGGAGATGTGAAAAGGAATCCTCAAGGAATAAGAGAAGAGATATTTTTTCATAACCATTTAAATCTTTGTTTTTCATACCTACTGGACAGGAGAGCATAATGAGGCTAGCTGAGGTAATGGTGCCCATATTACATTTTTGTTTTTTCAAGGCAGAGCATCAGAGCTTATTAAAATTTCCCAGAATAAAACACCAGAACAAGAATGACACTGGGCTAGAGTCACATCCTATCCACCTTACATTGTGAGCTTGCACTTTCTTTCAAAGCAGCCCAGGCTGCTGAGTTTCAGTGTTGTGAGATGCAATACATGTCCTCAATCAGCTAACATCTCTAGCTAATCTTATATAATCCAGGGCAAGGCCACTGGAGCAAAAGTCCCACTTGTCTGAATCAGTGAGTACATGGCTTTGGAGATGAGAAGTGCACTGTCCTAGTTGCAGGGCAAAGTGCAAGCTTTCAGAATTCCTTTGCCTCCCAAGATAAGGAACAAGTACCAAGAGATTTAAAAAAAAAAAAAAAAAAAAAAAAAAAAAACAAGCTCTTGAAAAGGATGCACAAGACCTGTTTTTCTTTAGTAATTGGATGCGACAGCTCCTGAGGACAAAATCCCAACATCTCTAGTTCTCTGAAAGTGGTAAGATGTGAAAAGCATCCTGACAAAACAGAGGCCAATGCTACTACCTACATCTTGCCGTTATGCTAGCACTCTTCCCCCAAGTACAATAAGATGTAGCATAGAGTGTTTGCAGGTTGGTTGGGGAAGGGAAGAACATTCACACACTGCAAAAACTGCTGCCTCCCAGCCCTACCTGGAAGCGCAGGAGGAAGCGCAGCACCACTGGGGTTGCTGGAGCAACATCCTGGAGGGAGGGAAGGAGAGAGGGAGCTGCCGGAGGGAGCGGGGCTGTAAAACCACAGCCCAGCTGCCTGCGAGAAGACAGGGAAAGAGGGAGCCTGGAGCAAAGAACAGCTTTGCTGAGCCCCAGAGAAGATGGTCTGAGTAATTCTGCATGGTAAGGAAAGCTCGTGTTTCCTGCACGGTAAGTGCTCTGCGCACGTTATGGCCTTGGCTCGCCATGGGAGAAAGGCTGGTCCACGAGCGGTTTGAAACGCAGCCAGGGGCAGTAACTCTCTTATAGCCCATTAGATTCAGTCACCTCCATTTCTTCCATTGCTCCTGGCCGGGGTCTGCTCCAGGTCCGGCACAAACTCCAGCAGGGCCAGGGTCCCTCCAAGCAGCGCTTCTATTGCGCAGCCGTTTCCTGTCCACGCGGCATGCAAACAGCTTCCTGGCTTCTCTTGACAGTCTGCCAGTATGTGGTGAGGAAGATGAGGTGCAGTTGGGCAGGTGAGGAGACACCAGCACGTCCCCTGCACATGGCCCTGCTCAGCCAGAGCCAGGTAAGTCCATGTCTCTCTGGGAATGCTACAAGGGGGGCTCAGGCTGGCTTTGGACTCCAGAAATGAGAACCTCGTATTGCTGCTAGGCTGCCCTCAAGTCTAAGGGAAGAGACTTCTGTGCCCGCAGAAATGCTGCATGGAGCACGGGCATCCCATGCCTCCCTGCTGCAACAACCACAGTCTTCCTCAGAGCTGGGAAGAGATGCATCTCTTGGAAGTCACAGATAATTTCCTTTTCTTCTTACTTTATTTTTCCTCACTGCTTTTTACCTTTAAACGTCATGGCTGCATCCTCACCCTGAGAGATGATGAGCAAGGAGCAGCCTTTGGAACAGAGGCTGAAGCACATGACTGTGGATACGCTGCCAAAGCACCATCCCCACAGAGCCACATCACCCCAGGGGGACATTTGTCATTCAGTGTCAGCACGCACCCGACTAGGCACCAAAATGAATCAGCACAGCCGGCAGCACTCGCTGCCAAACCTTGCAGCCCCTTTGCTGCCGCGGCAGTGGCCTATTTAAAACACACGGATCGCTCTGACTTTGCAGGTTGCTCCCGCAGCAGCCCTGAGAGCAGCCGCTCCGCCCGGCTGCTGCGATGTGGCAGGGCTGGCGCACCAAGGACTTGTCTGCACTCGCTCCTGGAGAGCTCCCCACGGGAGCCTGGTGCCTCGCATTTACCTACAATTGCTTATAGTTCCTACGAGGGGGTTTTCCTAGTGCCTTGCCAGTCCACATCTTAGCTTTTTCTCTTCAGCAGCAATCGTTTACCTTAGCTAATACTGAATCCTCTTCTGTCTCCAATGCTTGTGCAATTGCAGATGTAAACACAGTGGCATCAGAAGGCTCCCAAGCAAGAGGCACCATTGCCAGGAATGACGACTCCATTCAAGACCAGCCCTGCAGGTCCTGAGGATAAAAGCCCTCGTGGTCATTCCCAGATGCCCACAACACTCCTCCCTCTGGGCCTCCCTGGGAAGGTCTGTTTGCTGGGAATCCTGCACCCCAGGAATTAGAAATATGTTTCACCAGCAAATACCTCCTGTAGCTGCTCTAAACACATGCACAAAATAATAGAGAACACCCTTATCCTCAACACCCAGATTTCCCAGCCAAGGTTGCAGACAGAAAAATAATTGCTAATGTTTTTTAGACCCCCTAGCACTGCTGGGTCATGGGGTGTCAGGGGAAAGGTATAATCCGCAGTAGCCTAGTATCAAATATTTTTTTTTAATGGGGGCAAATTCTGCTCCCAGCAGTATCAGTATACATGAGACTACTCCCAAGGAGGTAGAAACAGGCTTCGGAACAAGCAGTCTTGGAGTTTTGGATTTCCTTCTAGCTCTGGGGAAGCCCACGACAATCTGTGCATGGCCTCTGTGTCCAGCGCCCCAGAGAGGCTGCCCTGACCGCAGCCAGAGCTGAGGTAGGATGTGCAGGGAGCTCCAGGGACCACGGCACTGCCCCACTCCTCTGGCAACCCCCCCTACTCCGTCAGAGAGAGCAATGACAGCAGAATTACAAACTCTGCAAGTGTGGGACGGAACCTGCCTGAAATCATCCTGTGACTCCCCAGAATGGGCCAGCAATAAAGATGTAAATCTGAATGGAGAGGCGTGCAGGAAATGTGATGGCTTTTCTCCAGAAAAAGACTCCGAGGTGGAGATTTAGATGGGCAGAAGAATGGCAAAGGTTGCCAGGGGAGGCTGCATGGCTCTGCATGAGAATGGTTATCCTTTCGTGGGCATCATCTTAGTCCACAACCACCTGTAGCTTTATGGCGCTTTATTGCGCATTCCTGCATCAAACCAAGCAAATGCTGAGGTCTCCTGCTCCCTGCTGGCTCCTTTTCCATCTTGTAAACTAACACAGTGTGGGGAAAGAAGAAAAAAGAAAAAAAAAAGAAATAAATCTGAACCAAAATGGAACAAAAGAGGAATCTAAAAAGAGCCCTGATCCAGGCCTCCCCAAACCACCCACAATGTCTGATATAAGCCCCACTCCCACGGGTCATTAAGATGTTCAACACCCTTGTCAGGCAGCAGAGTTAGCACACAAAGTAGGTGGTGCAGAACCCCTACCCAAGCTGGTTCTTAAGTTGCAAATTCAGTTAAGTCCACTGCTGAGACAGGGACCGCATCTGTCAAAGGACAAAGCTCACTGTTGCTAAAGGTACAAATTCAGAGCAAACATCACAATTAAAAGACCATTAAGCACACATTTTCCCTTCTCCCTTGTACCAAAAACACATAGTTCATTTCAAGGGCATGGGACTGGCAGCTGAAGGCATTCTTCGCTCTCCTGTGTGGCACAGGTAAAAACAGTGGCAAACTACCAAGCCAGAGCTCCAAGCTAGCTCTAGATTGTTTGTGACACCTGAAGTGGTTTCTTTAGAGCTAGGGATTTAACCTGTGACCAAGACAGAAGGTTTCAGAGCTAAGCAGCTTTCTAATGAGTAACGTGCATGTTTTATTAGAGTCATATTGCCACTCATCCATCCACGCAAGTCCAAAGCATCAGCTGTAGCACTCTCCTTCTCTGCCCCATGGCTTCTTCACACCAGTGAATAGGGATAGTTTTCGTTTCAGCTCTCTCCATGCCGCTCCTGTCACCGTGCTGTGAACCAGTGATGTCCAGCAACGAGAACACTTGTCTCTATGAACTGGCACAGGCAGGGCACCTTCCCGTGCTCCACATGCCCCATGACCGTGGTGTGAGGGAGCTGGCCACTCACCAGGAGGCGGACGTAGCAGCTGCTGAAGATCACCAGCAGCTGCTGGGCCATCACCTGAAACGAGCACGGGAGGAAGGTCAGCGCAGAGCGCCCACCTGGGTGCTCACACCCAAGTGCAGCAGCCTCTCCTGCTGCCGCTGCTGAGCACAACCCAGTGACATTGTGTTAAACACCGTGCACCCACTCGTTCAAACACCATCCTCAACCACTGCTGACCCAAAGCAGCTTCAAATGGACAGTGCAAAGTTACTACCCACATCTGTCCTACAGCAAAGAGAGAAGAGCAGAAAAACAGAAAGCATCCAAAAATCCCCAGGAAAACAACAGAAAAGGCCCTACAAAGTTAGGCATCTTTGGGACTCTGACATTTGTATCGAGACTTCTCTGCTCCTTAAGTAATGCAGAAAAGGGTCTATTTATATTTCCTATCCCATCTGTTCTACTGACATAACTGACCATTCTTGCTTTTGGCAATCAGGCTGTCCTCAACTTCAGACATCCCAAGGTTACTACAGGTCTGAAAGGAACAGGACAGAAGCTACAGAACCTCTCCAAATCTGCTCATGGTCAGCAGCTTCTGCACGTTGTCACCATGGGGAGCGACATGAAATGAGGGGGTGTCCAGCAGAGAAAGGAGCCTCGGGACCGGCTCTGCAGAGACGGCCTGGACTGAGCTCGCTGGCTGAGCCAGGCTGCCTTGGGGATCTGCTCTGCCACTGGCTCTTGCTCCTTTCCTTGTCGCCTGCATGCAATCTACTTAACAGCAGTGAGCAGCAAACTGTAAAATCAATCAAAATAATCCCCTTGGGAGCTTCTTGCTGAGCAAGAACGAGGACACATTTTTCACTCAAAGCAATGCAAGTCTTTGAGAACACAATTCACAAAGGACACAAGCTCAGCACTGCAAAGTCTCATCTGTATCCCTGAAGCAAGGGAACAGTTTCCTAGACAGTCTCTAAAGAGGTCCCACAGACACAGGACAGTCAGGAGAGAGCTCCTCAAATTAACCTGAAGGAAATGGCATAAGAGATGGCAGCAGCTAATTCCAGGCCAGGCAGTACCTGCCTCTACTTGGGATGCACAGACATGAATCCTCTCCTAGTCCTGGCTACCTGCACCATGCCAAAAAGAATCAGGTCTTTCCAGTGAGATCAGCAATGGAAGGTCTAATTGTGAATCACTCAAGGCCATCAGCATTAAGCTACTCAGCAGCTTCAGGGCTTGGAGAGGCTGTGTGTGGGCCTTGAGCTTTCCAGGTTTTTCTAACTGTGAAAATGGAGATATTCCTCATGGCTGGCAGATGTTGGGCAGAGTTTTGGAGATGAGAGGCCTCGGGAGGCAATTAGGCACCTCTGTGCATCAGGGGAGGGGATTCCTCATTACCTCTGGGGGGCCCTCTGGAATGAGGCAGAGCAGCTCATTGCATGTCACAGGCTCTTTCGTTAAATTCACTTCAGTGGATAACAGTGGGGTTTCTTCAGATGAGACCTGCTCCACTTTTCCAGGATCAGGCTGCACTGCTGTCTCCATAACAACACAGATCTGGTCCAGGCTGTGCCGCAGGTCCGACTGAAAAAAAGGAGAATTTGGGGGTCTATATCAGTTTTTTATCAATCAGTGTGAAAAGTTTTTTACTGTCCATCCTGTGCTCTGTATTGGTTCATCCAGGGAGAGGAACAGTCCTGAGATTTTCAGAGGCTCTCATCATGCAAGTCTAATCAGCAAGGGCAATTCAGTGCAATATATATTTACACGCTGAGGTAGAAGAAAACAGCTTTTGAAGGCCAAGAAGACAAAATTCATACACAGTTAACAAAGTTATTTACTTATTCCTCAAGCAATCCATTTACTTCAAGATGACAGCTGAAGGTGTCAGCTATTTCAAATTGAGAGACATGCTTTCAAAATTTGCCCTTGATTCTTGATGATTTTCCTTTATTAAAGCTGCATGGTTAATTATCCAGACCTACACATACCAGAGGATCTCAATAAATTGTTACAGACCTTAGCACTCGAAAACACAGTTCTTTTTCCAGCTCCCAGTTTACAGCAGGGAGATTATCCGTGGGAAACTCAGTGTTTATTTTTTTGTTAAATCCATCCACTCCATCGGCTGGTTTCTGGCTCTGCACTCACGAACGCCAGGAAGGTGCCCAGACTCAGAGCATAGCACCAGTCCTCAAGCCCATGACTTGTTCCCCTCCTCCCCAAAATGCAGCTGCCATGGCCAGGAGGAGGGTCGGGGCTGTCCCCACAAAACATCCATCCCGCTGCCTGCTCCCTGCCCACCTCCATCGCTCACCTCTTGCATCCTGCGCAGCTCCGCGAGACGGGCTGATAAGGCCTGGAGGCAGCGCTCTGGACTGAAGTGCACAAACCACAGCTGGGACACACAGGGTTAAGGTTGAACACTCTGCCCTGCAGGTCCTCTGCCTTGGAGACCCCGTGTGTGGGTCTTGCAGACTGCAAGGGTGCACTCAAAATGCATTCAGGAGCTCAACAACGTGTCAAGAGGGCCTGAGCAAAGGCAAAACCTCAAGCACTGAGTGATGAAGAGAAAGGTGGCAGTGAAGGGGGACATTTCCCACAATAGGGGAGGAAGGCACGTTGTGGTAACAGGCCACCCCTGTCCTCTTCACATCTCCTGCACCCCAGGAGCTGAGGTAACCCAGGACCAGTATTTGGAGCTACAGTTGCTCAGTGACTTTACAGTTAAAGAAGTTGAATGCTCACGCTGACTTAACTCTGCTAAATCCCTCCCTGATTTTATTCTTTGTTTCTAGGGACTGAGTACATTCATTTTTACAAGACTGAGGGTTCTTCAGTTAATAATAATGTCCTTGGAGATGGAGGCACTGTTAGCTAAGAGCTTACCAGAGTACCATGCTGGGGATGTGGGTCCTACCCAATTTGGAGACAGGGGCCCCTCAGAACAGAATCAAACGTCTTTGTCCTTGCATATGTACTCAAGTTGGCATAGTCAAGGCTATTCAAGAAGACATAAAAGTTAGGGGGTTAAAAAGGATCTAACATCAGAGCAAACAGGGAAAGTGTAAAACCTTGGGTCTATTTCTGTTCAAGCAGCTCTGGAACATGTAGGTAGATGTGAAGGCTCATTGTATTAGTGCTCGTTTACTCTGGAGTGTGACTACACTCCAACTACACTCCAACTCCACTACAAACACGTAATTCAAGTTCCTGAGTGTTTCCTCTTCATTATAATATAAATACTCCCTGTACCGTACTCCCTGCACATTCCTTCAAACCTGTGCGTTGGCCCATGGTTCGCTCTCCATTTATATTTTCACACTATTGCGTATATTTGGGAGTGTGTGAAGTTTGCCAGTCACTCTGAGACACCATCTCTATCACCTTCCTATAACACTTGTGTGCTACCTTAAAACAATCTTTTCCCTAAATCCTTGTCTAATTTTGAAAAGATACCTCTAGAAGGCAGCAAATGAGACTCCTCTCTACCTGGCTTCAACATGCATTTCATAAAGCTTTCAAGATCAAACTTACTTAGCAGAAAGAGACTTGAGCTACAATTCACTTATCTTCATGAAATCAGATTCTTTAATGTACCTGAAGGAGGGAGCCCAGGGCTCTAAATCATTCCTGAAAATAGAGACACTTGTATGCTGTTGAGTTAGCTTTTCTTTGCAAGACAGAATACAACCTCCTAAGGTTTTTACTATGCTTGTTTTGTCAGTGACACATTACTGTCACTCAACACAATTATTATTACAAATGTAAATATTATATGCTTCCAGACAGTATCACAAGCCCAAAGGGCTATTTCAATAGAATTAGAATTTCAGACTCATTATCGCCAGAGGTGTTTGGGCAATCTCAGTCCTCAAGTATAGGAGGGGAATGTCCTTTATGCAACTCGGTAGTGAGAGGAGAGAAAAAAAATTAAATAATAATAATTTTTAAAAAGCTAGAAATTCCACAGAAATCTCACCTTCTGGAAATCTTCATTGATCATAATAGCAATAACCCCACATTGTTAGCTACCTGGGAGAGATACAAAGGGTTCCCCACAGAAAGGATACTTGTAGGACATTGTGCAGCCCATCCAGGACATCTGTAATCCCTAGAATCAAATTGTGTTTGATAAAGATTTCATTGACAGCTGCCAGCCTCACATCTGTATTCACATTTATCTGTTAAAAAACACAGGAAAAAATAATATGCCAATCTACAGCTATGATTTGATAGATGTGGTGGTATCATGGCCCATGACTCCAGAGCACTATGCCGACACAAGGAAATGATGACACTAAATTGCAATTTCTGACAACACACAGTCCCAACTGCAAGGACCACCCCCAATACAAGACAGGAGTTCAACCTTGCTCCTACTGGCAACCCCACGTGGCTTCCCACCAGTGACAGGAAGTGTGAACTACACTCAGCAAGGTTGCGTTTTCCAGTGCCAGCAGATGCTTTGAGTCAGCCTGGGTGGCTCCGACACCTCCTTTTTAGCCATTACGACACCTAACTTGGTTGTATAACATTCCCTGTCTGAACCCGATTTCTGAGCCTGTTCTAAAAATATTCCTTCTTCCCCTATTAATTATGTTCTTTACATGCAACTAGGAAGTTATCTACATCCCAGCACTTTTCTGAGAGGGAAGTCTACTCCAAGTACTCCAAGCTGGCACCAAAGCAATCTGCTCTTACCTTCCTTTGGCGTCGCCCAATGATCAGTATCACAACTGCAGTGACTGCTACAGCAGCTACGGTCACCAGCACACTGGCAGCCCAGTAGCGCCCAAAGGAGCATAGCTGTACTGTGGAGTAAATATTTGTCCAGAGAGACATGTAGAAAATCTGTAAAGACCCAAAGAGAGTGATGTCCCTCACAAAACTAAGGAAACACAGACAAATCAAGGAAAGAAGAAAACTACTGCTCCTTTCTCTATACCTAACCATACATGAATTAAAACAGCAAAGATTTTCAGAGGATGAGAAAGGACAGAAGTTCTTTCTGATGACAAATAGGGGAGAAAAAGGTCTAGAAGAACTGAGTGAGCCCCAGTTTATTTTAAAGAATTTCCAGTAATCAAAGACAGAGTGAATTATTAATGATAATTCATATTTACAAAGGATTTCAACCGAATTCTTTTTGGATAAGAACTCACTGAGGTGTACTGATAGTATTTCTAATACTCCTTGCATTTAGAAAGTTCCTATGTCAAAGCATGCAAGGCAGTGTGGACACTATTCAACTACAATAAATGCTCAGATGATGCACACTGAGCTGAAGGGCTATGTTAGGGCCCAACAAAGCTGACCTTTGCATAAAGACAAGCAAAACTGAGTTCACTTCCCACCCTCATCTCCCACCCCAAAAATTCCTGACATCATTTAGAGGGGCTTTTCTCACCATCTATTAAAAAAAAAAAAAAAAAAAAAAAAGCAAGACTAGACTCCTAATTCAGCAATGATATTGACAGATGCATTGGTATTTCAGGAACAGGGCGCTCCACCATCCTTACCATGGCAATGGCCATTCGGAATGCCCTAGAGTTGTAGAACATGTACCGCCTCACTTCGGGCTTCAGGACAGCATCCTGGAGCAAACTTCTCCACTGATCCACTGCAACCTGCTCAGGAAAGAAACATCAAACCAGGGCTACTCTCTGCTTTTGGGCTCTCAGCCCAGGTGGTACAGGCCTGGGCAGTGCAAGTCAGAGGACATTCTGGAGTGCCTTTCCACAGAGCACCCTGGCTCAGGCTGCAGCCTCATCTACACAGCTGTCACAGATCAAAAACATGTGCATTTGCCTCTTCTGCAGTAATGTGCCCCTGGAAAGCACTGGAAGAGTTGCACAGGAAAACCTCCTCTTTATGACACAGAAGAAGATAGGACAAACTGTTCCAGCATTGTCCCTTCACATCAGAGTTACTTTCAAGTAATTCACCTGAACCTATGCAGATGGTTACAGTAGCTCTTGCTTGCTATGGAGCACGTGGAAAATCTGAATCCATGGAAAATGAGGTCATGTCCTCAGAGATGTGACTGGCAACAGCAGGGGCCTACTGTGTTTTGGAGATCTCTGCTACCCAGGTGCAAATGCAAATCATGACAACACAGCTAGCATTCACCCCGCATGCCGGGGCTGGAAAGCAATTATCCACAAGGAGCTTACCTGCACCCCAAGGGACTTTAGTTTCTCTGTACAGAGCTCCATGTCAAAGGAGGTGGCCGAGCAGTTATTGTCCATGCTGAGTACCATGAGGACCTGACCATTGCGAGCATCTGCAAGAGTCCAAAGAGTCATGAGCACCATCACTGGTGCTCACCTCAGCAACTTAAGAGCAAATAACAAAGGGAAGGTTGAGGAGCACAGACCATTCTAAAAAGTTTTTAATGGATCCAGAATTCCTCCTCAGACATCTCTATAAACATCATTAGGTCCTGCTATCTCAGGAAGAAAAGAGCCTGCGAGAGTGGAGGAAACCCAACATACGTTCAAGGAGTGAGCAGTCAGTGATACCACGGTTCTCTGACCTTCCGCAGGACAACGTATCGTCTCACCGAACCCTAATGAAAGGGCAACAACCTGAAGCTACTCAGTGTTGCTGTGGACAGCTACAAAAGGCTATCTGCCTCTTAGAGAGGTTCCTTATCTACCTAACTCCAACTTGAAGAAAAATCTTGGCCATTCAAATGAAGGCATTTTACCATGGTCGCATTTTCTAGCAGGCAGGGAGACTCTAGAGCATGAGCATTGAGTCCAAGTTCCCACTTCAGCAATGCTCCTGGAAAGTGTGGCTCTGACCAATGCTTGCAGCTTCCCAGTTCCAAGATGGGAAATGCAGAAATATCATTTAGAGACCCAATTTGTGGTCAGGAGCCCAGAAAGTGCGATGACAGCCTCTCCTAAGTGTGAGAAGCAGGCTCCTTGGAGCAGCAGACAACTGCGATCTTCAAGCATCCCATCTGGCATTTATCTTGAGTTTACATGAGGTGAGCTATGTCTAAAGGAAGAGATGAAGCCTAAAGAAATGGCCAGTTCAGACAAAATTCAGTTTCACTGAAACATTTCAGCCCGTTCTCCCTCAGCTCTGCAGGTGATCCTGCATTCCAGGGTCCTCAATTTCAACAGGTGGATGCCCATCCATTCCTAAATATCAGGCTCTTCAAAACAGTCCAAATCCACCTATCCTCTCCCCTGAAAACAGAGATATCCACAATAGCTAGTTACTTTTTCAAAGGAGGTGCCGAGGGGTTAACGAGCATTCTTTTAGGGGCACTACACTCCGTGCTGCTTTTCTCTTCATCATCAAAGAGTTTTTTGCTTACCTGTTGCCCACTGAAGGGATCCTTCATTTAAATCACTCTTACTAAAGAAGACAGAGGAAAGGGAGCTGTTTTTCTTGATTCCATCAGTTTGGCTTTTATGAGCCATGCGAAAGGGTGCCTCTCCTTAATGGATCCTGCTCTGTATCATCAGAAATTCAGCACTTCATATATCTCCCTTTTCTGTCACTTTAAGAGATACCTATTCACACACAAGATAACAGGCAAGTGGCTTGCTCTCCTCCTTGGGGACAGGATTGTGAAAGCTTCATTCACACGCCCACTGATGGCTTCCTTGAGATTTTACTTTCCATGAGCATGGGAGTTATCTTCTAGACCTGAAAAGAGAAAGAGAAATTGCAGTGCGGCACAGGCTAATTGGCACATTCTGCTCTTTGGACCCTGCTCTCTGTGGCTGTTATCACCAGTTAAATGTTACTTGGACACAAGTACAGCATGCACAAGCTCTTTTGCTGAAAACATTTTTCCCCTCCCTCTCTAAATAGATTTAAAAGTTCATCATTAAGTATTCATATTTTGTAAGCAATTAGCCCAGGAATTGGCCTGATTTCTCCTTGTGAAGTCAACAGGCTTTCTGTCATTCCCTTCAGTGGGAGAAGAAAGCAGGGCCGCTGTAAATACCCCTCCCTTGCAATGATATATCTGGATCACTGAAAACAGTGGAGAATTCCCTACTATGCAGAGCAAATGGAAATGGCACAGATGAGGAAGGAAGAAAAATGCATCCACTTAAGGCAGAAACAGGCAAAACAGGAACTTTTAGCCAGGACATGAGAAATTTTTGAGGAACAACTTTCTTTTCCTACTCACCTCTGCCTCTCCCTTCTCAGGTGGGGATGCCGCCGGAAGCAGAGGTGGCACAACCCCATGGGAGAGGCAGCATCCGTGAGCTCTCCAGGTAAATGCTGCTGACGTAGGTCTCTAACCCTGATCAGCTGCCCACACCTCTGGTGTTTATTCAAGCCAAATGCTTGGCAGCTTGGAAGTTTCCTTACTAATTATTTCGTATTCATGGGGTCCAGCTGCATCCCTGTTGGCTCTCCAAAACCATCCTCTACTTTTTAACCTCAGTTCTGTCTTTCTTTTCTATCAGGAGCCTGTTGCTCACTTTGGGACTCATCAGCTCTGCCTCCTGGGAGGATTGCCTTATTTTTGCCTAATTGTTGTTGCTGCAATTGCCACCTTGCATAAAGGCACGGCACTCATCAGTTGAAGGACCATCAAGCAGGAAATTGAGGCAAGCGAAACTACATGGAAGTGTCTTATGATCACAAAAAGAACCTGAAAAGGTCTGGAAACTCATGGTTACAGGATTCAGGCTGTGACATACTTTAAATTGTGGGTGAGTATTGGGTTTGTGCCTGTGTGTGGGATCGGCACAGCTCCTGCTTTCAGTTCAGACTGTTTCCTTAGAAAGACATACTTACAGTCTTATTATAGGTTGGAATTAATCTGATACAGACAGTTCCTGCACAATAACCCCATGCGTGGGCAGCTACACAGACCCAGCATAGCAAACCGGCTGTGCAAGCCTCCTGGCACCACAGGTGAGGCTTTTCTTTAAAATACATCCTGTTCTCCAGCTCATTTTCCTTGTAGATCATGGGTATGCAGGTGTAACAAGGCAGGCCTGCCAGGAGATAGTGAATTTTTTCACTCCTTTCCCCCTTTTCTTCAAACCCTTCAGTGTTCAGTTTCATGTTAAACAGGGGTGGAGGGGGAACAGCTCACAGGCTCCAGTTCCTTTTGTTGCAGAATGACTGTTTCCACAGACCACTGTCCCTGCAGTCCTTCCCTGCTCTGCCTTGGGCTGACATGAGGGGTATCCTCTATCTCCGGTCTTCCACGGGGCTCTGTGATTTTCTATCCCTCTTCTCATTTTTTATGCAATGCCAATGTCTCTCTGGTGACTGCTCCCTTTGCCTTCTTCAGGTTGTGGAGCTTCTTCAAGACAGCTCCTCAGCTAAACCCCAGAACAACATTCAGCAAGTTCGTTTCTAGAGCGGCTGTCAGAGACTTACCTGGTCCAGATTGTCTCCTGGGCAGTTTGGCCAGCTCATTCTTCCTCCTCCTTCCTCACTGTCCTGTATCTGCTAACATTTGGCGCTGCTCTCCTGCTGCCCCACTACAGAAGGGGAAGGTCTCTTGCTCCAGCAGCTCCAACCTGTGTGAAGTAGCTTGTGTTAGAATACGCTGCTCTCATCCCCTACATTTCCCAGGGCCAAATGACTAATGAGGCACAGCTCACTGAAGGCAAGGAGCCGGCACTCCGACACTACCTCTTGCTTTCATTACCCCAAGCTGCAAGCAGCAACTTGCAAAATTTCCCTTATGCATGTGACTTTGTCCCTGGGCTCATTTCAGAACTGTGCCTTTAACCCTCTAGAGTTTCTCAGAAGTGCTTCCTCATCTGGCACAATAACAGGGAGGAGATCCAGCTGCAAGGTTTAAACACATTTTCTAGGGGGTCCAGAGTTGGAGTCAGACTCTGAAGGTCTTGAAGAGGTAGCACGAGCTGAAGAGCAGCAGTCAGCCGGCCATCCTCCTCCTCAAGCAGCAGAGCAGGATTCACTATATGCAAATCCCAATGTTGCATCAGATCAATTGCCATGAATATATAAGTCAAAGCCAAGCATCAGCCATGGTGCTATAGGAATTAGAGGATATAAACAAAGAACTCAAGGCTGAGAATGAGTCATGTTAAATTTAGTAAATGGTTGTAGAAGTGCACAGCCAGAGATAAGACCTGGGAGGAACCATAGTCCTCCTTCAAAAGAGGAGGCTGTGCTGATGCAAAGGGTAGGTGCAAATTTCCTATCTGCTGTATCCCAAAAAGAAGAGGTGGAACCGCCTAGTCAGATGGGCTGCTCCAGAACTGTCACTCTTGCAATTTCCTTGCTGGGGGAAGAGAGATTCAGATTTCTTTTGGAAATGGGATAACTTGGATAGGGATAATTTGGATGGGATAACACAGAAATAACATAGGAGAAAACACTCATTTTAAGCCATGTGGAGTCATGGTTTCAGGAGCACCAAAAGCTGGAGGATCAAGTGAATCAAATACATCAATAAAGAGTCAAAAGCAGCTTCATTGCACTCCCTGTGTAGACTTCCTGGAGAAAATGCTCTTCTCTCCAAGGCCTGATTTTCTGCAATTCTGTTTGCCCAAAACAGGGCTGAGTAATGTGTTAACTAAATCACATGGCTGCATGGGGAACAGAACTGACTCAAAACCACTTACCCACATAGGATCTTGTTACACTCGAAACTGGCAACTCACACAGTAATATCATAGAAGCATTGAGAGAAATCAGATAATCTGCTTGCTGTTGTCAGTGGCTCATGGCCCAGCCCACTTTCCCACCTAAAAAGGAGCATGCAAAGCTCTAGGTTCCTTTGCAAATGCTCCCCATCAAAAGATTTGGCTTCTTTCCTCTTCTTATGGCCAGCTCAAGGATCCTGATAAAGAACACAGCGACTGAAGTGCTTACAAAGAGCACCCTCAGCTCACTGCAAGAAAACAGCCCAAGGCAAAACTCCGTGTGGCTAATAATCTTGAAAGGGATTCTCTTAACTGCCTGTAATGTATATAACATAGCATATGCATATAACCTAACTATTTCTTAACAAGAAGTACATGTATGGACTGATCTTGGCATCAGCTTCTCATCCCATTAACATGGGCAGAAAAATCCTGCTATTCTGGGATGATCAGCTGGGAAAAAAAAAAGGCAATTTAAATGTTAAAAGGTTCCAAAACATGAAACAAGTCTTACAACATTAAATCTTTAGTATCCTGATGGAGACCATTTGAAGAACAGCAACATAAAGCAGAAAACCTGCAAAATACTCCAGAAGAAGAAAACAACAAGATTCGGAAAATAGCATCCAGCCTGCCCCATTCAGATCCCTATGTTGGTGCTAAGTAGATCTGGCAAGAGACTCTCTTCTACAAAATACATACCTCAGCAGCCTGCAGAAGGAGGTGCAGCACTTTTAAGTTAGCTCCCTTACTGGGCTGATGAGAAAACAATCTAGGTAAACAGGTTTTTCTCTGAAAATTTTCAAGGCACCTATTTCATGCCTATCTAAGAAGCTTAGGATAAAGCTCCACTGAAGCTTAAGCCAATCAATATTGAAAACAAAGATTTGCAGTTGTTTTTCTGAGTTAGTTTTCCACCAAACCAACTCCCTGAGCTTCTAACCTCAGGATCGCACAAGTGCCGATACTAGCCCAAAGGAGATGGCGGATCTGCAAGTAGAGTTGTGGGGAGCCAAGCTCTCATAGACCCAGTTCTTTCTGACTTCAGCTTTCACCAAATCATATGCTTCGAAATCTTAAGAAGGTATTGATTTTCTGGGCATCTTATTTGGGGCATAACTTTGATCCTTCTGTTAGGCAGGAGAGCTCAAGCAGATATCTTCTCAATCCAGACAGACACTCTGTCATACAAAATTCCATTTTGTAGCTAGTTTATAAAACATTCATCGGTGATTAATATATGATGATAAAAAACTACTTCTTTTTGGATTCCAGATGGAAAACAAACTGCATATTATATCCCAGACTTTGCCTTAATGTCTTTATTGATATAAACCCTGATATCAGGGTTTCTGGAGTGCTAAAATGAGTCTGTAACATTCCTACCTCACCTACTAACAACAGTCCCACAGCAACTTTAGCATTAAGGATCCAGAAAAACAAAATTTAATCCTAGTAAAGCCAACAGGGAGAATTGCAACAAACAGAAAATATGGCATAAATCAGTAAAATAGAATAGAATTTGGAGAGACAATAAAGCAAAGGCTCCAAGGAAATAAGGAACCACAGACTGTAGAACAGAAAGAGGAAGCTGGTAGGAGGATCTCAGCACAGACCCCTATCCCAGAACTGCAACTTTTCACTTCCTACCAGAGGTGACTAGTTCACTTCCCTTCTCAAGCAAGACATAATCTTTGCAAAAGTTTACTGGAAAATCCTCTGTTTCAGGGAGCCCTGTTGAAAGGCTCTGAAATGGAACTCATTTAGAAAAGCAAAATTGAACTGAAGAGCGTATGTCCGGCAAGCAAAGTGCCTCTGAAGTGCATCTTGATTGGGCACTCAGAAATTGAAATCAAAATAAATGAAAATACAGTCTTCTCTGCGTGAGGAAGCATCTGTCTGGATGGATAAAAACAGCTCATAAAACAACCCCCAAATCCCTTGCCAGGCTGCACAAGAATCAAAATGAAGGCAGCTTGGGGTTTCTGCCTTCACTCACTGGTACCTACCAAGAAGTCCTGACTTACATATCCCCATGGCAAAGCTGCTTTCAAAGCCCCTGGCTCTCACTTCACTTGCTCTTTGCCTCTTTTCTGTTTCCAGGTCTTAATTCTCTGATAATTAGGTGATGAACTCCCACTGCAGCCTTGTTCACAGACAGATATCTCACTTCCTACTCCTCAGAGGCAGAAAGGAGACTTTACCGTTCTTTCTCATGTGGCTGAAACTGGTTGTCAAGGCCAAAAGTTATTTAGGGGAACAAAGAACAACTGCCCAAGCTGATTGCCTTGGGAAAAGGCAATGGCAGCTCCACAGCAGCAGTGATGCTGAAACCTCCACAGCCATCTTAGTCTGCAGCCTGTGTGCCCTTCCTGGTAAAAAGCGTGTTTAATCTAAAACTTTTTCATTTCAAATAAAGCTGATTACGTCTTCCAGGCTCAGTGAATCTGGTGATGAATTCAAGTCTGTGCTCTTTAAAACATCCTCCCATTTATTTCAAGACTTTTCCCCACCACTTTCTGTAACGGAGTCTTTAGTCGTCCCCCCGGGCCTTTCAATCACTGCTCTAAGGCACATTTGCTAAACTTCTCAGGGCCCTTCATTGCTCTGTTCTGGACTCTTTCCAATTCACTTACATCTCTTCTACAGCTCAGTGTTCAAAACTGCAAGCTGTATCCAAGCAGAGAAATCACCAACATTTAAGAGCACAGTAACTCTCTTTCTCACTTTCATTTTATATATGACACTTCTATTAAGGGGTTGTAGAATGAAGAGCATTTCTTCAACAGCAAAGCATTTGCTGGCTCAAGTTCTGGTGGAGTTAATAATAATTTCTACTATTTCTGCAGTGCTGCGTAGCTGGTTTCTGACTGCTTTGTTTCGGTGTATTTGATTTCACCTTTCATTGTTCAGCTTTGCAGCTCTCTTTAGGGATTTTCATGCTGCTGATTTCCTATCATTTCTTCCACTTATCAAAGTAATTTTGAATTCTAATCCAGCCTTCTAAAGTGTTTGTCTCCATTCTCAGTTTGGTGCCCTGGATACATATTATACCTGCATTCGCCATTCCACAGTGCTGCATTAATGAATATATTACAGAAAAGTTGATACGAGGGAAAAAAAAAAAAAAAAAACCTACTACCATTTGAAATGTTCCCCAGATTGACAGTGACCACTGATACCTCCTCTCCGACAATGAGAATTTCCAAAAAGGGAACCACATACCTTTGGGGTTCAGGAAGACACATGAGCTCTTCTTCTGCCCTCGAGAACGGAGTCGAAGTCTTTACGGAAGTCGATATGTAAATCAAGGTGCAACTACCTACCTGTTCCCTGCCAAGCAGGTTTCTCCGTGGTTCTGCATGCTGTAATCGTGAGCGGCAGCTAACCAGGCAGATCTCATTTTAGATTTGATGAAACTGCATTTTTTGTAGATAGATGTTCTGTCTTTGTTTTTTTTTTCTCTCTCTCTCTCTCCTTCCAGTGAGCCTTAATTAGAACATAAAGTTGTTGAAAGTCTTGTTTTGCCCTTCCACTTTTCCTGCATGCACACTCTGCTCTGATGAACTCTACCTTACTATTTGGACAAACAACTCAGGAAAGCTGATAGATTGACAGTCATTAAATATAAAAGTTTTATTTCATATCTTTAAATTACATGTTTCAAATGAAAAATGACACTTGCTTAAAGGATAAAGCATGATTCTTCTTATTTCATACTTCTACCTTTTTCCTATGGAGACTTAAACTTGTAGGCTTTTTTTTTTTAATTAGGCTAATGCAAAAAACCCTGCTTGTATCTCAAATTAAAAAAAAAGGGAAGCTTGTTATCAGCCCTGGGTAATGATTCTGCTATTGATCCAGCAGATTCTTTATTAGATTATTCTGAGACAGCTGAATGTAATTTAATACCTATTTATTTTCTATTCTTACGCCAGTCTGAGATACAATCTTTTCTGCATGAAATTAGTCCTTTCTCCTTTCAACCTCAAAGAAAGATTAGACTAACCTCCTTTCTTAGATTATTTCAGGAAGCTGTCTTTCTAAACAGAACATTGATCTTGAGGGTACTGGGTAGTCTTACAAAAAGCTTACAAAAACATAGGCATGCAGGAAATTTCCTTCTTTGTTTCCTCTGTTTGGGGCCCGGAAATGGAGCAAGTGAGGAAGGTGAGAGAAAGGATACATTTAAACTAGAAAAATCACTTTCTCCAAAACAAATATATCAAAACATTCTTTTAAAAACAAAAACAAAGACTTTTTTATTTCACAGGAAGCACCATAAGCCAGATGCTAAAAGTAGTAGATTGCCCTACCTATCCACACTAACTAATTAACCCTTTTCAGATGTGGTACTGCTTTGACATTCGCCTGCTTTTGTGGCACCTTATGGGGTAACCCAGGCTGTGGAGGACTGGGCAGGGTCCTCCCTGTCTTCAGTGCACCAGCCACATCTCATCCTTCCTTTCCATTGCTAGATCCTTTTCTCACATTCTTGGATTTAAGTGTGATAACTCTACATAGAATCAAACTCACTGCATTCTTGCTTCAAAACGACCAAAGAATAGCTGGACACAGAAACTCAGCTCATTTCATTCTCTATCTGGGCACCTACTTCACCATCCCACTTCAGTTGCTGGGTAACAAGGCTCCAATTATCCATCTAAACTGGTCTAAAGGAGAAATATCGATGTTGGAACCGCTCTGGCATAGAGAACGAAAGTTGAGCTCAGCATCCCCACAATTGGTGGTCTCTCCTCTGGACCACCTACAGCAAAGACTCGAGCACAGAATTTCTCTGTGCCAGATAAAAGGTTCTAACCAGAGCCCTCCTTGGTTAAACAGACATCTGCCAGAAGGAGAGACCAACCTTCAGACCTCAAAACACAGCCCGAGCAAGCAGCGAGCTCTGTCAACACAGGCCTGCCTTAAAAAAATCGAGCTCTGGCTTCAAGTAGCACAAATGAGTGTTCTTATTGTACCTCTTACTGCATGTTAAGCCTGTGCAGGTGACGGTCATATTTTGGTTTTAATAAGCCATTTCCTCCATCTGGTGCTCCCTCCATACTGCAGATGACAAGTCTTCCTGATAGTACTACAAAAATAAAAGATATTACATTTGTGTAAATGTATGCATAAATTTGTATGCATAACATTTGGAAAGGAATTCTCTTCTCCCCTCCCCACCCCAAAAAAATTCCAAAAACTGTTGACGAACATGTATATTACTGACATCAAATTGTACTGGGTAAATACTACAATGTACTGGTGCTGTTCCCACGAGAGTGCTTATTTACAAACGGTTTTAACTGAGGGAAATCATAGAATCATAGAATGCTTAGGGTTGGAAGGGACCTCTCGAGATCATCTAGTCCAACCCCCCTGCATACGCAGGGTCACCTAGAGCATGTGGCACAGGACTGCATCCAAGCGGGTTTTGAAGATCTCCAGAGAAGGAGACTCCACAACCTCTCTGGGCAGCCTGTTTCAGTGCTCAGTCACCTTCACTGTTAAGAAATTTTTCCTTAAGTTCCTGTGGAACTTTTGGTGCTTCAGTTTCCAGCCATTTCCTCTAGTTCAGTCAGTGGCCACCACTGAAAAGAGACCAGCACCATCCTCTGCACTCCCTCCCTTGAGGTACTTATAGACACTGATTAGATCCCCTCTCAGCCTTCTCTTCTCCAGGCTAATCAGCGGCATCTGCTACTGATGTGACTTTGCACAAACAAGACAAGACGAGACACGCACCCTGAGCGCTTCTTAGCTGCACACAGCACAAGGACTCTGCGGCTGGACTGCCAGACAGTCAATGTTTCTGCAGGCCACAGCTCACGTAAAAGAATCAGGTATCTGTATGCCTGCAAAGCATATTCTGGCCACCTTTAGGGTACCAGAGCAAGCTTTGCATTGCACACACAGAGCCACATCTGCCAGGGCAGTGCAGCACAGAGACTTCAGAGACAGATTTGTTTTAGAAGCTGGAGTGGGTCATGTTCTGATTTAACAAAGTTGAATTCTAGGTAAATCAGAGGATTTAAGTCGAGACACCTCACATCTAGCTCCACACCTCCGTCAGGAGAATTTTTTTCCCCCTGCAGAGTATTTTTCTGGTGCAGTCTGGCTTAGGTACAGACACAGGAGTAGGCCTCCTTCCCCCAGAGCACCCCAGTGCAAGATTAAAGAACTTTCATTTAAAATGAAACATCTACATGGCAAACAAAGTCAGCCTTGCTTCTGTGCAAAGCCGCACAGTCAGGCAATTCTCAACAGCTATGTTTTTCAAGGAAACATTACAGCAGTAAAAGAGAAAACTGATATTTTTGCAATACATTAAAATTTCCTGCAAGTTCTAAAGGGGAAGTCTTCCTACCACTTTTTAACCAGGGAGGAAAACATCACATGAAAGTGATTTTTTTCATAATCTAGACAGCAAGGATACAAAGTCCTTGTTAAAAAAACGAAATTTATGAACCAGCCTGATTAAGTAGAGAGCACACTATTTTTTTTCTGAACAAAGTAGCAGTCCCTCTTTACAGATAAGCAAACTGGATTAAATTAGTAATTACAGCCTGGAGCTAGGGGGACTTTAATGAACAGTATCACACTGGAACCTGAGCACCTGTTCTCAACAGGGAAGCTTTTCATCTCCAAAGATTAAAACTAGCATGGATGCAACCTTTTGAGGCCATCTAGCAACTTCCCCGTCATCTGACTAGACTGACTAAAACTGCTTTGATCCTATTCTCCTTGTACTGACCTGGCTCTTTCCCAGTGTGACATATTTTATTTTGCAGGGTGTTTTTGTTTCAATTTTACAGCATAGTTAATGGTTTTGATTCCTAAAGAGATCCTTTCAGAACCACAGTGTACCACTATAAAATATTACTAAAGGAGACATGAGAACAGTGTCTACTCTTCCTTTGCCCTGCGTGACTGTGGGCATTATGCCTTTCATCCATTCCGTTTTCTTCCCTCTCAACTGCAATCACACCATACAGGTCTGAGGGATTTTTCAATGCTGCTCTAAGTTAAAGTGGTAACAGGGTTTTCTTTCTGCAGAACAGTATCAATAAGGATTCTTGTTACATTCCCAACTGCATGAATCTTGGATCCAATCAGCTATATGCTGATCAAGAAGGTCTCTCCTCTGGGAGAAGACTTATGCTGAACTCAGCAAAAAAAGTAAAGGCACATTTAGTTGTTTAAGGGTGGGAAGGGGAAAGAAAGAACCTGCTGAAACATGAAGCCTCTTGATGTTCTTCTGTGTATTTTTGATTAAGGAGCTAGACAGCAAGGCAAATACAGTCACACACTTCACATTGTTCTCAGGTAAAGCAGGATGCTACAAGGACATTATGACCTTGGCATTAACAGAGCAGTGGCCAGTACCTAACAAGGGGAAGGATAATTACCATACAGCGCTCGACTATCAAGCTATTCTGCTGTGCTGGCAATGTTATTCCCCCTAATGGTCACAGGAACATTTGTTCCTGAAGGTTTTCGGAATGAACTGGCAGGTAAAGCATCAGACTGGAGCCAAGAGGTGTAATGGGTTTTGAACTCACCTGCTGTGACCTTCAGACACTTACTTTATCTCTTACTCTGTCCTTTATCCATACTTGATATTCATTCTTCAGAGTCCAGACTAACTCAATGCAATGAGTCCTGTTAACACTTGCAGGAACAAGGGAGCAGGTAAAATAAGACTGACTAAAGAGACTTCAGAGTTAAATATGTGTTTTTACTTTCAAGTGTCATAGTGCCAGACTTGTAACTCAAGCTAACAGTAGAATATACAGAGGATATCCAATACAGAGAAATTTAAGCACCTGAAGATTACCAGCCAGTACTGCACAGCCAAAGAATTCTTCTTACTAGGTTTAATCCTATGTAAAGGTTAACAGCACACCAAAAGATACATTTTGGTCTACAAGAATACAGTTACACAGAGCTGACAAATATGGACTGAGGCTCGCCATTCAAACCTGGCAAACCTCCAACTCCTCTTTCCACTTCTCCAAGAAAAACTGCTCACTGAATCTTATCCAGAAAAAAGGAGCACTAACAGGCCACCTCGAATATATTTCACAACTTAGCACATATTTGAGACATGACTATTCTGTGCTTGAATAAGTTCTGAAGCTATGTCAAGAGGCAAACTAACAGAACTCCAACAAGATATTGATGACCTGCAACTCATTGAAATAAATTAACATCGTTACAAGAAGAACAGGTAAGGTATGGCTAAGGGCTGTACATTCCACCTGAAACTCAGATGTTACTGCCAGCGTTTCCAGGATGCTCATCCATTCTTCCACAACTACCCATTGATGCGGTAATTCACATGGATTTCAGGTTTGATTTCACACACGAGAGATAGCAGCTGGGAGAGCACTGCCTCACGGTTCTTCTGGAAGTTCTGCTGGATTACGCTCATCTTCCCCTGGGTCTCCTTCTCAACTTCAGTGGTGCAGCTGCCATGAGATCCAAGGGCCTACAAACAACAGAGGAAATTTTTCACAATTTCAAGTAGCTTGATAATGAAAATACTATGACTGATTCCATACTCAGTCATTCTGCAGAGCCTCTCCCATTTATCAGTTATCAGTTTAGAACATGGGCTTCTCTAAGCAGAGCAAGAATGTCTGAAATCACAGTCCTATTGTCCTTGGAACTACAACTAGAAACCTCTGGGCATTACAGCAATAAATAGCTTAAGAAAAATAACATTCATAATTTAGTTTAAGCACATCATCCAATTGTTTCTGTTCTTTGAGATTCCTTATGAAAATTCCTTACTAAAAATACCTTATTAAAAAAGCTCTGGGACACATCATAAGCACCACAAAGACTCCCACCCACCTGCCCCAAAAGCAAGGGAAGAAAGAGAAACCTTCCATTGCGCGTGGGTAACAACAGAGGCACAGAACATAAGCTAAAAGAGGAACTAGCACTTTGGGTGCCTTCCATGAAGAGTTTCTCTCTCCAGAAAACTGTAAATAAAATAGAACCAACAGGCAAATTGGTAAATTCCCCTTATTAGCCTAGAATTGCCTGAACCAAGCTAGAAAGCGCTGCAGCTCTCCAATGGTAAAGGGCTTCAGTTCTGCACCTTTTGGGAACACCTTCTCTTGCTCAGAAGAAAGACACACACAACACCAAGACACAGCAAGCTAGACTGCTGCTCAGATCAGCAAACCACTTCAGCAAGACAGGGTCACCTGTGAGGCAAGGGGTTTCTACAGTTAGCATGGTGAAAAACAAGCTTGTGACAGAAGGAATGAGCTCAGTCTTATCCAATACTGCTCCAGGCAGAAGGTTTGTTGGGCTGAGACCCTCCCTGGGCACCAGTCAGTACACAAGCCTGTTGGATTAATTCTTTGCCAGTTAATACTTCTGGCTTCCAATATTCAACACACCCCATTCGGAATTTTTTTCCACTGCTCCACATGACATGCTGCCCTTTGAGGAAGGCAGTTAAGGGAAGTAACACCAGCTGCAAGGCTAAGGACCCGGGTAGAGAACAGTGAATTATCGAACACAAACCGCTGCTTCCTTGGCTTTGAACTCCTTCTCCCTCTGCAGCCGGTACTGTTCAATCTCTGCCTGGGCTTCTTCTTTTGCCTGCTTCAGCCTCCGATTCTTTCCTGTTTCAAAAGGACGCAGCAGATTAAATGAAGGGAAGGTATCGAGCACAGGTTTCCCCACACTCCTCCAGCCACATGATGCAAAACCAACCCTGCAGCACTCACAGCAGTTCCATCGCCAGCCTCCCCAGGCACTGAGCTTCCACCAGCGACAAGCACCCAGTTCTCTGGGGGACACTCCTCGACAACCTGCAGGCCTGGTGTCATTCAGGAAGTGTGACACATCCCGCAGCACAAGGTGCAACCCTAGTTTTGCACTAAAAGAACTGCCCAGTGCGTGAAATCCTCCTTGCCTCTAGCATCCTCCCTTTGAAGGTTATCATTAGTGAGCTACAATAAAGCTGTAAGAGGTTAGAAGTGCAAGGCAGCAGAGCTGCATTAAATAACAGCACTCGAGGTTAGGTTTGGTTAGCACCCAATTTGCTTAGGTGGGGATCCTGGAGAAAGATTTGGGCTCCATTTAACTGAAAAAGTTGACTTTAACCCCCAAGAAGTAGCACTTTCTGCTGTATAAGGTATCTGGTCATCTATGTCAAAATATAGAGTCACTGAAGCCACCATTGGCAAGAGCATCCCTTTGGCCTTGCTCTCACTAGCGAGGCAGGCAGGGTTGGCAGGCAGGGTTTTGTCTACAGAATCAACATTTCCTGAGCAAAACGCTTCCTGGATGCTCTCCGCCTGTCCCAGGGCCAGCCTGGGAAGCAAAATCTACTGAAATAATGAGCACAAGATAACAGCTCCCACAGAGAGGGAGAGAGAGCCCCTCTGCACACCTCGAGCACAGACAGCTCTGGTGCCTCTGTCCAGCTCCCGAGCGCTGGTTTAGTGCCAAAACACAGATATCACCCTTGCGAGGCCACGCAGGCCGGGAAGGCCCCGCGCAGCAGCAAGGCCTGACCACAGCTTCCCCAACCCTCTGCTGAGGTCCACTCACTGAGCAGCCAGGAGGGGCTGCTCCACCACCAGCAACGTTGTGAAAGGGAAAAAAAGGGCGTCAAAAGCAACCTTGGAGCCTTTCTGTGCCGGCTAGGCAGGGCTTAGCCACGCTGTATCCGCTGGCCAAGACGGACACCGCCACGCCTGGAGGGAGGCGGGCAGGAGGCCGTGCTGCGTGAGGATCGAGGGCCGCTCCAAGCCCTCAGGGGCCCCGCGTTACCCGGACCCGGGCAGCGCCTCAGGCCGCGGGCCGGGCCGAGACCGGCCCGTACCACCTCCCGCAGCTCCCCCCGCGAAGACAGCGGACACCGCGGGGCGCCGAGGGTGCCCGCCGGCCCCTACTCACTCTTGCGGGCCTCAGCCACCTTCTCGGCGGCGCGCTTCTCGGCCTGCAGCAGCTGCTGGATACCCTGCGACTGGCTCGCCATGGCGGCGCCTCCACGAACCGCTCCGCGCCGGGCCGCGCCGCCACGCGCTGCGTCAGCGCCACGGGGCGGGGCCGCCGCCTGCCCCGCCCCGCGCAGGCGCCCGACGGCCCCAACGGCCCCCAACGGCCCCCAACGGCTCTAACCGTTCCTAACGGCCCCAAACATCCCCCAACGGCTCCCAATGGCTGTAACGGTTCCTAAAGGTCCCCAAGGGCCCTAACAGCCCCCAACAGCCCTAATGGCTCCCAATGGTTCCCAATAGCCCCTGAGGGCTCCCCGTGGCTCCCAACTGTTCTAACGGTTCCCCACAGCCCCCAATGGCTCCCAAAAGCCCTCAATGGCTCTCAACAGCCTCTAATGGCTTAATAGCTCTCAACAGCTCCCAAGGCCCTAACTGCTCCCAACAACCCACAAGGCTCCCAACAGTTGCCAAAGGCCCACAATGGTCCCAGTCCCTCACAGGGCCCTGGTGCCCCACAAGAGTTCCCCGCGGGCACTGACGTATCGGTAAGGTCCTCGGCACTGAGCCCAGCCCAGAGCCATAGGGAGTCCAGGCTGGCAGCATGTGTGAGGAGGCTGCTACCTCAGCTCACACTGAATTATATTTTTTTAAATGTTGCCCTAAATTGTTTGTGTAGATGAATAAACCACGGCGTTTTGTTGGGTTTTGTGTTTTTTTCACTAAGTGAAACCCAAGGGGATAGGGAGGTCAACACAGTAAGATGCTCCCTGCTTTGGTTCACACTTAAGTAAGGATTTCCTATGGGACATGGTGGAAGTGGAGCGGGATCCGTTGTTCTTCATTAAAAAAGATGAAGATGAATCAAAAAAAAAAATCCCAGAATTCCTTCAGTCATTGTCATTGTTGAGGCAACATGGAGGCAGCCTCAGCAGCTGGAAACCGAGTTCCTGTGCTGAGCTCAGATCCACAGAGGTGCACGGAGGTTTGTGACCATCCGGGACGTCTCTTGGGGGTACCTGGGAGGAGGATGCCCTGTGCTCCCAATGCTCCTGCTTCCCTGCAGCCCCTTTTCAGCCCAACCCTGGGCTGCTCGAAGTCCTGAATGCCAGTTCCACCTGACACTTTCGGGGTGTAAATCATCATTTTTGCCACCACAGCCGTGTCAGGGCTGTGACAGTGACTCATATCACTGCAGGGAGGAATTAGTGTCTGCTGCTATGCCTCTTCCGTGCCCAGTGATGGAGGGGACATGAGACAATGAATCAAGTGTGTATTTAGAGAGCTAAACAGGAATTATGAGTATTTGGCAGGGTGACCTTCATCTGGTCCCAGAGATTAACTAAATGGGCTTAGTGGGTCTGCCAGTCCAGCATGATATTCACTTCAATAAAAAAAAAAAGCTATAAAGATGGGGTGAGGAGCTCCAGTCACAAATATGTGTTTCAAACCAAGCCTGGAAACTGGCAATCTGGGTAATCACCGGAAGCCTCTGCAAAGCCTATGAAATCATGAGACTTTCCACTGACCCCTGCAACCTTCCAGTGAAGGAATGTTGCTGTTCCCTTCCAGATATTGTTTGAAGATGTTCATGTGCTGCTAATGGGAGTTGAATCCACAGTTTATTCTCATGTTTTGTAGGCAAAGCAACTCATTTAAATTAGTTTGCATTTGAATCAGATGCGTGTCTCCTAAAATCACGATGGTCAGTGAGTGGGGCATTGTTTTCTTCCTGGATGACTGTGATTTTCAGACTCACTGCTTCTGTCTAGTAGTTATGACACCCTTTTCTGCCAGCACAAATATCCTGCTTATAATTGCACCAAATTTCAGTCAAATTCTCTGAAAGTACAGCAGGGATTAACCAAAAAAATTCAATGTGTTTATGGTGGATTATTTTGTTACTAAGCAAATGGGGAAAAAAAACAGTTTCAATTGAAAACAAAATTTCATTTGGTCACATTTCTTTTTATTTTTACTTTTTTACATTTACTTTTTACATGTCTTTTTACTTTACATTTTAACTCAAATGCTAATGCTTCACCTCATGGTGTGAGTCATGTGAGACCTTTGACTCTAAAAGATGTTTCGTCAGCTTTTCAATTCACTTAAACTTCTGACAAAAAAAACTCTTGATTGAGAAAAATGTGTTTCCAATTCTTAGACTTACATTTGCATATTTGCATGAATAAGGGTTGTCTGCACAGTTTTAATTCTATTTACAATGGATTTGAAATGAATTAGCATCATAAATACTTGTAACTTGGCTATTATTCTCCCCAGATTCATGGTACATGTATTTGTCACTGTATATTACGGAGGAAGAGGCTATCCCAAAACTAATCCTAGCACCCCATTACTTGTCCAGTGCAGATTTCTTAATACCGTAGACTTGACTACTCCAGTAGTGTCGTATACTCCACATTCAACAGAAGACTGAGGAAAAATGTCTTTATAAGATTAAGGCTCGTTCCCATCTCATCCATGGGGAAATAAATTGCTGAAATTTTTCTGACACAGAATTACTTCGTCTTCTGCTGTTCTGCCTCAGCTAGACTGGCTGATAAATCAAAGAGCACAAATTGTGCCCACTGTCAGCCCTCACCAATCTATAGCTTTCCCTACTGTCCTCCAGGGTTTTTGGGTACATAAACCCTCATATAACGTATTTAGTCATGAGAAGTTCAGTATTTCACAAATATTATGTCCATATCTGAGGTCTGTCAGCATCTGAAGCTTCAGGAGGACTTAGAAGAAATGAAGATAATGGATGAAACTGGTGACTCACAGTTCAGTCAGGCTTTTTTTTTTTTTTCAGAAAAGAATGACCGTTCTGCAGAGCGTGAAGAAAACAAAAGCACTTTATTTTTCTTTTGCTATTTCTACAGATGACTTTCACTAGAGAAAAATTAGCAACATTTTCTGTTTTTTAAATTCATTGTCTTTCATTTTCCAAAACAAACAAACAAAAAAACCCTGTACCTTTCTTGATAATATTGAAGACTGACTTTTGTTTTAGAATAGTATCTTTCTTCTTTTGTTCTGCACTGGATCATAACTCCAAGCATGTGTCAAACTGGTTTCTGCATCAAGCAATAACTCACAAGATGTTTCTAGAATCAGGAAAAAAATGCAGATTACCTTGTCTCTTTTTGTTTTAGTTTCTAAGCACATACACACACATAAAAATGTATTTTTAATCTTGTAGTCATTAAAGATTCCAAGACACTTTTCATAAGAAATGAGATTTTAAACATTGTGTCTGGCTTCTTTCCAGATCAGGTAATTACACTCTTCTTCTCTAAATTCTTTTAGTACTTTCAGTTGGATGCATTATTATTCTCCAATCCCTGACTTAAACTGTTGTGTTTTGCAATTGTCTGCTCTTTTAAAAAGCCTCAGTGTTGAAGCCCGTAGTACCTGTGATGATTGTCTTTTAATAGGAAGCAAGATGATTTCTCTCTTCTGAGACTTAATTCATTAACACAAATCACTTTGACGCTTTGTGATGATGTGACTGTTGTGTGTTGCTAAATGATTTTCGGTGCGTAGTTATTAATTATTCATTGCTAGTTTTTGTTTTAAACAGAATTCTTTTTGGCGGGGCAGGGGTAATTTAAATTTATGAACTGAGTGTTAGAAATCCAAGGCAATATGGCAGTAGAGTTTACATGAGAAAAAAATCAACCAAACTTTCAGCTGCACAAACCAGTCCTTCTCGAGGGCTTGACAGATCAAGAATTTGCCCCAAATATCATCCCAAATAATCAAGGGCAACTTAAATTCTGGGAAAAAAAGATTGCTGCTGATGGAATTACACCAGAAGGAGGGAACTAGGTTTACAGTGTAAGAATTGATTTTGTGAACAGAATTTTCAAGAAATCATATTTCTGGTGCCAGCTTGTGTTAGCGTTCATTGAGATGAACATGTCGCCTTATGCTGCCACGAGGGCAGCGGTGAGGGAATGTTGCGGCCTTAGCACTTTTGCAAGAATATGAGGAGCTGAAGCGATGGGAATAAGAAAAGCAACTCTATTTATATATATTTTTTTCTATTATGACAAAATATTTCAGTGGAGGATATTAATCACTTCTGCACCAAGACCAGTCTCAATAGTAATTCCTTGACAGTTCTTGCTGTCCGATTCTAATCAGAGGTTGAGCTAAAAAGTGAAGGGAATCTACTGTTCTCTGCAAGGAATGTGATTGGAAACTTTAATGCATTCCTTGTGGAATGCGTGAGTGCTCCCCGCGTAGGTGCTGCCCCTGCCGTTCGAGCTGCTGGAGCATCTGCCGTGTGCGAAGCCACTTGGCCTCCCGGCATTAGGGAGCATCATGGACTCAGCCACGAAGTCTCAAGCCACTAAACTGTGACAACAGTGGACCTGGGGAGCGAACTGCACTTTACACACACATAACGTCTGTTTGCTCCATATCTAAATGATATGATGACAGCAAGACAAAGTAGATCTTTTCATACACTGAAAAATGATTGTTTTTCCTATGAGCAGCACCAAATCTGTGGCTAATATCAGTTCTGTGGTTTCTGCTGGAACAGGAGCATTACTCCCGTTCCACAGTGGGATCACCAGTTCAGTGATGTTTTCCCTGTTGTAAAACTTCTCCCCTGGTTCCTCGTTTCAGCTTTCTCTGTCGCAAAGCACTGAGTAGCCTTGTTGTGCACCCCCATTCAGGCACTGCTTTCAGGTGGCTGAATTTTGGTGATGGATGAAGTAATTCCTGCATATGTAGGTTGTTTGGTGCTTTGAGAGATGTTTGGAAACATGACAGACTGCAGTGAAAATCTCAGTCATTATCAATATTGCTTGGAAATATATATAAAAAAATGTCTGAGGCCTCAATTTAATTTGGATGCTTACTACAGGCTCTGGAGAACAGGAAAATATACTGTGACAATAATGCAATACATTGCAGTACAGTGACGCCAAGTAGCTTCAAGATGTGGTAAAGAGTCGCTAGATATTTCTAGGCCACGAGGGAACATGTGGGTGCTGGAGGGATCCCTCTCAAACAAACTCTTGTTCATCCAAACAAAGATGAGGCTGGAAATCAGCCAGACAATTTTGTTTGGGTTTCTAGCAAGTACCCTGTTTGCCTTGGGGGCTCTGAGGGCGATACATAACGAGAGGGGCTGACATGCACATCCCTGATGGACTGTCACACCAGCCGGCTGCAGGACTCCCACCTGCAGAATAAACCAGCTTTTCCTCCTAGAACGGCTGCGGAGCGAGGCCGTGCCTCCTGCCCCAGAGGAGGGTGCCTGCACCCTCAGCTGAGCTGGGCTGGAAGCCCAGGCTTGGACAGTGAGAGGAACCGCCACACTAAGGATTTCCAAAGGTAACGCTGTAAGCACCTGTGCACTGACAGAGCTACCAGCTGGAGCTGATTTGTTTACAGCATGAATGGAAAAAAATCTAGTAACCAATCCCTATTTTTAGATTTTGAAACAGCTTTGGGAACCTGAGCTTTAGCACCCCTGTACATATGGTCCTATGCACACAGTGAGGAAGGCCACAAAAGGAAGGTGAAACCAGCACAACCCACCCAGGCCAATGCCTCTGCCAAGCAAGAGCCCCAAGGCTGCTGGTCCATTTTGGCAAGATGGTATTCCCGTGTGTGGCCTTACCTAACAAAGGCACAATTCCCTGCTGGATCAGGCTTATCCAAATTACCTACCTGTTCTCTTCCTGCTTTTCCCTCCCCAGATCAAAACTGTACCCCATCCCATTCATCTGCACTGCGGTTTGCCAGACAGCTCAGCTGTAGAAAAATCAATCTGTTTTCCTGCCTCACCGTCCATCAGCTCTGTGACTCTCCCAGCAGCAAGGCTTCTGCTGCCAAGACATGTTCTTCATCAGCTGGTGACTGCGGAGCAAGCCCAAGGCCATTTGGTTCACAGTATTACGGAGTTGCTCGTGCTGGGGCTGCAATCATCTACCTAATTGTGCATTGGGCTGGGGTAAGCAAGTGCTGTTTGGGCTCCATGGAGTGAAAAGGCAGTTCAGGAGGTTTCAGTACATTAATAGTGTGATTAACCTGAAAAAAACACAGTAACAAACTGATAATCAAGAATAATAAATCATCTTCTTACACACATGCGTGGGCAGGCTTTTTTTTCCTTTTTTTTTGTGCATTGGAAAACTAAGTCAGCCCAAAACACCATAATATCCTTCAGCACACAGCAATTACCTAGGAAAAGGTCAGAAGTACGTGATTAAACTCTGTTTGGGAAACATAGAAAACATGAGATGGGGCCTCCTGGCTTTCTGATCTTTAAGGCACAGATAGGAGCAATCAACAGTTTCATTGTAATTTTCCCTCCAGGTCTAGTCCTCTTGCAGAAGGCATGGGTACCGAAGGTAGCAGAAGAGCCTGGAGCTAGAGCAAAATGTGCTTGTCCGGTGCTTGAAGGACACTAGGAGGAAGGGGCTTACTCCACCTTAGCTATCCGGAACAGGTAAAACGTGCTCGGTCTCCTTACCGACAGGCAGGGAGCACCAGCACATCCCAAGGACCTGAGCTCTCCAGACTTACTCCTGCAGCTTGCTGTGCCCAACCACTTGGGTACAGACTCCAGGCTTCTGCTGAAGGCCCAGCTCGATGCTTGGTGACAGTAACAGCTACCTGTCCACCAGCAGTAACAAGAGCTACTCACAGGAGAGGGCCAGCAAGGCTCACTGTACTGGGATTTTCAAAGGACTTTAGGTCATCAAACACCCAAGTGTCACCAAATGTGTACCTCAGTTGGAGGCTGTGCTCATTTCCTTTGAAGTGAATAACTCCTGCACATGGAATAGTGCAGTGAGTCATCTGCTTGGCTCCTCATCTACAAAGGAAACTTTGAGTGAGCTTTGGGAAGGGCCCAGCTCACAGACTAGGGGGAAGAGTTCCTGTCTACTCTTCTCTTTCTGGAGAGGAGAGGCTCCTTCACTGGTGGCTGTTGCATTGCGGTGCACATTCACATGGCAGCGTCTGCACTGACAAGAAACAAGTACCTGCCACTTGGCTGCTGACAGAGGGCTATTTATAACAGCAGGGAACATTTCAGGATCATGTGCAAATATACACGGGAACAGCAGCAGAGAAATCAGTTTGACTTGCCATAGCACCGGGAGTCACCACGGATGCCACAGCAGCCCCCGGTGTGGCCACGGTTATTTTAGCTTCCAGCATTTCCCGGGTGCTCTGGAGTGTGTTTCAGCTGTAGCGCCCCCGAAAGCCGGGGGATGCCGCAGCTGAGAGCGCCCCGTCCACTGCTCAGAGCCCTGCGCCGTCCGCAGCCCTGGCACGCTCTGGAGCACGAGGACGTAGGCAGCTTCGTAGGCAGCTTCGTAGGCACTGTACCGAGGCTAAGCACTGAGCAGGAGGCTTCATATAGACAGATGGGAGACTGAATGCCAACTGCTGCTGTTAATAAATCACACCCAGAGCAACTTCAGACATCCAGTCCAAGTGCCGGGCCGCAGCCCTTCTCTTAATTTGAGATGATTTTAAGGATAGTGAATAAAATTGGATCCAGGGCAAGAAGAATATAGAGACCTTCAGGGACTGAGGCAGGGTAAGTCTGTACCATGAGATCTGTTAACCTGCCTTAGTGCTCTCATCAAGGAAAGACATGGCACTGCGGGCATCCAGGCTCTGTGAAACCTGCTGCGGCCAGGAACCGATTGGCAACTGCTGTAAGACCTCCCTGCATCCCATTCGTTACGTTAATCCTCCCAGGAAGAAGAGTTTTGTATAGACAAGTCCAGGCCAAGAGTCCAGAAACAAGTGGGCAGGGTCTGTATCTCGAAGGTGGTTGCACACGGCGGTGGTGGGGCCAGGACACAGCCACGCTGGAGATGGCAAGGTGGGAACTTGCCCTCCCACAGCCTCAGCAGCACTTGGTGGTGGAGGCGCACCCACGGGAGCAGACCGGATCGTCCCAGCCTGCGGCACCTTCAGCTGGACGGGTTGCAGTATTTCAATAATTCAGCTCTACAGCCATCCCCAGAGCCACCGAGTCCTTTTCACACTGAGGACCTTGCTGATTGAACGCACAAAATGCCTCCCTTCAGCTTAGGCAGCAGCACTCCTCTTTGCCCAGGCTGCCCGTGGCCGCAGGAGCCCTTCCTGCCAGCCAGCCAGGGCTCCAGACTGCCTCCCTTTGCTGCCAGGAGCTGAGCATGGAGGTGGAAGGGAAGAGCAATTCCTCATTTCACTCTGCCAGTGATGAGACATAGGATCCCAGGAGACACATTGCAAATTCATCTTGCTGATAATAACATGATATATGAACACGGGCAATTACTTAGAGAAGTATGCAATCTGTTAGAGCAACACTGGGCCATTAGCATTACTAGCAGTATTCTTGTACCTATGATGTTGCTTTGTATTCATGCCGGGCCTGATCCAAGCCCCAACAGCATGGATCAAGAAAATCCATTGATTTCAGCGAGCTTTGGATGCCTACCTGAATGCCAGAGGCAGAGCAGTGCTCCTATGAGAACATCTTTGCATACAGGAACCTTTAAAAGCCTCACTTCGATTTTGCCAGTGTAAATAGGCTTTCTCTTCTCCCATGTAAGGTTTTCTGTTGGTTTGATCTTTTCGCTCCTTTTTGTCATGGATATGTCTAGGCTTCGAAGGATGGGAATGTTACAGAGCTCAGAGTCTCACTCTGATGGCAATACTGGAGTGTTATTTGGTTGTATCCACCTGTGTGCTTGAACAGAACCAAGAGCTTTGCATGCTCAGGATTTTAAATGACTTGAAGAGGGTTTACCACCCAGGCAAAGGGATTCAGTGTTGTTAAATGCCTGTGGAAGTCCCCTATGACTATCCTTTAGCAGACAGAGACTGAAATGTTCTAGCATGATATAGGGCCAGACTTTTAAAATCATTTTGGCACTTACAGATGAGAATAAAGGCTTGTTTGGGTTGTCAGAATAAGGTTCCTCACCCTAAATGACACAAAAGGAGAAGGTAACCTAAACTCCTTAGGCCTTGCCTGTTCCCCACAGCTGCTTAGACTTCACACTGAATAAATTAACACCCACCCTTACCAGTATGAGTACAAATACACTAGCATGAAAATGATTTATTCTGCTCTACATTTAATACAGAGAAGGGAATAAATACCAGTAGAGACATCTTCATGCAAGTGAAAGTGGGATGAGCCACAGGATCACACCATGTATCAGCATCACTAAACAAACAGGCGAGTCCTAGGGTGATGGACATAGAGGGAAGCGAACGCCGAGGCGCAGAGCTGGAGCACTGTGCACCACAGCAGCTGCCTGCAAATGAGGCAGCTGTGCCTGTGCATCCAGGAGCTCACATTAGAAAGAAGGAAAAAAGTGCAGCTGATTCACCCCAGGATAAGTCTGCCACTCACCATGTACAGATACATCATTTTTTAGACCTGCGCCGCACCTGCTGACTTACCGCAATGTGCCACGTGGCAAAGCCGCGTGCTGAATGAAACCTTTATACCTGAGCAAAGACAGACCCACACAGTGCTCCTTGCCAAAAATACATAAATAAATCAGCCTTTGCAGTTCTTTAGTGTTTTGTAGCCTGTACTGCCCAGACATGATATTGTTGAGACAACAGCAGCAACAACAGAGCAGAAATCTGAGGGGTAAGAATGCACAGGGTCTTATGTTATCAGGCAAGGATGGGTGTTGGAGTTATCTAAGGCTATTTTAGTGGGAGCTTCTGGTTGAATTATGTACAAAAAAATCACATAGAGGTCAAACATTCATAACACGAATGGAGTTTCCTTCTGGGTTCTTTACACTCTCATTGGATGCCTGAAGTATTAAGCAATGAGGAGTGATCCCTGGCTAGGCCTCTTGGACACTGCTGCGGTTGTAACTGGCAAAAGTTACTTATGGTACTTTTATCTGTTAATTCTCCTGATTTTCCGTGGGTCAGGCTTTTTCATGGAAAGAAACTACTCATTAGCAGCTACTCCTGCTAGAAATGACATCCTCCGAGCTCTTGCCATGTGCAAATTGTGGAAGCAGCTTCCCTTCTGATTCCTGCAGCGCACTAAATGCACAAAGCTGCCATCCTTCGGTCCTTGCAACGCTTCTTCTCAGCTTCTTTGTAGCCAAATCACATTGATTTCAGAAACCAGCTCGTTATGTAGCCTAAAAAAGTCCCTTTGGAAAAATGTGTATTGAAGCCTCTCCAGCTGCAGGAGCACAGCCCCTACTCAGCTACTTGCCATGTTGGTTGTTCTACGCAACATAAAATACAATAGACTGAATTTGCAATAAAAAGGAAACAAAACATAGGAGAAATTTCCCTTCACAGTCTCATTCTGCTGCTAGGTAGGACTCTGGCAGAGTCCAAGCTTCAGGCCTTTCAGACAGCCCAGCCAGGGGGATCGGATCAAAGTTCTGCTGCCTGGAGCTCCGCAGATCCAGCATGGCAGGGAATGGGCAGCCAGGCTGCTTGTTCCTCCCCGCCTACACTCTGCTCACGTCTAGGAAACCAAATCCTACTACTGTTACTAGTCTTGGAAAAACACAATTATGATGGGTAAAACTACCTCTTCAGCTCTAGCCTGAGTGTTTTCTGGTATAGAAGATCTAAACCCTGGGATTTTGTTTGGAGAGGAGTGCTCCAGCAGGGAAGATGCAGAGCGGCAGGCCTGCCTCTAAACTATGTGTCATTAGCCGTAATTCCAGGTGTGGATGCAGCAGTCAAGCCTGGGGTGGTCCTCGTTTCAGCCGGAGGCAGCAGGGTGGGACGCAATGGGGATCACCTTCCAGCTGTGTTTGTTTTCTGTGTAACCGCTTTTCCTTTTTCTTTTGTAAAAGTGTATGTTATCGAATCAAGCATGTTTCATATATACAAAAAGTACACATATATATCTGTATAAATATATACAGAGAAAAACTTGCTGAGGCTTGTGGTGCATTTATGCTTTCAGCCCTGCACATCCCCTTCCTCCACTCCCTCTAGTTTAGGTGGCACATGTAGTTTTGGGCTCACACTCAGTGAGGTGCAGCAGAAACACCCTGTGTGATCAGCTACATATTTTATTACAAAGTGCTCAGACATTTTTCTTTTTTAATCCCTACTTTCTTATGAGTGACAACTAGTATTTAAACAAACACCTGGTATTTTCTAAATCATTTTGTCTTTAATTAAAAGCTAATATTTATAGATGAAGGCAGATCTGCTGTATACACCAGAAGAAGGTAACACTCAGTCTCCCTTTCTGTACTGCTAGCATCTTTTTCTGAGAGTCCTTTTGCAGAAACTAGGATATTATAACCATTAAGTGCTATTGATTGCTCTCTCTAATGGAGGATATGATTTTTTTTTTTATTAAGAACTTGCAGTCCTGGACTATTCAAGCTCATTTCATTTATCAATTAAAACTATGAAGACTATAATCACATGTGAAAAGACAGAGCTGTATGTCCGCTGCCCATTGGAAAGGAGCACCCAGCACTGCGAGTGCCTCAGTGAAATAAAGCAAATGCAGCTCTGCTGTGGAGCGACTTTATCGTCACCACTGTGACTGCAGAGCTGGACTGGAAGATGCCCCGTGTGCTGCTCCAGGGGTTGTACAGAGCCAACTTCTCGTCTCTTCTGGAAGTAGAAAAGAAGACAATGAAAACTTATCCCCTACACAAACACCTTCCCACCAGAAAAGAAGAAAAAAAAGAGAGAAATAAGAAAAAAGAGCAGATTAATATGCATTTTTCTAGTATTAGCACAGACAGAAGGCAGTGTTTTCTAGCCGGTCATTCAGCAACTAGCTTTCAAGGAGAAAGTCTACAGGCAAATGCAAGCAAGCTGTTGGTGGGATGACAAGCACCATCCTAGGATGCCAAGTACCATCTCATACAAAGAGTGAAGGTCCAGTGTTTCTTCTTCAAAATTGAATCTAGCCACAGATCTGACTGCAGGCAAATATATATGGACTTTATGTAAGCAGACTATTTGTTGAGTTTTCAGAAGCTTGCCTTGCTTAAGAAGAAAAATGTGGAGCAACATCTTAAATGCAGATCCAAGCCCTGGGGCTGCTTAGATCAATCAGAGCCTGATGGGATCGCAGTGAGGAAAGGTACCAAGTGGCAGTGCCCATGGCAAGGACATGTCATGCGCACAGTCCTCCCCTTGTGCCAGGCTAATTAAGGAGATATTAGGGAAGACTTGTGCCTCGTGATCCTTAAAGGAAATCTACTTTGCTGCCTTGCACTCAGACACTCCCCTTCTTGCCAGTGACCACTGCCACCTCTACTCCACCTGATCTTCTCTTTTATGTGTTTCTCCTTGTCTCTGATTTCTTCACCTTCACTAAAAATTTCCCACTGCAGCCTCATAAGAAATGCTTTACCAAAGAGCAGCTACATGATTTAATGCCTTTCTGTTCCCTATTAAATCAAGCACCTTACTGAAAGAAGTATTAAGTTACTGTTGCATGTTCCTTGTCAGTTTGTTAGCCATGTTGATTTGTATAACATTTTCCACTTACATCTGGGCTTTAATTCTTTCTCTGTCAAGTTTGTTCTAAAGCACTGCATGATACTGCAATCAAACGGTTTGCTGCTCGCAGCCCACCATACCATGGTGCTGGGGACTTCCTCGTGTCCTGTCCTAACATGCCAAGCTGCAGATGAGCGTTTATTTGCTGTTTGTGATGGCAGCGTGTACTCAATGTACTGCAACTTTGGGCTTCCGAGCAGCGGTTTCAGGAGACGGTTTCAGGTTTCAGGAGGTTACAGAGTCTGGAGTTTGGGAGATGACTGGAGATTGCGGTGCAGGAGACTAGCAAAGTGTGCAACCTGCAGCCAATCCATAGTTTTGAGGATGTGTCTTCAAGTTACAAGACCCACATCAAGGAAATTATTTGGTTCCTGAAAGGCCAAAGGAAGCTCAACGATGTTTGCAGTGATATTATTTGCAAGAGCAGTCCTCTACAACTTCTTCTGTGTTGGAAGGGCATAGTCATCTACATTAGAACAAGCATCTACATTAGCTCTAGCATGAAAACATTTCTTTTTGCATTTCTGTTTCTGGCATTTCTTCTGATATTCCTTGCAAAGCATCCTGTCTTTGGTGAAATAAATGACAGTTCAGAGCTTCAAAGGTTAACAGTGCTAGGAGCCTCCTGGCCTGTCTGTCTGCATTTTTATGTGTATCCCAAATAGATCTAATTTACCACTTAAATGCTCTGCTTTGTACTAAAAAAAAAAAGAAAAAAGTGCGGCTTAGCTCATATGGTAGAAAATACCTCCTAGCGCAGTGCTAAGATGTTGTGGAGCAGACCTCACTCTGCAGTGATGATGCCCTACAGAGTTACGGGGTGCTGCGTTTCGTAGCCTGCTGCACAGTGCTCTCAAAGCTGCAGCCTCATGCAAGGCATTGATCATTCTCAGAGACAAATTAATTTGAATGGTACCTAGTTGTGCCAAAGCTCAGTAAACTTGCTGCCATGGAGATTATTGATTGCAGATAGTGTGGGGAAGTACATAGCCCCTTTCCCTGGGGGAGAAAGGGATTGTCCTGAGCCAACAAGACTACAGAGACCGGAAGAAAAATTAGGAAGGGTGGGAAACCAAGGTGGCATTGAGCTATCTATACTTATGTGTCTCTAATGGAACAGCACAGCAAGTCTTGCAAGCTGCTCATGGAGAACCAACCCACATGAGATACCTCTGAAGCTCCGGGGAGGCATTTCTGAATTAAAGCCCTCCAAGGTAGTGGGCAGCATTGCTATGCCGAAGCAGAACATACAGCAATGGAGCTATAGTCACCCAGCTTCTGGACAGCCTTGTAGGCTCTTTCTCCCTTGGAAAACACTGAGGAGACCAGGTGGTAGAGGACTTCAGACTGCGATAAGTGATAATTGGCACAAAGGGAGTCACCTAGTGAAGAGACTGGAGGTTATAAGTGAGGAGGGCCATAGGCAGTCATTTCTAGTGAAATACAGTTAGAAGTGTGATGGCTTCAACTGCTTTGTAATTTAATGGTAGAAGACCAAGTTTTTAATAAGTTCTAATTTAAGCTTGATATTATCTTAAAGAACTGAGAAAATATAGCTGGTGAGTGTGTAATACTTTGCCCTTACTTTTATTGGGGTCTTTTCTGCAGTGGCCTTGCATGCTCTGTGCTACAGCTCCAGGAAAGATGAGCTCCTGAGCTAATGCAGACACTGAGGAGGTGAGTTGGGTTTGGGCACACACATCTTTGGGAAGCTCTAGAGAGCAGAGCTCGTGTTACTGCTGACCCCTGTCAAGCTGAGGGAAGCTTAAGAGAGGGTGATCTCAGTGCCCCGGGGCCGCAGGAGTCCTTGTGCGGCTGCCCCTGAACTGCATAAGGGAAAGGAAGGTGTTAAGTCCTCATTTTTCTCCCAGCCCATCAGTTGGCAACTCTCCTCCTTTATCATCCTCAGGAGCTTTATTGCCAAGTTTTTTTATGCAAAGTGAAAAAAGGCTCATTAAATGATGTCCAAAGTACTCCTCTGTTGATGTTAAAATGCGACAAGCGTGTAAGTGAGCAGAGCGTTCTGGTTGGGTTAGCACTCCGTGCAGGTACAAAGTGACTCCGCAAGGTACAAAACAGTGAGAAATCAAACCTGAGGAGGAAGGTGAACTGACTGAATTTTCAAAGTATGTCAGTCTCAAAGCCTGGAAGTGAGCCCAGACATCCCTGTTTTAAGTCTAATATCCAACCACCCATGCCAAAGGTCTTCTGTTTTCTTTTACAGAGCTTTGGGGAGGGAGTGAATCCAGAGGAGCTGTTACGTCTCATGTGATTTGCTCCGACTAGCCAGTGCTTCCTTCAGATCAAGGAGGTGCAGGGCTCAGCCTCCTGAGGCCACTAAGGTCACAGGGACACAGCCCTCTGGGTCTGACCCTGGCCCAGCTCCTGAGCTGCAGTAAACCAGGCAGCTCTCTTGCAGCCAAAGGTGCTGTTGGGATTCACCATAGATGAGGGCCTCCCATAGCCTCCTTGCTGCTGGAAATCCCTCTGTCCATCATTTCCAAGAGCAAGCATTTGATTGCAGCTTTTGCTTACTCAATTTACAGAACTTATTTTCATCTGCTTGCTGATGGGCTGCTGTGGAAAGCAAAGCACAGGATGTGTAACTACAGAATTTGTCAGGGAAAAAACGGTTTTAAAAAATCTTTAAAATATCCTTTCTCAGTGCATCTCGTTTCTTCATTCACTGTCTCATGCAGGATACTATTAGCTCAATGGCTTTAGTACTGGCTCTGCTTACAGCACTGCATTAAGTCAAAATTGAGCAACAGCTGCCTGGGATGCCAGCAAAATTCATCCTGGCTTTCTGTTAATGGGGGGCCATGGAACCACACCAGGAACTAGGTAACAACTAGTTAACAGAGGAAAGTTAATCTGCTCTACCAAAGAGAGGAAGACTTAGTCTGGAAGAGAAACTGCTTGTCCTGCAAGTGCCTGCAGTCATTCCTGATATTTCCAGAATATCAAGAATAATGATGGTGTGGGGGCGACTGTCTTCATTCAGGTGAGATACAGCCCAGGTGAGTCTCTATTCAAAATTTCCTATGAATTCTGTTGTCTTAATATAGGTTAGGCTGAATGCAGATATTTTTATTTCAGGCTAAATGAGATAACTTAGTAACTGACATTAAAATATCTCAGGAACAGAACAGAAAGGGCAATGCTTGCTAGGTAGTACACAGTTAAATGAATGAGGTTAGGATAGAAGAGGGTAGGACCCACTTGGTTTCCTTCCTTAGTGCAGTTCTGTTCTTCAAGTCAGACCAAGTCTGCTGGGAAAAAAAGGCTGGATGTTTCAGCCTTTGCAAACAGCTGTTCTAAGGTGGTGTGAGCCAAGTGAACCTGGTGTTCCAGCACCTCGAGAGGGTTTCAAGTGCGGGTTATATAAAGCATTTAATGCTCATAGCAGCACGTTGCCTCCCGAGGTTCCTGTGCTCTGTGCTTTGCTGCTGCTGAGGGGGGCAGGAAGAGCTGCAAAGTCAGCTCCTAGTAAAAATAACGGAGCTGGGGGCTTTTCTCCTTCTAAAAGGACAAGATCAGCTGCCATCTAGTGTAAAGCCCTTAATGTGGATGTAACAACAGGAATCTGGACTAACTCTTTTCCTTTCCCTGCTCTGATAGATGTAACAAAGCAAGGCAGTCTTCCCACCAAAGCTGGCCCTTCTCCCTATTTAGTTTCTGTGAAATAGAAAGGGAAACAACTGGCGCCTGGGAAGAGTGAATGGGCTTGATCCAGCCTCCTTTAAGCTCAGTGGGAGATTGTCCCTCAGCTTGGTAGGTGCAGGAGTACTTAATTCTGGGGCACGGCTGCATTGCAGTGAGGATTGCAAAGCACAAAGACTTATTGAAAAGCCCCTTCCCATCCCTACATCCCTCAAGAAGGGCTTGGCTTCTGAGTGTCCATTGAATATCAGCCAGGATCCTGGCAAATTCTAACTCCTGTAACCTTTTTGTCCCTGAGGAAATCAACAGATGACCAGGCGATGCGGAAAAGTAAGACTTGAGAAGGCTAAAACCCCCTCTAGAGACAAGGAGGGTTGGTATAAATACAGCCTGTGGTGTTTAGCAAAGCAGATGTCCATACATATTTATTATTTTCCCTGCTGCTAATTAACTTAAAGGGAGATTTGGCTTCTTGTGCTTGCAGAAGTAGCCTAAGCTGAGTGTTTTCATCAGAATATGATGCTCATGCATGGAGGTGCAAAGGCAGACCTGCATGCACTGCCCAGCTACCTGCCTCCATGTCCATGTGTTTTGACATTCTCCTCCCTCATGCAAAGATGGCCAGGAAATATTTAACTCCAGTCTGAACTGCAAAATCCTGTTGAGGGTTGATGGAGGAGCTGATGCCTCAAAAGCCGGGATCAGAGGGGCTCCGTGGCCCTTAGGGCTCGGCAAAGGGGAGGGCTGGGGAATCTGCATTGCTGCCCTGTGCACGGAGCCTTTTTGGAGCCACTTTGCCAGGCACAGAGGTTCACGGGACAGACACAATCCTGCCACAGGGGAACAGAGAATAAATATTTAAAAATGTAATTGGAGTCACTGGGGAAGTGTGACAGATTTAAACGATGACATAACGCTTGTCTTGTCTCCACTGCCCGCACTAATGAGTGCGAATTGAGAGCATTAGCGATGCATCCACGGGCATTAGCGTGCGCGAGCCAGGGGATCACAGCCTCGATTAGTCTCATCCTCTCCTGGCATCTGAGCAATCCCCTCTGGGTGCTCAGGAGCGTCGTGGGCCTCGGCACAGAGCCCGGCTGCGGGACACCCGTGTCCCTGGGCTGCCCCTGCGGCTCAGGCAGCCCCTGCCCCCGCGGAGAGGGGATCTTTCAGCTTGGTGACCACAAGAAAAATTGGAGCAGATCACTTTTTTTCTTTCTTTTCCAGAAAATTTCAGGAGTATGACAGCTCTGAGACTTTCTTATTTTAAATTAGACATTTCAAGCTTTAGGCGAACTTTCAGGCTTCAGAACAGCTTTTTTAAAAAAATAAATATATAAGGAGCAATATTTGCCACCCCACAAATCCTTTAAATTCTTTTTTTTTTTTTTCCTCCTTCAGAAAATGTTTCCTTCTGAAAAAACTTCTACCATTCCTGACCCTGTGTCAGAGGGAACCTGGCTTGGGAGGGGAGAGTCAGCAGCTTGTTCTCATTAGCCCTTTTTGTAGCAATGATTTTGTAGGTACTCAGGCAGCTGCACTCCTGGGTTAGAGATCATCCCTCAGGCACCCACTGATATCGTCCCCATAGCATGAAATTAATTTTGAATAAGAAAATTAAATGGCCAATGTGACTAAATGCCTTTGCCCTGCTACATATAATCAATGACAGCAGGCATTCTTTGCTTTATATACTCAAATTGATAGTGATTAGAACCTCATTAACCTCTTCTCTTTTAATTATCTTCTTACAGTGTTGTAGTAAAGCATGGAGCATCCCTGTCTGCCTGCCAGAGGTGGCTTTGTGGGCTGGAGAAGGTGAGAAATGCCGATGTTTTTGGTGAAGATTTGACCCTCCCTGCCATCCTCATCCTTGCAAGCCCTGTTACTCACCTTAGTAAGGATGTACCCAGTACTGACTATTGCTACCAGAGAGGGATGCTCAGAGACCTCTGGGTTCATGTGGCTCAACCTGGCAAACATCTGGGCCCTGGAATGGTGACAATGTCTGGGTGGGAAGCAAAAGCCTCAGCACAGCAAGGACCCCAGTGTGGTGAACAGAAAACTGTTCTGCTCAAGAAAACTTGAGCAGAAAACTGCTTGCTGTGACTAAATAAAAATAATGCCAGAGCATCAGGCAGAAGTTAACTGCTCAGCCTGAGTTTTTTGTCTTGCTCCTCAAATGCCTTCCAGACAGTATCTGCTAAGATGGATGTAATCAAAAAGTGTGTTTCTGAGAGCAGCTGTAAAGAGTAACCTCCCTTTTTCCCAGGTTCATGTGTTCCCTGCAGCTGTGCAACCAGCCCACAGAGCCGAGCTGCCTGTTGGCTGGGCCGGGTCGTGTTCCTGATGCAAACCCACAGGGCCGGTTTGCATTTCCACCATCGCGTGAAGTGCTGTTCTTGCCCATGAGGCTGTGTAGTTTGGTGGCAGTGTTGGCCCATGGTGTGTACATCTTGGCAGTCTAACAGTGACAGACTAAAATTTCTTCAAATTAGGCACAAATTAGATTAGCTCTGTCAATTCTCAGTGTGAGCGAAGCCCCTGATTTCCCACCTGGTGGGAAGCTAAACTGGTGCAAATGAGCAAATGCTCTGCAATGCTCAGGCCAGTCTTGGATTTCTCAGGTATATTTAGAGAGCCCTTTGGAAAGGGACTGTGATTCTCCCGAAGTTTACTCGGTGTTCTCCAGCTGCAGCGGGTGCCATAAGCACTGCGGCTCGTGCTGGATGAGGTTCAAGGAATGTTTGTGGTGTCCTGGATGGTGCTTGCAAGGGGTCTCTGCACTGCTTCGGGTGTCTCAGCTGTCACACCTGTAGAAGTCAAGGTGCTTCAGGTGTGCAGATGCTCAGCAGGAGGTGATCCTTGTCCAAAGTGTGTCAACAGGAGGAGAATTCAGGGATAGAAGCATCAATTTTGTACCTTGGCACCATCTTTGTGCAAGTTAGATCATGGATAATGCATTAAAGCAAAACTGAGGATAAAGATTATGTCCTCTCCCCTCAGTTAAACCACCCTGCAAGCTCATGTGCAAATGTCCCATCTAGTCTTCTCTTGGCTCACCTGTGTGATTATATTTGACTTCCTTGATGATTTAATTGACTAATACAAATTGGTGCAACTTCCATAGAGCCAGTTACTTCTACCACTAAATCTGGCTCTAAGTTTACCTAGGCTGCTACTCTGCTCTGGAGACATCACCTCTAACCTACAGACAGTCCACACTTGTGATCAGACTCTGTGTATCTGTCTACACTGAGAAGTTTAATACTGCTAGCAACAAAGCTACCAAGCTGGTCAAATTGGAAATTATGCAAAAATAAAGACCTGTGCTGCTCAGAAAGTCTCTTCCTTGCCTGCCAGCAGCATCCAGGCCCCATCGTGAATTACAGATGATTTGTGCTGGGCTAGAAGGAAGTCCGGTGGCAGTGGCTTTGCCTCACAAGTATTTGCAGAAGGACTGGAAAGAGCATAAGCACAAGAAAGCACCAGGGAAAAGATTTGCAGGTTGCAGTTGGTGGTGCAGGCTCTGTGGGGAGATTGCTGCAGATTGAAACTTCTTTAGACAAAAAGATCTTCCTCCAAAAACAGGCAGCTTCATCTAAAGAAAATGCTTTCTCAATCTATGATTTTAGTTTAATTTGAGCAGCTTGAATGCTCTGCTTTAATATGAGACTCTCAGAGCAGTTCAATAGCATGGAAACAAAACATTCCTGGTGACGCAGGCAAAATGAATGCCCTTTATTTGCTTACTCTGGAGAATTTTTTATTATAGGCAGCCTAGCTGAGGAGCTGTAATACTGTGCTGTCCATCTTTATAGAAACACTGTATCTGGGGCTTCTGGGCTTGTCTTTGTTCTTCTCTTCCAGACTGGGAAGCAGCCGAATTTCCACCCAACTGAACCTCTGTTTCAGGCTGACTTTGCTTAGTAACAGTATCAACGTTGCCTTGAGCAACATGAGCGTGTGGATTACTAGACATGCAAATGGAGGATTTAAGTACCACCTTAGTTCCTATCTGTTCTGCTGCCCTGAACCTCGCTTTGAAGCATCTACCACTGGCTAGAGGCTGGGACAGGTCAGTTTAAACTTGTTTTCACTGAATTTGGCAGTGCCCATAAATGGGAAACATTCCTGCTGCAAATTGGTTAGATATGTGCTTGTAACTCAGCTTGGAAAATCCCCCTTGAATGATTTCCCCCTCCTCTGACTGCTTTTTTCCTACATTTCACTTTTGCCTGTAACCCCCTGGAGCTGAAGTGATGGAGAACATGTGTCTCCACTGGTCGCATGGCACGGGGCATTGGTAGCAAGTTATGAATGTGCTGGGTTTGGTCCCCCCGCAAGATGAACAGCGAGGTGGTTTTGGGTGCCCACGAAGGCTGTGGGAGTACCCTGAGCTCTTCCCGCAGTGCCGGCTATTTCTGTGGGCTGCTCAACTGCAGTGCTTGGCTGGTGCTCATCCATGCTGAGAAAAGCACGTGCTTGAACTGCACAACCTGCTCCAGCTGCCCAGGGACAGAGGATTGGTCACCAATCTGCTAAATAGAGATTTAACCAGGAGGCAGCCCTGAGTGCCAGCCCTCTCCTAATGCTCTCTTAAGGAGCCTAGCAGCATAGGCAGCTGCTGCCTCCTCCCTGGCCTTTCATCAGGATCCTCCTTCTTGCAGCAAGGAATTTCCAACCAGAACTACCTTTCCTTCTCTTCTTGCTACACCGCCTTTTAATTAGGAGCACAGCTGCTCTGGAAACATGGAGCTCACTTTTCAAAGAGTGCTCTGGAAAGTGATTACAGTGGATTAAAGTGGAAAGGTTAGGCAATTTATTTATCTGGCACTTAGCAAATGCATTGGAATATTTTGTGGTGCAGGGATGGTATAAGAAAATAAAAGCAAAACCAACCCCACCATCTCTTCAGCTCTTGCTGGCCCTGGGGCAGTCTGCTGCCCGAGTTATCTGCTGGAGCTGGAATGCTGTTTGGGAGTTGAGCGATGCAGAAGACACCGAAGACATGGGACTGCCCATCTTGGGCACTTGCTGAAACACCTTCAGCTGGCAGAAAAGTGGCAGAGGTCCCTTCTTGAAAGGCTTTTGATCTGCAGCAGCAAGAAGCTGACCTATGGAGCTGGTGCCTGCGAGCCCTGTCAGTAGCTCTTGTGACCTTTGTGTAGCAGCATTACTTGTGCCGAAAAAGCTTTGAGAGATTGAGATGTGGGAGCCCTCCTGGGCCTAAGAGCTTGGTGGACCCTCTCTCTCCCCCTCCTCTTCCTCCCAAGGCCCTGTTGCAATCTCCCAGCTTGCATGGCTTAAACGCTTAAAGCAGTGGGAAGGATGGAGCCCCTAGAAATTGTCAGCTTCACTTCAGCTCTGAGCCTCTGCTCAAAGGTCTCAGCCCCTTTCTCCTCCAAGAGAAAATGGTCCCTGGTGTAAGATGAGCATCCAGCTGGCAGTGTCTAAATCTGTAGAACATCTGGGGAGTAAAACTGCTCTTTCGGTACCCTTGGTGAGAAGGAGCTAGAACAGGCATGAAATGCAGCCCTGCTATAAAGCGGTGCCTTGGACTCGTCCCACAGCTATGTGTGGTTCTGCTGGGTGTCGCTGCACTGAACTTGTCTCGGGCTCTGGGAACCAACCTGGCAATAGCTTCCCTGAGGAACAGTAAAAATATCAGGGAGCCAATTCCATCACAGGCAGCTTTGAGGTCCATCCGGACAGTGATTAAGGTTTGGGAGCTGGTGAGTGACTAGAGATGAGTGCAGGGAGCCGGAACAGGACTTTGGAGGCGAAGCTGGAGCAGCTCGTCGGTGCTCACAGGCCCACTGGAGGCTGTTTCTGCAAACCAGCTCGGTGCTGGGGTGACCCGATGTCGCTCCCTGTCCATGGGGCATTGCAGTGCTCTGCTGAAATGGGAAGAACTGGGAGGGCTGTTCTTATTAATGAAGTTTGCATCTTCTCCTAGGGTAAAAACATTTGAGTCACTCAGACACTGCAATTTCATACTTTAAACAGAGAAGTCCTTGAGGCAACTTCCTAGGCATTAAAATAATGTTTGAGAGCAATTCAAAGACATGCTCTACCTTGTTTTCAATTCTCTTATTTTGTTTGATTGTGGGTGCATTTTTGTTTTTTCACTCACTTTTCTGTAATATATTGTCCCCTTTTTTTTTTTTTCTCCAGTTATGTTGACGGTTCCATCTGCTTATTTATCACCCACGGTTAGAACTCCAATTTCAATTAGCAATCTGCTTTGTTTGGTTTTGTTTTAAATAAGGCTTTGAAAGCTCCAACAAAGCTTAAATGCATAAAGCTACTTGTAATGCAGCTGTTAAGGCTTTTTCATCATATCCATGAATGAAATGAATTCTACTGCTATCAAGTGCATCTGACAAAATAGGTTTAATCCTCTGCTATTGCAGTGGATAGAACACACTCCAGCAAAGACAGGAAGATTTCAAATGGCTGAGATAGCAGCTTGTCTTTGCTCGGTGCTCCAGAGACATTAAAAGAACTTAAAAACTCAAGTAGTAAAAGCTATTTCATGTAGCAACTGGAAAAGATCTCTAGATTTCTGCACCGGCTTCTAATGTTGAAGCATTTTGGGAGGAGAAGGTGCATGACAAGGGTGTTTGGAGTGAGCCTGCTGCTCAGCAGCACGTTACGGCGGTTGGGGTGGGAGAGCTCAGCTCCGGGTGCATGGTGGGATCCCCCTTGCTGCAGATGGGGTAGCAGTGACTGTCTTGGGGACCTTCTCCTTCTAGCTGTGTTGCAGTGGTTAGGTGGTACCAGCTGAGGGGAGGAGACCCTGGCACCCCAAGAGCTCTCAGCCTGCAGTGGAGCTGAAGGGGAGGAAGGAGAAAAGGTGGTGAGGAGCAGGTTGAGACCATGATGAGCTCTGTGAGTTCTGCCGTGATCCCCCCGCTGGTGCCTTCAACACCTGCATGGAGACAGGCCTGTCTCAGCTTGGACCCTGCTATGGGGCACTCTGCGGGCTGCGTGTGAGTTATTGGTGTCACCACAACTCTGTGACAAGCTACACGTGCCATCCGGGGCAGCGGAAAAACACTGACGCGGGTCAAATAACCATGGAGCGGGGCCAGGCCACGCATCCTCGGGAAGCTCTTCCTGAGCATTAATCGAGCGTTTGCATGCGGCCTCCCCGCGGCTGGGAACGGGGAGCGCCCGCGGCTGCACCGAGCACGGCCCGGGGACGGCCGGGGCCGCCGCGCGCCCCGCTGCTGCGCTGAGCTGCGCGCGGCCTCAGCGCGAGGGGGCGGGGCCCGCCGGGGGCGGGGCCCGGGGGCGGGGCCACAGTGTATAACACGTCTCCTGGCAACGGAGGTCGCGTCACTTCCTGGGGAGCGCGCGGTTGAGGCGCGCGGCGCGTGAGGCGCCGTTCGCGGTCCCGGTGGGAGGATGAGCGCGGAGCTGGACGGCGTCTCGCTGCGCTCCTCGTCCTCGTCGTCGGGCTCACTGGGCTCGGCGGCGGGGCCGGCGGCGCGGCCGCTCTCGGCCAACGTCCGGCGGCTGCACCAGGCGCTCACGGCGCTGCTGAGCGAGGCTGAGCGGGAGCGGTTCCTGCTCTGCCTCAACGCCTACCACGGGCGCCGCAACGTGTGCGACCTGGTGCGCTCCCTGCGCGCGCTGCTCGACGGCCCGCGCCGGCGGCAGCTCCTGCCGCTGCTGCGCCTCGTGCTGCCGCGCTCCGACCAGCTCCTCTTCGACCAGTACACGGCCGAGGGGCCCTACGTGGCGCCGCCGCCTCCCGCCGCCGGCCCGGGCGAGCTGCGCCAGGTGACGCTGCGGCGGAACAAGGCGCACGAGGGCCTGGGCTTCAGCATCCGCGGCGGCGCCGAGCACGGCGTGGGCATCTACGTGTCCCTCGTGGAGCCCGGCTCGCTGGCCGAGCGCGAGGGGCTGCGCGTCGGCGACCACATCCTGGGCGTCAACGGCAAGAGCCTCGACAGGGTGACCCACGCCGAGGCCGTCAAGGTGAGCGGCGCCCGCGGCCCGGCTCCTCTCAGCCCTGGGCTTTGCTCGCTGCCCACCCCGTCCCGGGGCTCCGTCCCCCCCAGCCCGGCCGCTGTTCGCCCTGTCTTGTCCCTTTGCCCCTCTTCTGCTCCGTGAACCACCTCTATTTTGCCCCATTGCCTGGTTCCCCTCGAGGGCAGGGGGCTGCGGGAGCCCTGGTGTCCCGCAGCCCTGTGGGTCCTGGGGGGGCTGCCCTTGCGTCGCGCTGGACCCGTCGGGCCCGAGCCGGCAACTTTCAGTGGCCTTAATAAGGGCTCCCGCTACCAGTGCAGGCACAACGTGGGCTGCATCTGGCATTGAGTGGTAGGTTCGTCCCTTCGGAGCCAAATAATATTTCTTTTCCCCTCCTCACTGCAACTCTGAAATGTGGCAGCGTGTTTATTTTCCACTTGCAACATTTCCATAACACGCGGCTGTACTGCTTGTGGTGTCTTTTCGGTCCAGAAGACTTACAGAAGTTGGAAATCTGTCTGATCCTGGCATGTTTTTTCGAGCACGAGACGCTGTCGCTGTCCCCGGTGCTGTGGAGGTGCAGAGCAGCCGTCCCTGCTAGCTGTGCCAGAGTGGGAGTGGATCCTGGGGCCCTTCGGAGAGGGTCAGAGTGAGGAGAACAGAGACGTGCCCCTGGCTCCCTGTTAGTGTTTGCATGCACTGTGTTTCCAAATGCCTCAGAAATACGCTGCGCTAACTAACAGCAGAGCTGTTAGCCACAAAGGCTTTTGTGTAAGGGGGAAGCTCCAAACGGAGCTGTTTTCCACCCAAAGCTTGCTGATCTGTGCCCGGGCCCCTGCTGGAGCCCCCTGGGCGCTTTCCTGCTGGCTCAGAGAAGCGGCTTCTTGCCGAATTGCCGGGCTCAGCTCAGAGTCGTCTCCTGGCACAGCCAGCCCCGCTGCATCGGCAGCATGTGGAGAGCTGCTCTCTGGGGGTGACAGGGCTCTCGTGCAGGTGTTTGTGCTTGAATTCTGTCATGATAAGCAAAACCCCTTCTGTTTGCAGCCCCCTTCCTGCAAAGCCTTCTCCTAGGAGCACATTAATCTTGGTGGCTTTAAACAGTGCCTTACATGTTCCCCACGCAGTCTTTAAATCTGTTCCTCAGGCAATGGCTTATCCTCCAGGCTGCAAATCAGTCCTGAGTAATTTTGAGACCAAAGGAAGGATTTACAGAATTTAATTTCTGCATTTTTGTTCTTATTGATACAACAAACAAGAGTGCAAGTTTTGGAAGCTGGCTTGTGGTTTTTTTGTGCCCTGAAGGTTCCCAAAAGTGCATTTGTTCTGCTGCCTTGGGATAGGTAGAAACCAGGTGTCAAAAATGGTCCGTTCTGCTCATGACTGCCACTGATTCAAAGTGCTCTGCTGGGTAATTCATGTAATAACTGTTTCGGTTTGTTCTCTAATGCAACATATGTGATGTCTTGTAGACTGTTACTGATGCTGTGTAAAGCTAAGTACTTCCTGCAGAAAAATAATTCCTGTATGGTGCAGTTTGCCAAGAGGTTGTTCTGCAACAAGAGCTGTATTTTGCTGATGTGATCTTGACATGAAAGAGAGGCTTGGACACTTTCTGCTTGTGAGCTGAATTTTAAAAAACAGTTTTGTCTTGTGCCTGGCTGTACTGACATCTTCTAGAACTCTTGTGCTCTCCTGGTTCTAGGAAGAGTTGCATGACCCACTTAGTGGTGGTAGGAAGCACCTAAGCAGATCTCACTGAGGTCTGTAAATCTCTTTAGTACATCACTATTTTTCTTAAACTTGCACCAGAGCTGGGGTCATTCACAGGAATTTATGTGTACACAGTAGTCAGGACCAAATACAGAGTAATCTCTTCTTCTTTTCTTCCTAGGAAGGTTAAGATTATTGCTTGCAAAAGGTGAGCGGAGAGGAGCTTTCTCACTACAAACCAGTGGCTCTATAGCCCAGTTTCCCCAAACATTGGCCCCTTCATCAGCAGGTTTGGTGGCCGCTCCGCCAGCAGCTGCGATGACTCTGGCTCCAGTGTGTGCAATGCCACACAGCTCTGAAAGAACCCAATTTCCAGTCCGTGCTTCCGTCTCAAGTGTCCTGCAGCAAAACACGGTCCCTCTGTGACAGCCTCTCTCTGTGACAGAATACACAGAGTGCGTTGCAGTGAGAGAAGTTGTCAGAGCTTGTTCATCAGGGCATAAAATGACTGCGGAGGTCGGGAAGTCTCCTTTAGTCCTCCCAGGGTTGTCCTGCTCCAAAGCACGTTCCTCTCGAAGTGCGACAAAAGTTATTTATTGAGCTAGAAATCAACTTTGTGTTTGTCTGCCCTGAGATGTTGAGCTAGGAATTAGATGATGAGGCCATTCAAACAGAGCAGTAGATAAACATGTTGTCTTAACCCATTTGTGAAATCTCTTAACTCTGAAGCCAGTTGCTGCATCCCTCTTGCACACAAGAAGAAAGCAACCAAGTTATGTTTTGTATCAGGCTGTGCAGGAGCAGCAGATTTTTTCCAGGAATTAATTGGAAGAGGGAAGTGGGGCTCGGTGGGTAAGAGGCAGTTTCTGTCTCCTATTTCCAAGCATCGTTTTGAGCTTTAATACAGCAAGTGCGGAACTGCGGTGCCCAGTGAAACTGCTGCTGTGCCAGGTGACGAAGGCACAAGTCATGAGTTGCACACTGTTCCTCCTGAAAATGTATTGGTGTCCTGTGACCAGTGCAATGGGACCTGAAGATATTTTAGTGTAAATTAGATAAAAGGTGGAATTCTGAATTAACTGATGAGATTACCTAAGCACTGCAAATCAATTCACTTAATGATCAGCTTCTTAACCTTTATGTGAGCAGTGGAGTTTTATGCCTTGTCTGCTTCATGCTCTCTGTGTTTCATCCAAATCAAAATTAAATGACTCCATTACAATTATAGCTCGATCATTCCAGCATTCAGGAGTGCAATTTAGCAAAAGATCATTGTAATTTAAATTATGGTTTAAGTGAAGAAGCTTGTATTGTCTCTTGTATTTTTAGAACTCACTTTACTTTGATCAGCCTCTCTGCAGGTTTGTTAGTATAGCTGTAGTGTTGAATGTATTGATAAGCTATAATATTTTGTGCAGAGCAGTTAAAATGAAAGTATTTGCTGTTCTGGACTATCAGAACATGACACAGGGATGTGCTTTTCTTCTACTCAGATGCTTGCTTTTAATATCCACAGTCTTTTTCCTCTTTGCCCCCTCCCACTTAATTTTGCTGCTTCCTAGTAGGTTTTTGTGCCCTTTAAATGGTTTGGGGAGAGGAAGGAAAGGGAGAGAAGTGAGAGTGTGATAACTGATGGATCTGTCCTGAGCTATAACAAATGAGGATTTGGCTTAATGAGTGACACTCAGCCTTGGAAGAGCTGGGCTGATGAGTGTTGCCAGACCCTTTGGCCTGCCACATCTTTCTATTCAAGCGATTGAATCCCAAATAAATTCATCAAAATCATCAGAACTGCTGACTTATGTGCATCTGTCGTGGTGCGATTATTCTGTCCATCTTAGTGTGGGTCTGGGGTAACCTCGGCAGAGTCGATGGCCTCGCACCGTATCCATTCTGAAGGAACTGGATTAGTTTTATTTGTGGGTGCTGTTTCTGCCCCCTTTGAGGGGCTTTGAAAGGACGTGGCGGGGTTTTGCTGCTGCCACGATGGGGTCAGGAGGAAGCCAGTGAGAAGGCAGATGGGTTCCTGGGAAGGGAAGGAGGCCGGGGTTCAGCACAACACCGTGAGCCCCGAGCTCCCCGCGGGCTGCGCTCTGCCGCCGGCACCGTCTCTGCTCGCGCCGCTTCTCTGCTGGAGCCAGAGGCTTTTCCTTGCTCCAAACCCGCCTCTCCCACTCTGACAGTGTCAACCAGGCATTAAAATAATAATAATGCAATCTGCTTTTAATTATCTTAATGTTCTGTTCATCTGGGGGCTCCTGAGAGCAAACCAAGCGATCTCTTAAGTGACTGCAATATTTCAGATGAGGCAGAAAGGTTTCAAGCTGCTTGTACTCTGGGCTCTTGTGATATTGCTAAGAGACCACTGCGAAATAACAGAAGAGATGTAAGAGACGTGAGAGCTGCTCCGAACCTTGGCAGCATTTTTAGAACAATTCTACCTTGCAGACAGCTTGCAGGAAAGCAAACCTTGTTTCATTGTTTCTTCTCGTTGCCCAATTAATTGATTATCCTTATCTGAGATTGTGGCTTTGCCATGGTTGGTAAGCACCGTCGCGTGCACGCGCTTCTAACAGTAGAAACAAATGCAGCTTGGTGGGTTTTTTATTATTATTATTTTTCAGTTGTTTTTTTTTTAATCCTCCAAGCCCTGGAGGTTGAGGGCTGTCATGCATACTCATGGTTAGGATGAAGGAGAGCGTAATTGAGATACAGGTCTCCTGCTTCCCAAAAGCTACCAGACTTATGCATTTAAATGCCTGTTTGCTTATCTCTGTATTTTAGAAATGACTGACTGATGTAGAGCTTAGAAATGTCTCCCCCTCCCTGAGCCTGCAGGGTGCCAGTGGGAAGTGCGATGGCTCCAGGATCTCCCTCTGGGGGACTCTCGACACTCTCGCACAGGGAGGCATTGACATTTAAAATTAGCTTTAAATGTAAATGGGGAAGGGCTGTCCGGGGCGGCAGGGCATAGATCTGGCTGGTGACGTTCTTGGTTTCAGGGGCGGATCCGATGTCGCGGTCCCTTTGGGCCAGGCACGAGTGCTGATCCTAACCTGATACTGAAGGTCGGGCTGCTGGGCTGCGAGCGACGGTTGGTGGTCACGGGCAGCTAAGCTGAGCCAGCTGGATTAAAGCCATCCGTAACTTGGGCAGTGGGGTGACCTTGCGCGTGCAGAGAGCAGCTCCCGGGCCCTGGGGAGAGGAGGGTCTCGCTGTTGCGTTGGAGCAGGACCGGGCTGTATTTGCTGCTGATTTCCCATACAGCAGCAGGCAAGTTACCTCATCAACCGTTTCCCTTCGTTATGTCTCCAAATCAGAATCGTCTATAATGAAATCAAATGACATTATACTGATGTGAAAGGTTAAAATAAGGTCTTTAATCTCTCCTTGCCTCGCATTGTAATGCAGGAGTGACAATACTCTTATCATTCTTTCTCTGTCATCTCTGTTGAAACTAAATCCTTCAAAGTGGAGGTGGCTGCTTCCTGTTGGTGTTGATAATGGCTTGTTCATCAGTGCCTGCATCCTTACGGCATCTTTGTGCTCTGGAGTAGAAATACGTTATTCACTGAGCTCCTTCTAAAGAAATATTTCTGCCTCAGTAGAGCAATTGATAAGGGAGCCCAAAGGATAAAAGCCTCCTTCCTCCCGGTGTCTGTCAGAAGGAAACAGAAGTGATAGTGCAACATTGCTGGGGGTTAAAATATCTTCACTCACTGCTTCTGTCAGCAGGGAAGATTATGGATTTTTTTGACACCTTCCCTCAATGCCATGTCTCCTTGCAGAATTGCTGTTTTCCAAATCCTCTCACCTGAACTGACAACACATCTGCTAAAATCATTCAGCTTAGTTTCTTAGAAAATTCCCAGTGCCCTGTGAATTTTCCCTGTTACTGACCATCAAGCACAGGGTAGGCAGAGGTGAGACAGGGGCTTGCAGGGCCCATTGGGTCTCTTTTCCTGCCAGGTCCTTGTGGCTGAGGCTCGGGAACGGTGTGTGTGGAACTCCCAGGACGGGGCTTGTGGGCAGAGAAGGCTGGAAGCGCCTCTGGTCATTGCGGGCACCACATGGGTGTTGCTGGGCGTTTCAAGCACCTTGCTCATTTTTTCCCCACTGATTCTTTCCAAGTTTGTTCTTCATCAAGTACCCGGCCATGGGCAGACAATAAGTACAGTCTGCATGTCCTGGTGGGTCTCATTTCTTGCCTTTTTTCAGTCCTGTGATTGATGTGGAGGGATAAGAGGAAAGAAGGGAAAAAACAATTGTGGTTTTGATCTAGGTTGTTTTTTTTTTTTTTTCTTTCTTTTTTTTTTTTTCCAGAAAGCACAGAACAGATTTCCAGGCTTGCATTAAAATAAAACCATCTGGCATATTTTGCTGTTGTAAAACTTGTGTGAGCGATGTGTTGGGCACGTTGCACCGGAGGTGTTGCAGCCATCGCCTCGAGAGGAGGGGAGCTAAGATTTCCCTTGGCATTCCCAGGTGAAAGGGACATGGGCCTCCCAGTGCCTCAGACCTTAATGTGCACCGTCCCTGTGATTATGCAGCCATTTGCATGTATTTGCATAAGTGCTGCTATTTGAAAGCCAAGCTGTTGTCACCTTTGCCTTGGGAGAGGAGGGCCTGGCTCGCCTTCGCCTCCTGTCGCTCCCTCGTGTCTCTGAGGGCAAGAAGGCCCCGTGCTGCCTGTCTCCCACCCCCGAGCTGCCCCACTGCCCTCGCTCCTGTCCTGCTCTCCATCTGCAGCCTCCGCTCCCCCTGGGAATCTCACTTGCGCTCTTTCACTTTTCACATCTCCTCTCTGTCTTGTACTGTTTTTTTCCATTCCTGCACTCCCTGGCCACGTGTGCTCCCGGATGGATCTGTCGGATCTTCTGTGCGGGAGCTGTTCCCTGGTCTCTGTCCAGGACACAAAGGGGATGCTCTTTGTCCAGGACATCTCCTTTACAGCAACAGTCTCAAGGCTGTAAGGCAAAACGCTGCTTTATGTCCTCCTTGGCAGAGCACCCCCTTGCAGGGGGAATACTGCCCCACCAAGAGCAGGCCCATCGGAGCCGCTAGGACGTGGCCCTGCTGCTCTCGGTGAGGTCTGCGGCCTGTAAGGACTGGATGACGCTCTGAGCTGGCTGGCAGCTCCTGCCAGCAGCGCTGTGGCCTGGCCAGCCTGCAAGGACCCGTCTCCAGAGCCATCCCTGCCCGTGACACGCCTGCCTGTGCTGCCCCACAGAGCTTGCCCGGCTGCGATCCGAGCCCGGAGAGCCCTTCCACCCTGTTCCAGCCTTCCCGCCCGCAGAGGGACCCGTTAGCCAGGGAACCTCAAACTCACTGCTGGGAGAGGTCTGGCTGTTCTGCCCTCACCGCCTGCGGAGCAGCAGCTGCCTCTTCCCTGTTGGCACTGGGGCAGTTTTGCTCATCTTGACTGGGTCCGCAGGGCTAAGATCTAATCTGGATCTGATGGGAATGTTGCAAGGCAGCACAGGGAACAGTGATTAGACAAACTCCTGCAAATTGTTCCCCCCGAGGCTCTGAAACATGCTGTGCAAGCTCCCTCTTCCTCCCTGCTGCGGTATCTGTGCCCTTCTCACCTTCACAGCTTTACCAAGTCTGTGTGTTACTTCTAGGGGCAAAAAAGTACTTATTGGTGCAAAATTGTGTGAGAATTGAATGAATGGTCCCCTGCCCACTGACCTTTGCAGCTCACAAACGAGCGAGCGCCCAGTTGCCTCTTAGGTGAGCAGCCTGCGAAGCCAAGCGCTCTGCAGAGCCTCGTGCCGGCGGAGGGAAGCGGCAGCGAGGGGGGACACGGCTCGTGGTTAATGCCCCGTGTGTCAAGCTGCGAGCTGCCCCGACAGAACGACCGGACTGGACTGCTCACCTCATTAGCAGTGAGGGTGAGTGGGCTGCATCCGCGCAGGATGCAGGTTTTCTTCAGGCAGCCCGAAGAGCGCCGATGATTAATTCTCATTGATTTCTAACAACTGCGTTCCTGCGAGGGAATTTTGGAAGGCCTGGGAGATGGTTTTGGGGCAGCCTTCCACCTTTTGGCTCCTTTGAAAAGCAGAAAGAACGAGGGGGAAGATTATAGAAGAGGAAAACTGCTGCTGGTAATGTGGGACGTGATGGGCAAGAGGAGTTTTGGGAAGGTGGCCTCTGTAGAGGCTGTGCTGTGTACAAGCTCCAAAGCACCCCATTCCCTGATGTGTGGGTGAGTTGTGATTCTGGGGGGTAGCAATTGTTGGGCAAAAGTGTGATTCTCACCCCTCTTTTTTTTTAAAGGTATTTCCTTGTGTGGGCACAGAAGAGGGGGGGGGTGTGTGTGCATGCTTTTTTTTTTTTTTTTTTTTGCCTATTTTGAGCAATTGCTTTGCTCTTGAAGGACTTGATGGATAATTAAATAATGTAGTGTCAGAGGAGCAGTGGCCTTATGCAATCAATCTGCCCTTCTTGCTACCGCTTGCTGCTTCTAATAATACTTCTAGGCAATCAGTGGCTGTTTCCCAGCTAAGTGTTTTGGCAGTGCTCCCCACACTCACTTGAATTTGTTCCCTAAGCTTTTCTTCTACTAGGTGTGCCTGTGTGCTCCGGTGCTGGCGTCAAACCTTTGCTGCCGTGATCTCCACGTGCAAACGTTTTGGATGGGGCAAAGCTGAGTGGATCTGAGTGTGGAGTGGAGCCCAGCAGCACGGAGCAGTGCCTCACAGCTCCTGGGAACGGTCTGAGACGTGGTCTGCATCCGGCTTGTGTGCAGGAGATTAAGGAGGCGGAATTATTTTATTTAATGGTCCTGTGCAAATGACTTAGGTTCAGCCTGTCCATTGAGTAACTAACTTCCTTGGAGAGCTCGCTGCCTGGAGAGGACGCGTTAGGTGTTAAAGCGTTAGCTGGGCTGCCAGGCATGCAGCCAGGCGGCCTGGAGGCTTCTGAGAGAGGAGGCTGTTGTGGGGGAAAGCTGCCTTAAACCTCTTTTCACCACGAGCCGATGCACCCGGCCAAAACCCCTCACTCAGGTGAGTTTTGGGCCCTCTGCAAACATATTCCCAGAGGCAGGAGTGGATGTACAGTAGGGGAAAGCCAAGGAGGTAGGGCTGGAAGTTAGTTCCTGCTGCTGGCTGGAGGCTCAAGAGGAAGAGCTGGCACAGGGATCCTGCCCTGTGCCGTGGAGGGGGTCCCTGCGTGCCGCGATGCCTGCGTGCTGGCAGTGGCCACGTGTTGAGGTGGCCGCTTGTGCGGTTCCTGCTTTGTGCTTAGTTAATGCCTCTGAGGCCCACGTAGCCAGCTGGTCCTTTCTCCTGGGCCCTGGGAAGTTAAACTGAAAATGAAACAGCAAGGAGAGAACCCCATGCAGAGGCTGCGTTTGGGCTCTGTGTGCCACCATGAAGATGGGTGGCCCCAGGCTCCGGGGAGGGCAGGACTCGGCCCTGCATCTACAGGGAACACAGCCGGCTGCCCCCACCGAGGAGGGCACCAAGGCCAGCAGAGCTGTCCCCTGTGAGTGACGGTGTCTCTTGCTGTGTCCTCCAGCGCCCTGGCATTGGCCACCTCCTCTTTGGGGGCTGAGCAGCTTAGGCCTGTGCCCTTAGTTTGCAAGCCCCCTGTATGCCCATAACACAGTGGTCCCCATCCCTAGCACGGGCACATCCCTGCGGGTTCAATGTGGCTCCTGGTGCTGCTGCCTGTCCTGCTCAGCCCCTCAGCCCTTCCTCTTGCCCTGCTTTGATGGCTATGAATGATTTTCATTTCTGCAGCACCTCTGCGCTCCAAGCACTTGCTTTGGTTAGAAGCAAGACTTGAACCTTGAGTTTCATTCTGAGCTTGTTTCCTTCGGGCACTCTAGCACCTTGCAGCCACAGGCTGAAGCAGAGCAGGGCACTTTGCAAGCCTCCAGCTTACTCGTAGAGTTTTCCCAGCTCGGAGGCATCCAGGCCTGCCCTTGCTTCATTTGGAATGGGGGAGAGAGGAGGATGAGGAGAGGGCTGAAGGTCCTGGCCCTGGGTTAGGACTGCAGCAGGCAGCACCTCATTGCCTTAGCAGCCAGTTCTAAAGGTCTGATTCAATCTGTGCAGTGTCCCAGTACTAGCACAACAAAATCGACAAGACCAAGCTGCTTTTAAGACATTTATGGCAAAAGCTTCATGATGGTGGTCTCTTGGATTCCTCACAGGAGCCAGAGCTGGGGCTAGAGCATCCTTCATGCTGAAACCTTCTCCCTTAGCACTTCATAACTGCCAGGGAAACAGCTGGCAGGAGAAAGTCATTATGTCTTGTCTTATGCTGTTAACTTCCCAAAGATGCTGGGTAATCATGCTCAGTGGATGAGAAAATTACTTACAAACTTTTTCTTTGGGGTATCAAATCAGTCTAGGTCTCTTCTGACTCCACAAGCTCTCAAGAAGCCTGATTAGAAATGTGAGCGAGCAGAGCTGCCGGGGTGATGTGGGACAGGGCTGCTGAGTGTGCCCTGCCCTTCGTGTCCCAGGGTGCTGGGGGATTTCCCTCCAAAGCCCTGCAGGGGAGGGATGATTCCCTGCTCCCTGGAACCTGGCCAGCGGTTCCCCACTCTGGACGTGGTGCGGAAGCTTCTCGCGTTCGGCTCGCTGGTCCCTCAGAACTGTGCAGCCCTGAGCCAAGAGAAGGCCCCGTGTAGCTAGCGTGGGTGTATGCGGTCGTTTCCCAGACCTGTGCTAGATGTCATTCCCATGCCTGCTGTGCTTCCCTGGAGGATGTGTTCCAAGGGAAAACATTGCTTCCCGTTCGTCTCCGCTCCCAGCCACGTGAGCTTTTGTTTGGATCCCGAGCGCCTGCCAAAAGAACAAAACCTTCCGGGGAGCTGGAATGTTTGAGCAAAGCAGATTCTGATGGTCATGTCAGAGAAACGGTTTGTGCTGCCTTTTTTGTGGCTTTGCCAAGACTCAGGTGGCCAGTGGGAGAATCCAGGCGGTGCTGAGCCAGCCTGGTGCTCCTCAGCCTCCTGCTGGGCTCCTTCAATCAGGATGCTAGTTCGACTCAAATGTGCTTCTTGGAGGGTTTAAAGTGTGATTTAAAGGTGATTTCTACTTGCAGTAAAAGCAGGATTTGTCCCCTGAGCTGGTAAAACCTGGCCTTAACCTCTGCTCAGCTGTGCCGTTGTGGCAGTTCTGGTGCAGAATGCCACTTGTTGGGTTGTTCTCTAATAATCCACATGTTGCCTAGCGTGTGTCTTGTTGTGTCAAGAGTGAAGATGCATTTCCAGCCAAACCACCATCTTTAAAATAAATAAAAACAAACCTATACAAACAAAAACGCCTTTCCAAATTGAAGCATCTCTGGCTGCTGAGGCCGGTGTAACCGGGTTGCCTTTGCGCAGCCGCATGGCTGGTGCCACCGTGCCTCGGGGTAAGGCAAGTGCTTTGTAGGTGCCACCGTTTTCCCTCACCTGTGATCATCCCACAGCTCTCCAAAAGACACGGCCTGCGTCCTGCGGAGTTTCTCCACGTGAAGGTTTTGGTACGTGGCTCCTGCAGGAGGATCCGCTCTCCCTGACCTTGCTCTCGATGCCTGAGCTCTGCTGGGCGCTCCCACAGGTACCAGTGTTAGATTTGGGAAACAGGGATCTCGGAGCAACTCTGTGCCTTAAAAAAGAGGCTGCTTTGCATTTTCCAGGAAAGAACCTGACAGATGGTCCTTGAGGTTGGGGAGAAGGTTTTATCGAGTGTTAGTGTTGTTAGCTGGCAAATGTTACTTTTCTTGCAATAAAGATCCAGTTCAGGCAACAGGGTGTTTTCAAGACACATGGTGGAGGTAAGAGAGGCTGGTTTATCTCTGCCTCTGGTGATCAGCTTGCTCGCCTAGGGCTGCAGCTTGGGCTGAGCAGCCAGTTGTTTGTGAAAGCTGAGACGGGAGGATTTGGTTAGTGGAAGGCAAAGATCCGGGGGCCTCATGTCTGTGCAGCTCCTTCATCAGTGTTCAGGCAGAAAGCACACTGGGATCCCATTAGAAGGGGCTGTTTAGATGGGGAAAAGGCAACAATGAAATTACAAGACCAAGATCTTTTCCTTCTTTTCTCTTAACGAATTGTAGCTATTGCCGGAGCAGGCACAACCCAAGCACTGAAACAGGGCCGCCTGCCAGCGAGGCTTGTGCTGCCTCCTAGCTCGGGACAGCCCAGCGGGGCCCTTGGGAGGGTGGCCTCTGTGCTGGCAGCTCCCAAATTGCAACTTGCACTGCTGAAAGGCTGCTCGAGCCGATGGGGATGCCGAGCACGGGTGGGACTTTGCCCTGGGAGGTGTCTCCACCGGCTCAGGAGAACTTGGCTCCGTTTCTCTGGGCAGTAGCATGGAAAGTCTGCTCTGACGTCTGCTTTGCTCCACAGCTCCTGTCCGCAGAGACAGCAGCCGTTCCTTCTGGCCCGCGGTCTCGTGGATGGAGCAGCAGAGGTTTCGGGTGCACTGGGCCATCAGGCAGATCCTGCCCGCGCAGCGCAGCCATGGGGAGCTCGAGCAGCCGTCCGTGGTGGTGCTGCCCAGCCCGGGGCTCTGTTCCCGTGGGACCCGTGGCTCTGTCACCTGCCCGAGCCGCAGCAGCGCCTGCGAGGCAGTCAGCTGGGGCAGTGCGGCTGTGTTTTGTCACCCTTCTGTTGATGCTCTGGAGGTCGGGCTCCTGATGGTCTGTTTCCCTTCTTGGCAATGCAGGGGTGATGGAGGAGCTGTGTCCTGAGGGAAGGGGCCACACTGGGCCTACGCTATGCCCTCGTTTAGAGGTTGGGGATGATCCTGGAGAAATGCAGTGCGGAGCAGCAGACCGCTTCACTTAGCGAGTCCCTGCGATGCCTCGGGAAAAGAGGCATAAAAGGCTCCACAAAGCAGTGCCCGGCCAGCGCTCCCGGCGAGGGGAGTGAGGAGGCGCGCGCCCCGCTGCACCGCGTCCGGGAGCGCCCTGCAGGGCCGCCCGGCGGGCACGGCGCCCCACTGCCTCGGGGCCGGCAGCGGCTCTGCCACCTGCCCACTGCTGCCACCCTCATGTGTAACACGTCTCCCTGCTGGCTGCCAGCCCAGCTCCCAGCAGCCCAGTCAGGGGAGATGCAGGGGGGGGGCATAAAAAGTCCTCTGTAAAACTCTGGGTTCTTATCGCTGGAAACTTCCCTTTGCCTCTTGAGAGGCCTCGGGCTGTTCCTGCTGGAGCCCTGTGAGGGCTCGCTCGGCATCGGGTCTCCCCGAGGTGATAAGAGCCCCAATGTCTCTCTGCAGCTCTTCCCCTTCGCTGACCAGGATGCTCCGAGGAGGGAGGACCGGGAGTCCCGACGCCGCTCCCAAGGTCCCGAGGAGACCCTCTAGGTGATGGCGGTGGGCGCGGGGAGCAGCTGGGCAGGGCCCTGTGTGCGCTCTCGTCCCAGCCTCCACTCTCAGGGTTTTCCTTGCTCCTTAAATTACACCAATACTCAGCCACTGGCTTGGAGGCTCCGTAGGAGCATGTGAGGAGTGCCCAGGATGGATTTACACATTTTTCAGGGAATCTGCCCCTTCGTTTGGGGTGGAAAAAGGGTGGGAGAGCAAGCGGCAGAGAGGGTGGCCCCACGCGTCCACAGCTGAGGGAGGGCTGGACGCAGCACCCCCAAGGATGTGGCTCGGAAACCCGGTGGGTTTGGTCAGATCACTGGTTCCCTCCTTACTGGCTTGTGCTCTTGGAGCTGCAGCCCTAGCTAGAGATGTGACAGGGCTGTTTGCCTACCCTGGTGCCTGGAGAAGTAAACAGAGGTGTAAAAGAGCATTTCATAGAGATGGCTCCTGTGTGGATGAATGGAGAAAGGAGTTGTTTCTGCGGCATGTTGTGTACCAGCTCGTAGGGTGTGCTCCGCACTGGCACTATAGGATGGGTGAGAAACCTCGTCCGTACGCTGAGGGGCCTGAGGAGCGAAGGTGGAGAGCAGCCCAGGAGATTAAAAGTCTTTCCCCTTCTCCTGATGCGGCTGTTGGTTTCACAGCCTTCACCTAAGCTCTCCAGGCCAAATGACCTTGGTAGGAAGTGACAAATCTGCAGCCACTGCTCAGTGAGGAGAGGAGACCTTGCAGGAGCAGCTCATCAAAAGGACGTGTATAAAAAATCCAAAACTGTCTCTCTTTGAGGGCACATCCAAGAACTGATGTTCCTGAGGCCTGAAACAGGATCAGCATGTGGAGCTGTCCCCAGGGAGAATACTTTAAAGTTAATTTAATTTTACTATGTGTATGACCTATGTCAGCTTCTCTCAGTGCATGCTAGAGAGGCTGAAGAGTAATTGCCAATGCTTCTCCGTCTCAAGGTCATCTTGGTGCATGCATTTTTAAATATATGCATATTTTTGTTAATTACTGTGCTCGTTAACTGACTCCTTGTGCTGGAGAGGCTGCACGTGCAGTGACATGTCAGTGGGAGCTGTATTTCTGCGAGCGTTGTCACCTGCCTTGCCAATGGCCAGGGCTGAGCCATGGGGAGCCCCGGCATCCATCCCCATCCCTGCTCCATCAGGAGAGGCCGTTCACACTGGAGTGTCCCTTGGCCACCTTGTCACCCGCCTAGTCTGGGTTGCTCTTCTCCTTCCCTGGCTGATGGGGAGAGGGTAGGTTTTGTGTTAGTGCCTGCCACTTCCCCTTGTGCTCTTTCTGTTTAGAAGAGAGAGAAATTTCACATCTTTCCCTCGCTTTGTGTAGCCCGCTTGTTCCGGAGGTGTTTGCTGAGCAGCCCGAGATCTTCTAGCCCCAAGGAAGGACATTGCCCTGGAGTCCTAAGGCAGAACTGGCCTCCGTCCTCCTCCAGCGCTAACTCCCTTCTCTCCTTGCCTTGTCCTGCAGGTGCTGAAAGGCTGCAAGAAGCTGAACCTGTCGGTGCATTCGGTGGGCCGCATCCCTGGGGGATATGTCACCAACCACATCTACACATGGGTGGACCCCCAGGGCCGGAGTGTGTCCCCACCACTGGGCCTGCTGCACCACCAGAACAGCTCCCTCCGCAAGGACAGCGAGAAGAGGAGCCACCTCCAGCTCCTGCAAGAGGGAGATGAGAAAAAGGTGAGTGGAGGGCACAACTGTGGGCCTGCGTTGCCTGGTAGCCAGGTAAGGGCCTGTCCTCTTCGCTCCCCGTACCTCTCCCTCAGGAGGCTGCTCCTCCTTCGTGATACGCTGCGCTCTGGGCAGAGCCCAGCACTGCCCAAGCCGTGAGCAACGTTAGCCTTGCTCTGTGTTAGTGCAGTGATTGCTCAAAACACATGACAGTGGAGAGTCTTCCAGCCTCCTTGATTCATCCTGCTTCGTCCTTATGGCTCTCCAACACCTCAGTTTTCTCCCAGGGTCTCTCTCTCTGGCTCCATCTCCATGGAGGATGCCTGAGATGCAGGATGAGTCAGTTCATTCCTGTTTAGTGTAAGTAGAAGATGAGCGTGCAAGAACCTTAGCAGTGACTCCTAGGGAATGGGAGCCCCCAGGACAGGACAGGAGTCCATCGTCCTCCCTGAGCTGGAGACAAGAGATCATCGAGATGGAGGCATGTCTGGCAGTGAAGGTGCTATTGGAAACACCAGTCAAACTCAAAACAGCTCTTAAGACTTTTAACACTTAATTTGCAGTCCTCTTGCTGTAAATCTACCCTCCTCTGAAACAGGCCATGTTATAAGTGAGTCAGCAGAGGACAGGTTCAAGCTACGTTATCTGGTTCTAGGGATTTAGTGTTTCTTCTCCTTCAGGCTTCTTATCCCCAGGAGAAAAAAAAAAAAAAAAAAAAAGATTTGTTGTAGCTGCTGAGGAACAGGATTGCTGTTCTGCCTTGTGGTGAGACATGGGCAGGAGGGGCAGACACTCCTCTATGTCAGCAGTAACAGATAGGGAGGCTGTTTGTCCTGTGGAAGCGGGGTAGGGTGTTGCCTCACCAGTGTTCAGGGGATATTCAAGTACTGACATATGAGAGCTGGGCATGGGCTTCCCATGGTGCTGAGTTGCCTGGAGCTTTGACACCTTTCTGATCTGTTATCCTCAGATCTCTCTGGCTGCCCCCAGCACTTTGGTTTTGTGCCCAAAATGCCCTTGGGCCACCTGCTAAGGCTGTGGAGGGATCTGTAAGCTGGGTTCTCCTACCTCAGCCAGAGAGGGAAAATCCATTGCAACATAAGGCAGTTTGCTGATGAAATATTCATGTTGGCCACAAGGGAGAAGGGCCTGTTATTTCTACTTTAAGAAGAAGAGAAAAGCAGCTGCCGCTGGCTTGCCTGTGTCCCCTGCCCCCGCTGCTCCGTGTCACCTTGATGCAGCCCCTGCAGAGCTGGCGGGGACTCTCTGAAGCTCCAGGTAGGAGGTGTTTCTCTGCACGTCATTTCCCTTGTTCGTTTTGGGAAATGATTAGCAGCTTCCAGTCATGTGCAGCCCCGTGCTGAGTCCCCTCTGGGTGCTATAGCCAGACATGCCCTTCCCCTCGTTCCCTGGGGAGATGTGATTACAGGTGCTGCGGCCATCCCTGGCTAGCTTGGCTACTGTGTGGGCCAGTCATCATCAGCCAGAGCACCTTCCTCTGTGCTGCTCCTGCTCCCTCAGCTCCCCAGGGCTGTCTCCCAGGGGATATGCAGGAAAATGATTCAAGTAAACTTGGCAAGTAAAGCACAATGTGGACGTGGGCATGCTCGTCCAGAATTTAAGCTACCTCAATTAGTGTAGTTTAATTTGCTTGGGAAGGGAATGAATCCAAGCTGAATGAAGGCTGTTGTAGACTTCAAAGAACATCCGTGCAAGGCTTGGCCGCTGCTGCCCCCCTCACTCCGGAGGTGCCGGAGGCCCCAGCTCCAACCCGCTGCGTGCGGCGCTGATGCTCTGCCTGGCTCTAGGAGCGGCTCGCAGCCCCGCGCGGCGCAGGCTGCCGGCACCGAGGGCCCCGGCTGCCCCTCGCCCTGGCAGTGCCAAGCGCGCAGGAGCTGGCGGCAGAGGGGCTGCCCTCGGGCCAGGCTGGGCTGCTCGGGTCCCCCTGCAGTGATGCCTCCCTTTGCAGAGGCGCTGGGGGCATCTGCCAGCTCTGAGTGCGATGCCTGGACTTTGATGCTGCTGCCAGCTCCAGTCCTGCTGGTTTCAGGAGCAATTCTGCTCAGCTGGGCAGTGAGGGGCTTCACTCCCCACCTGGCACTTCCCAAAGTTCGTTCTTCCATTCCCAGTGCCCCCTTCCCATGGCTGGGCAAAGAAGCAACCCTTGGACTTACAACAGAGGATTATGCTTTGATCCCAGAGCTGAGGGTTAAGGGCCTGTTAATCTGGGAAAAGTCCCTTATGCCTGCAGGAAATGTTTGAAGCGTAAAGAAATGCACGTGCCAAGATCTGCTGTGGAGGGCAGCGTTGGCATCATGTGAGTATTCAACCTTTCCCTGGCACGACTTCTGCGTGGCAAGTGAGCGCCGTCGTTGCCTGCTGTCCCCTCCCGCCCTGTGGCCATGGTGGCTGTGTACCATGCTCTTAATGGAAGCTGTTAGCCGTGTGCCGCTCCATTCCCGGGATGCCCGCGCAGCTCTGCTGGTGGCTCCTGCCTTCCCTCTGCTCTTCCAGACTTACTCTCTCCTACCAGATGAGCTGCGTGTCCCCCACTGCGCTGCAGAGCGGCTCTTGGCACTGCCCAGAGACCCTCTCCTTGCCCTCGGAGAGGGCCCCCGTCCTTGCTAATGTGGACACGCTGCCTCTTCTCCCCAGCCTGCGTGCTCAGAGGCTCCCAAGTGCTTCGAGCGATGGTTCTTAGTGCTGCTGGCACCTAAGCTTGCTCTGCTCTGTGACCCCTCCAAAAGCAGCTCCTCCGCACACGCCAGCCCGCTTGAGCCAGCGGGCAAGCTTTGGCACACGCACTGCAAGCACTTGAGCTGCCGAGTCCCTGTGCACCCAGCAGCAGCAACCTGCTGCAAGCCCCAGCTTTTAGCTGATCAAGGCCACGCAGACACACTTTATCCAAAAGTGCCTTGCTTGGCCATCTGGTCCCGAAAGCAAGCCCCACAGGGATCAACAAACCTATCGGGGAGTTAGGGAGAGCTTGCCATGTCCTAGGGATTTTGTAGGGGTGACTGTGAAATTTTAGTGTGACTGCAAGTGTTGTTTGTCTTGCCACGCGCTTCGGAGGGTGACGTAGCCGAGTCGCTTTGCCCTGGTTTGTTGTGCACATGGAGAGGTGAGAACAGGCCCCAAAACACTGCGAGCATTGCCTTTAGATTTACATGTGTGTGTGTATATATGTATATACACATATATACATCTGTTATACATTTTTTTTCTGTTCACAAATACCATGCAAATAAATGCAACATATCGATGGTTAACTAAGCCCAAGTAACCAGAACTGACAGATGCTGCCTCAGGGAGATGGCTTTGCATTCCAAGAGAAGGGCTGGGGATTAGGCTCTTTCCTCTCTCCTTCCTATTTCTAATCAATCTGAATGTCCTGGAATACAGATGCAAAAAGCTTTCGAACAGACGCTGTGTATGAAAGCACCATTTGCAAAAGCGCCGTGGTGAGAGCTCAGACTTTAGCCCTAGCCAGAAGCAATGTAAACTAGCAGGTTTATCAATGCTTTCTTACAGGTCAGTAAATCTGTGATGCCGCTGTAGTTCAGGTGGTGTTTCCAGCTTTGCAAGGTCAAATGCAAGGTTGCTGGAGGCATCCTACATCATCAGGGAATAGAGAATATCCCCATCTAGCTCCCTTTCCCTGCGGCACAACTGTTCTGCACAGGATGTTCCCTGTGCTGTTGTGCAGCAGTTTAACGAGTTTGCTCACCTGGAGGCAGAAGCGTTCGTTACCAAAACAGCCTGACGTGGAGCCCAGTGCCGCGGGCCTGTCCGAGGAGGGCCCTGCGCGGGGCTGTGCGTGGGTGCCCCGAGGCGTGGGCTGTGTGCAGGCGGCCGCGCAGGCAGCCTCCCTCTGGAAGGGCTCCGGCCTCCTCGTGTGGCTCTGCTCCAGCCTGGACTCCCAGCGCAGAGCCCCAGCCTTGGCCCTGGAGCTGTAGCACATTCCTGTGTGAATGGACACAGGCATTTCTTTGCAGTCCTCTATGGGAGAAGTCCTTCGGGGGTTTTGGGAAGTTGCTTGTGGACTGTCAGTTCTCCACAGGCTTTATCTTCCCTTTTATTTACTTATTTATTTTTTTTCTTGACAAAAACTAGATTGCACCAAGCTTGTGTCAGACTACACAGACAAGCCGACAGTCAAGGCTGAGATTTGGGTCAGCTACTCAGTGTAGATGTTACCTAGTAAGAAGGGCATCTAATGCAAGGGTACAAGAAGATCTGTGAGAATTAAAAGGCACAGAGGGAAGAGGGACCTGCTGGGGCCTGTGCACTCATGGGTGGACAGGGTGTGCTGCAGGTCCTGATGCTCTCCCCAGCCAAATGAGAACCAGGCTTGCTTGAGCTGAGTTTTGCCATGCTGCTCTATCAGCTTCCCCTTGTAGAGCTGTGGGGTTTTGGTGCTTTTATTTGTTTGTTTTGTTGGTTTTTTCCTGTGGGTAATGCTGCATCTTAGGCTCTGTATTACCAGTGTTTAGAGGGAGGTTCTCCATTTCCAGGTTCTGGGGCACATTGAGAGGTGGCCGCATCCACCAGCGCTGTCCCACCAGACTTGCCCTTGGCCACAAGTGCAGCAGGGCCCGGGGGCTGCTGTAGGTGGGCAGAGCTGGCGCCCAGCGCCCCGCAGGCGGCCAGCAATGAGGCCAGTTGTGTGGAACGAGGGGCTTGCACTGGTGCAGACTGCGGGGAAATGTTCTTGGGTCAGGGTGGGCAGAGCAGCAGCAAGTCCCAATCCCCAGCACAACCCTCCCAAGGGCCTCTGCCTTCATTCTGGAAAGATCCGGGCTGTTTGTGGTGCTCCCCTCATGCTTTAGAGCACTTTAATTTCTGTGATCTCTCCAGGCTTAAGTCCTCCCCACTTCCACAAGAGCCAGGGGCATTAGTGCTGTAAATTGTCACTGATGTCCTTCTGGGATCAACAGCTCGTTCTGTTAGAAGCTCTTTGGAAACCAGCAGCCAGCAACAACTCTGAGGTGCTGCTGAGCTGAGAGGAGGATGAAGGGCAGCTGCTAATTCTTTGAGAAGCACCATTTCAGCAGCTGAATAGTTGCTCTGATGTGCTGATTGCCAGGGGGGCTGGTTATTCCTCAAGGCTTTCGTGCCAGAAGAAAGAAAATGCAGGCAAAGAAGAGGAGTTAGTGTAAATGTCTCTCTGCCTCCAGGCAATTCTCTATTCCCAAGCAGATATATTTATTGCAAAAAAAATAAAAGGGAAAAACTTGTTGTCTCTGATAGCAATTGTGTGACTTTGGTGTTTTTCAGAAGCTAATGGTGACTACTTGAGCATGAAGGATAAGAGATGCAGGAGACAAAAGGAAGCATTTCTTTCCTTTAAATTGTACTGGCCTTTGCAGCGTGAAGAGGCACAACCCCCATGGCCCTTGCCGGGTAGCCTGCTCTGACAGTGCCGTGTTGGGGCTGTTCATCATGTGCAGGAATGTGTCGTGGGAGCCCCCGCTCCCTGGGGCCCTGCAAGGTGGTTGACGTTGAGGCAGCTCCGATGGATCCAGCTGCCCTCGAGCTGTGACCGCGGGAGCGGGTTGGCGGTTGGCTGTGAGTCCTGGGGGCTTTTGCTCAAGCCTTTGCGTGATGTCCAGGCAGGAGCCAGCGGGGCTTCCCTGCTGCGCAGGAGGACACGGCTCCTGGGCGCCTCCTTAAGTGACGGGTTTTTGTGTGTTAGCTGTAATGTCATGGAAATAGCTGTTGGCACGGATGAAACATTTCCAGCACTCATACAGCTGTGTGCTGAATCCTTCCGAGGCAGAGCAATTTGGGTCTGAAAGTGCTTTTTCGAACAGTAAAATTGAATCTGTCAACAGGTAATTTTATAAATCCAGAGAAAAGAAATTCTGTGCGAGAATCAACTCAGAGCAAATGCTTTATTGATTATGGCTTTTTTTCCCCTTCATTTATTGCTATTGGAGGAGGCAGATGTTTCAGTGTTAAAGCTGAAATTAAACTTGTGGCCCTGGTCTTCCAAATGCTCCTGTGCCCTAGATGAGGGAGCAGCCTGGGGCTGGGAGAAGGTTATGGGAGAGGGGAGCAGGCGGCGGCTGCACAGCATCTTCGCCACTGCTAACCGGGAGGACGTGGCCCTCGGGGCACTGCCCTGTCTGGCCGTTGCTCCTGGCTGGTGGCTGTTCCTGACACCTTCCCTTGCTCCGTGCCTGTTCGGGTGCTGGATTTGGGAGCTCCCTCTAATGCAAGTCCCTGTGACGTGTCAGGTTCTAGCTCAGATCTTGGGTTGCCAGCAGAACAGGTCGTGAATTGAGGAAGGAGAAAACATATAGTAAAGCTGCCACCAAAATGCCCTCTTTTGGGACAAGGTTCACCCCAAAGCTCCAGTCCTCTGTTTGCAAACCTGCTCTGGTCAGCTGAAGCATTTGGCCTGGGAAAGCAGCTGTGCTTGGAGCTGTGCCTAGTGGGCCCTGGGACAGCACTTCTGCTGTGGGGGACAAAATAAAACCATGGTGATGGGAACCCATAGGAGCAGCAGGCTGGTCCCGTCGCACGTGCCCAGCTCCTGGCCGGTGCCTGCACAGCTTGGCCTGGGCGTCAGGGCCGGGAGCCTCCATCCCGCCCAGGCGCGGGGCCGGGCACTCCGGAGCGGCCTGTGGAGCGACAGGGCTGCGAGCGATGGGGCAGCCCCATGCCGAGGGCGGTCAGGCAGCTGCGACACCGGTACAGAAGAGCAGGTGTTGCTTTGGCACCCGTTTCTCAAAGCACAAAATTTTGCAGTAAACAGTCCCTAGGTAGATTTCCAGTCTGCTGCAGCACCAAATCCCTTGGAGCTGGGCTGGGTTCCCAGCGGGATGCAGTGTTCTCCAAGGCAGCAGGGGACAATTAACCGCTAGTCAAGGTTAGTGGCCTGGAGCTGGGAATGATTTCCCATCCCAGGAAGTGCACAAGCATTTGATTTGATTGGGGTGAAGAATTTAACTCTAAAAGCCATTTAGAAACAGCCTGGTCCTAGTTGTTTCTGTCAGTGGGAAATGCATTCTGATTTGTGAGGTTCTTTCTCATTCATTTTTATTCCTGCTGTCTACTTTCTTCCAAATTACTTAAAACTTGGGAGCAAAATCAAAAAAAAACCCACAGAGCTTTTCATTTAGAAAACGTCATGCAGAGACTGAACAAAGGCCGTTTTAACCTGAGTCCTCCGGGGAGCTCTGTGCCGGCCGGCTCATCCGCTCGGAATTCTCGCCCGAGCTTTGCGAGGCCGCCAGCCCCCGGCGTGGAGGGAGGCCCACGAGGAGCTGGCCAAGAGCTCAGCAAACCCGCAGCCGGCGCGCGGGGAAGCGGCCGGCGCGTTCACCTGCCCAAGGGCTGTGGCAAATCCTGCACATCTGTTGCGGTATGTGCTGGCCCTTGGGGGCAGGCCCGCTGGAAAACTTGTCTTAGCCTTGTTAATTAGAGCTAATGAGGCACGGGGTGCGCAGAGGGTGCCTCTCGGTCACAGGCAGCTCTGAGGAGCACTGGAGTGGCTGAGTGGTGAGTCCTGGTTTGGTGTGAGCTAGTGCCGAGGTGTGGGGAGGACAGGGCATCCTCTGCCCTGGGTGCAGGGGGGTTCCTGAGTCTCTTCCAGCAGCAGCCGGGAGCTGTTTGTGAGAGCAGCAACGTGGTGCTCGGTGGCCCTGGCAAGGGTACGAGGACCGTCCTTCAGTCCTTGTGTGCATGAGATCGTTCCTGGACAAGGACTGAAGCGTGGGCTGGGATCCGGGCATCACCTCCTTATCCTTCTGCCTCTACTGACATCCCTTCCAGCCAGTGCTTTGCTCCTGGATTTGCCGCCAGGGCCTGATGTCATTCTGCCTCCTTTCTCTCCTTTTCCGCGTTCTCCACTCAGTGAGACTGTCTTCCATGTCTTACCAACATGACCAGGTTTTCCACCTTGCTTGGCCCTCTGAATCGTGGCTGTTGTCAGAAGCCTTGAAGATGAGGCTGCTGCCGTGCAGCTCTCAGGTGCCACCTAAATCACTCTTCCTCCTCCTCCTCCTCTGCAGGTGAATCTGGTCCTGAATGAAGGGAAGTCCCTGGGCCTCATGATCAGAGGAGGGGCAGAGTATTCCCTGGGCATCTACATCACTGGCGTGGACAAAGGCTCGGAAGCGGAGAGCACCGGCCTAAAGGTAAGAGTGGCCCCGGAGTGGCCTGGGGTGGCATCGCGCACGGCGGGTGCAGGGCAAGGCCGTGTTGCTACACAGGGGCTGCGGTTCTGCCCCTCGACGCAGGGCTCTCAGCAGAGGGGTAAACGTTCGGTTTCTGAGCAAGCTTTTCAGCTGTTTTGGAGACCAAGCAAGGGAGCAGGGCTGCTGTGTAGGAGGAAGTGCAGCCTTATAAACTGTGGAGTAAGTTGTACCTGCTTTAGCCGCTCCTACACCTCATTTCTCAGCCTTGCAGAGAGCCTGGGATTGTGCTCAGTGTAGATGTGTGAGGCTGCAGCCCAAGCAAGGCAGGTGAAGAGAAAAAGTCACTGTCACCTCCCTGCACTGGCAGGGCAGAGTTTTCTATTAGAGCTCCTGTCCTGGGCCCTCCTGCTGCGTCTCAAATCCGTGACCATTGCGGACAGAGTTGGCAGCAGCCGAGTTTTGCACGGGGAGCTCCTGCCTGCAGGGAGGCATTGGGCGGCCACACGGACTTTCTCCGGCAGTGCAGGCGTTCGAGGAGCTGTCCCTGAACAGGCAGAAGATGCAGGGGCACCCTGCGGGCTAGAGCAGAGCTTGTCCCCCTGCAGCCTCACCTAGTGTGGCTGGGAGCCACAGCAAGCTCCGTGCTCAGGGCTTTCGGGAAGGCTGCTCTGGGGCCCACCGTGGAAGCAGGAATTCCGCTCCGCAGGAATTCCCCTCCTGGTCCTAGGCTGGCTGCGCTTTTGCTGGGCGCCTCTTGTAAAGCGGGACCTGCTTCTCCTTCCCGTGCTGAAGGCCCCATCATGTGGACATGCACACACGTGGCTCTGCGCTCCCCTGCCCCTAGTGCCAGGTCTCAAACAGCATGAAAAGTCCTAGGATCTTGGCCTTGTCAGAAGGAACCTTGGGGGAATTAAGGTTTTGTATGTCCTCAAGCACTCGCTACCAAAAGAAGTTGAAAGGGGAGCCACTGGACTCTGCGGAGTGTCTCGATGCTGCTGGTAGATGAGGCACGTTAGAGATGCAGGGCCAGGCTGTAGTGTTTGACTTCACAGCTCAGAGACTCTCTTTGAAGGTTTCCCTCCTCTCCAAGTGACCCAGCTCCTTGCAAACACCCTGTGCACCTTGTGCTTCTGTGGCAGTGCAGTCCTGCGGGCTCGGAGGAGGTTTCCTCGGCGTTGCCTTCCTCTGCTCCTCATGTCGGTGAAGCCTTGGTGACTGTTACTCTCCTTGGGTTCTCTCGATTCATCGCAGTAGCGCGGGGCTGCTCGTCGCTGAGGGCCGGCGGCTCTGTTGGCCTCGCCATGCTGTGATGTGACACGTCTCTTCCCGGACCAACCCTAGAGCGTTTAGGGCTAAGCCTTTGCCCTGTGGCCACGCAAAATCAGTGTGCTAACCTGTCAGGACTGGTAGGCTGGAGAGGGCTGCTCTCGTGGAGAGCTTGGACTGGGACAGACACAATCCTATTCCCCAAGTTGCTTTGGAACAAATAAATTGTAACATGGGCACTGAGACCCCCAGGACTCCTGTTACAGGCAAAGGAGAAAGAGGGAGGTATTTGTTGGGCGTCTCCTTGGGACACTTGGTCATTAGCAGAAGAGCGTGGTGAGGGGCAGCAAGAACAGCGTCTGGGACACAAGGATCTAAGGACCGAGATGGTAAAAGGCACAGGACAATTTGCTTTTCCTAAAAGAGCAGGAAGGAGGTTGGAGCCGCCCTGGGCGTCATGCTGGTCACTTTGGGTCCTGCAGCAAGCTAGTTGTCCCCAGGGTCTGCTGTCCCAGGCCCAGAGTGCCAGCCCCACCTCATAGACACCTGAGAGGTTAAAGGTAGGAAATGGAAAAGAAGTTGCTTTTTTTCCCTAAAATTATTTCTGCTAGTTTTCTTGTTTAGTTCTTCCATACTGTTTCCAAATGCCCCTCAGCTGCACAGGGAAAGTTGCTGCTTCGCTTGTTTGGGTCCACCTGCAGGTGAGCTGAGCACAGCTCGCGGCTTCCGCGTGCGGGGAGGATCGTAGCAGGCTGCTGAGGAGTGCAGCCTTCTTCTACGGCGTTTCCCTGATTGTTTTTACGAGCAACACACAGCAGTGCCTCCGCACCGCTCGCTTTGCCCGCGCCACCAAGGCGGGAGGAGGATCCCGCGCGCGGCCGCCTGCGGTGTCCTCGTGTGCCGCTCCACTGCGGCGCGGCACCCCGCGGCCTCCCTGCGAGGCTCTGCGCCGCGGGCGAGGTCCCACGCCAGGTCCTCTGCTTAGTGATTCTTTATGTGTCTCCCCTTGCTGTGCTGGTTTCTAGCAACTGATCTGTGTGCGCCAGCAGCCCAGCGCTTCCCTCAGTGTCAGGCACCGTGCAATTTCAGATACACACACACTTCCCTCCTTGATTTGTGTGCACTGCAAGCCATAAATTTAGCACTAGTTTGTGCTTCGGAGGTAAAGAAAGGCCGTTGATGTTCTGCCATTAGACATGGTCTGCTACAGACTGCATCCGCTCGCACCCGGAGCCGCTCCACCTGGCGGCAGAGGTGATGCAGCCACGAACAGGGAAGAAGCGGTGAGTGAGTGCAATTTCCAGGTGATCTGATGCATTCTGAAATGGAAAGATGGAGTTTTTGCTCAGTGTGGGCATCATCCAGCCCTGCTGGAAGTGATGGGCAAGCTCCTGCCGGTTACACTGGCGATTGGTACTACTGTGGGTTGTGCTGCTCCACCTGATTTTTTTTTCTTGCTCACCGGGTACATAAGAAATATTTTGTCAGCAGGTAAGTAACTACAGCCCTTCAAAGCATTATCTCAGGGATAAGGAATAAAACCTCGTTTATGATGAGCTTTTGAATCTGCTTTCTAAGCCCTGGGTTTTGTGCTCTGCTCTAGCACAGGTTCACTGTAACCACAGGTCACTCGCTTTGCCCTGGCTCCAGTTTGGCATCCCGAGAGTTGTAGGTGCCTTTAAACGCCTGTTAGTTTGGTGCCTAAGTGGGACTGGGCTTTTAGGAGATCAATCTCTGACATAAAGCACTGAAGAGATGTGCTATGACAAGGGCACAGCGAAGACAGGAACTGCTAGGAAGCAAAGACCGGGCAACATGTTTTTGCATAAAGCATTATTTGCTTAAAAACAAACAAAAAACCAGATTTGACAGCACTGAATTTGTTATCAGATTTTTTTTTTTGAGTTAATGTTGCCAAACTCTTTGCTCTTGGTAAAGAGGTACCCCAGAAATCCTTCTGGCATCCATGATTCCAAATCAGAAATTTTGAATGCTCTAATGACATTTTTGAAGTTTCCTTAGATGTTTAGAGGACAAATGACCAGTGATGCTGAAAACTAGTCAAATTCGAGAAACGTTCTGTAAGGTCTTATAAGTTAGATTCCTAGATTTGCTTTTTCCTGCTACGGAACCAGAGGCTGCAGCCCCGGGAAGGGGTCCCAGAAGGAGCCCCCCGTTCTGGGTGGTGCCGGCCGATGCAGATCGCGCCAGGTCGGGTGGCTCTGCTCCAGCTGCCGCCTTCCTGGCTGGAAGCAGAGCGCGCCGCAGGTAGCAGCAGGAAACACGCTGCATCACTGCAGCCCTCAATATTTAAATATTCATGTTCTTGGCCTTGGCTGCCTTTACGTTTATTCATTCACAAAGCTTGTGACAACGCGTTCTTTGGGCATATTTTAAAATATGCTGCCTAGGTATAAGTGCTCACGCTGAAGAAGTGCAGGTTAGCAGAGGCCTGAAGAGCGATGTGCGTTAGTCTTGTTTGCTTCCAGCCTGTCCTTTCTGCCTGCTCCGTGACGTACGCGGTGATGCTGCACAGGAGCTGAATCTGTTCTGCTGGAGTTTGTGGCTCTCTGCAGCCTGATTTTTTCCCCTCATTCATTTTCTCCAAGCCTTGTATTGTACCTATTTTTTTTTCAAGCATTTTTTTCCCACTTGACCTTTACATGAGGAACAGCAGGTTTCATGTAGCTTTCTTTAGACAAACAGCTCAATATGAGTTTCCAGCACAAAGATTGGCGTAAAAAGGGTCTAGCACAATCTATATATATCTGCATACCAGGGAAAGAAAAAGAAAGGCTGTAAATAGGAAAAAGTAAATGATTTTATATCATCTGGGGTATTCATGAAGCTGCTTCTGGAATACTGGCTTGTATTTTGGGGTCTACACATTGAAAAAAGATACTGAAAAAGCAACCCAGGAGCCTCGTGGCTGATTCAGAGGTTGAGGAATAAGCGATGTAGTGAGGAATGCAGCAAGACAAGAGGTTGTGGTGGGCAGGTTGAGGCCTTTCCGCCAGAGGCAGCACCGGAGGGGACTAGAGCGGTGCTCGGCACCGTGTCCTCAGTCACCAGGATGGGCCTCTCCCAGCATCTCTGCTCTTCGGGGAGGCACAGGAGTGGTGAAACCACTGGTTACTCCAAGAGTCCATCTGCTTCTGTCGTGTCCTTCTCTTCCCTTGTCCCCCCTTATTTTATATTTTATCATGAGATGCTTGGGGAAAGGCTATGTGTGCAGCAGCACGTGGCACCTCCTGCTCCCTTTCCTTGTTCCCATTATTCCTGATCCTTCTGATAGGGTGTTTCAGCCTTCTCTGACCTGCATCATCTGCCCTGGACTGTTCAATCCATTTTTTCCCATATATCTATATTTTCCACAAATTTTAGTACAACTGTTTCCAAATTGGTTCATATTTTTCTCCACCCATATTTTTAATTTCTTGAGGTGTGTTTTTTTTAATTATTTGTGCTAGATAGCCTCCTCCATTAGTGGTGTCTGTGAGTACAATTTAGCCTCTCTTCAGGCACGTTAGTGTCATTAAAGACTAGTGCTAATGCCAAACTACTTGGCATGCTATTAGCCCTGCTATTCCCAGCTCAATTTGGTGTCTTTTAACTTGAACTCATGTTGAAAATACCTTATCACGTTTTCTGTCCACGTGACTGATACTTTCCGTGAACCAATTCCATTTCTTATGAGGTTTTGGATATCTGGACCCTTGGCTAAAGTCCGGAAAGGTTCAGCCACATCCCCCTTTGCTGGGTTATCCTGCCTGCCTTCAGCAGGAGAAGCAGCCAAGCAAGCCCAGCATCAAGATCTGCTATTCCTCGGTTCTGCTCCTCATCTGCGGTTTGGTGTGTCATGTTCAACCCTCGTTATTTCAGAGTAAATTTTCCCTTGGCAATTAAAATAATTCCATTTTTAGAAGAGTTCAGGCGCTCCAGATGTTCTCTTATTATTTTCTGAGTCCAGTTGAAAATTTGCTTCGGAAATATCCAGGTCAGTAAGGTTTTTTTGCATGTTTTATTATTTCTTTCTTTATTTGGTTGCTAGTTAGAATCTGTGCATATAGCAAACACCTTGCCAGGGTCAACCTTTGTTTTAACAGATGCTGCATTTGTATCTCTGCAGTTTTTTCTTTTTTTAAAAAAAACCTTCCAAGTTGTCCTTGACTTGGGGGGAGAAATAGTTATCTGTGTTTGAGCAAAAATCCTCTCCTGCCCTAATACGATTGTATCATCCAGATAGACTGATTTGTAGGCACTTGAGCTGTTCAGTGATCCCTTTATCTGCCCTTCACCAGCAATTATTCTTGCAAGGTCTTTTTTTTTTTTTTTTTTTTTTTTTTTCCTGCACACTGGTGCATAAATCTAAGCATTTGTGGCAAGTGGTTCTCACCCGTTGTCAATATTGTGGCATCACTAGATGGGGGTTTTCCTGGGGTAGGTGCTGTCGTAACCTTGATGCTTGGGTGTACCAGGCCACCCACCCCGGCTGTACTCACCACCGTGTTGCACTTTGTGCTGCTCCAGCACCTGCAGGGGTGAATTTGCTCGTGAACGTGGGGCTCGTGAAGCTCTTTTCTCCTCTTTGTCACCTCCTGCCCCAGAGTCCTGCTTAGGGGAAGGGCATTCCAGGCTGCTTTTGTCCCATTCTGGAGGAGAGAAACTAAAGAATGGCTCATGAAATCTGTTTAACTGTCTTGAACAGAAATCATAAAGGTTTAATCTTTGATAGGAAAAGCTATTAAAGATTGAGAATTGCAACAAAGCTATCTAATAGAGTTTGAATTTCCGTCGTTTCAGTGCTGCAGTGAACCCAGCACTCCTCATTCTGGCAGCAGAATCGGCTCCGGTGTGCATCGTCTGGTGCATTAACGCAGCCTGAGAGATGATGCTCGTTACAGCGAGCGTGCGTTTCTGCAGGCAGTTTAGTCACCACCATAATTTACCCTCGTTGTTCGTTGGTGCTTAGCAGTTTTCCGACAGTTGGTTAAAGCTGACAGAGCTTGAAGGCAGCCTGAGGTCTCTGCAGTGTCTGATGTGGGGAACGTGGTCGTTGGTATTTGGATTCTATTTTCTGGTTCTTGGAGGCAGGGCTGGCCCAGGGCTGCCGCTCTCAGCCCAGTGGAGCTTCGCATTCCCGGCACATGATTCCAGCAGCTGCTCCCTGCTCCGCAGTCCATAGGGATCAGGGATCTGCCCTGGTCCTCGTTGGAGCTGCGGAGCCTGAGCCAAGGCCCTCGTCCCTCCTGCCCAGGGAAACTCGAGGAGGGGAAGGTGAGTTGAGAGCAGGCGGCTGCTCTTGCAGGACCAGCTGCTTTGAGCCTTCTCCTGGAACCGATGGAGCAAGTCGGTGCAGCCAGACCCCAGCTTGGCCACCCCCAGGACGCTGCAGAGGCTACTGCAACGCGTCTCTCGTCTCTTCCCTTTGCATGGTAGCCTCAGTTCCTTTGTCAGCTCAGGGACACGGGGGCCTCAGCTTCTTCCTTGTCTGGCTCCGGGGCCTCGGGCTCGTCTGTGCTCTGCGCGAGCTCCGTCCGCGTCCGCAGCGGCGCTGCCTCCCGCCTCCCCACGCACCCGCTGCCCTTTCGTGAGCGGGAAGGTTACGCAGGAGCTCTTGACTCCTCATTATTGCCACAGTATTTTTCTGTCTCTCCATGATGTCCATCCCCACACATTTATCTCCTCTCTAATTTTAACAGACATAATCTTTCCAATCTCTCTTTCACAGACACCTTCACATGTCCCTAATCACGGCTGTCCCCCTCCTCAGGAGCTTTCCTTGCTGCCTCTCCTCACTAGCCAGCAGGGCTCACCCTGAGGTCACGCAGTCCCTTGGACTATTGCTGTGCCTTTGCATTGGTGTTGGAATCCCCACTTTCCTATCATGTGTTTTTATTGTGGGCTCTTTTGATCTTTCTGGACTCACAGCTGCACAAGCGGCCCGTCGCCTGCCACTTCACGTGTCTGCTGTGTTCACTGAAGAGGCCTCAGTCACGTCTCATGCCTTGCGAAGGCACTTTGGAATTTCCGCTCTTTGTCAGCTTCCAGATAATCCTCAGGATCCTTCATTCTTTTGTGTCTTTTCCTTCGCTGTCACTTCTCATGGGGATTTTGTGCCATCTCTCTTTCACCTGTGACTTGGGTGGCAGCCGAATGACAGCCCACCAGTGACCAGTCACTGCTCCTCACTGGAGAGCACAAATGTAAGTGTCCACAAAATTATCCCCTGTGCTCTGACTGAGCTGAAAGAATTGGAATTGATTTTAGCTTCAGAAATTGTCTCCCATCTTTCTTGTACCCTTTTCTTCCCCAAGAAGTGGTTGAGTTATTTAAGGAATGTCTCGTTCTGCTTGCACTGCAGCATAAAGAAAATAGGGCTGTGTTTTGACAGGGCTCAAGCGAAGCCTATGGTTAAGCAAAGATACGAAGGAGCAGTATAAAAGAGGTGGTTTATCAGAAATGGAGCAAATTGTGATACTTGAGTGTGGAGGAGCTGCATTTAAAGCCCTAGAAGCAAAGAGGAAGAGGAGCTGGGATGAAGAAAAGCCAGGAGAATGCTGTGCCTTGAATAGGGCCAGGCTACCAGGGAGGCCCCTAGTTACAGTGAAGCCTTGAGCACGAATGAAAACTACCGGGAGCAGCAGGGGAAGGCTAGGGAGGAAAGAGGAGGGGAGGGATGAAATCCCAGCTGCTACAGACCCCAAATTTCACACAGAATTGGAAGCCAGGGTGGGACACTCAGGTTGGCCTCTCCTGCGTCACAGGTTGCTGAGGCTCAGAGCAGCATGGCTTTTGGCCTCCAACAGGAGGGAGCAGCAGGGAGGGCTTGGATCATGCATTCTTTAGGAGTTGTTTCTAACCAAGAACACCCTGAAACTTACAGAAGGGGACAGGCAGCCTGGTCTGGCTTGGGATCCAGCTCTAATGCTTGGTCCGACTCCGCAGGTAGGAGACCAGATCCTGGAGGTGAATGGCCGGAGCTTCCTCAGCATCCCCCACGACGAGGCCGTGAAGCTGCTCAAATCTTCCCGCCACCTCATCATGACGGTGAAGGACATTGGGAGGCTGCCCCATGCCCGCACCACCGTGGATGAGACCCGGTGGATAGCAAGCTCCCAGATCGGAGAGACCCTCGTCAGCTCGGCAGGGTACGTGCTTGGTGCCAGCCCCTTCCAAGTTTGCCAGACAAGACTTCCAACGCGGAACTCTCCGTAGGGTACATACAGTCACCAAGGAAGGGTGTAGACCAGCAGCACATCCTGTGCCACTGAAAGGCTGGCAGCTCGATGCCCTTTGATGTGCATCTGTGAGCTGTCCATGGGAGCGCCCCTAGTGCCCCTTATCTGGTGCTCGGAAGTTGGCATCTGTGACCTGTGATGTTGATCAGGCCCAGAGAATACGTTTCTGCATCGTTCAGAGCCCCTTCCTTGAGCCTTCAGGTCAGGAACTTGTCCCAGGTTTAACTTACAGCAAAGGCACTGAAAGAAGTGAGTGCGCCAGGCCCTGTGCAGGCCCTGGGTGATGGCGGCTCTGGGGTGCCTTGGTGGGCACACGACGCCTGGTGCTAACTGATCTTCTCCCTCCTCACAGGGCAGTGGGCGCTCACGCTGCGGAGGCACCAGCCAGGGTAAGAGATGTTGGACCTTCCAAGCGCCTCTTGAGACGAGTGTCATTGTCCCCTGTTTTCCATGGCTGGGAGGGCTGGCTTTGTGCTCATGGTTATACAAGGGATGCAGGATGTGCTGCCTGCAAAAGAGCTCAGGCAGCTCCACGGGATATCTGGTATCTTTGGAAGGTGACCAGTTTGCACACAGTGGTGAGTGGTAACTGGCTCTGGCCGTTCTCCTGCCCATCTCACTTTGCCAGCTGTGTTTCTGCAGAGGGTGACAGAATGCCACTGCTACTCCCAGACTGCTGCTGAGGCTATTCTGCAGCACACTGGGTGCTTCCCAGCCTGGGAATGATGCCATTGATGATACAGTGTCCCCATGAGCCAGCCCAGCCTGCCCTGGAGAGATGTGCCTCTGCCTGGGGCCCAGCTTGCTTGCCATGAGCCTGGGTGTCTGCTGCAGTCTGAGCCCAGGCCTGTGATGCCGAATGGGGAGGCGAGATCCCTCCAGGGACGGTGTGCGCTGGAGGCAAAGCAGGTGGTGCTGGGAAGAAGACAGAGGTGCTGCTGGAGCAGATCCTATGGGAGGTGAATGCAGGCAGAACTGCAGGACAGAGTCAGATCCCCCTTTTCTCCCCATACTGGCAAGGACAGAGAGGGGGATCCCTTCCGCCCTGCAGAGATGGTCCTGACGCCTTCAGGCTGGCGGCCGTGGCAGGGCCCTGGGAGATGTTGCAGCCCTCAACACCCGCAGCGGAGCAGGAATCTGGAGTGGCACCGATGCGCCTGCAACAGTGCCTGCAGGGAGCAGGAATCCGGAGCGGCGCCATGTTCGGGTGCGGCGCCTGCGGGGAGCAGGGATCTGGAGTGGCACCGCATTCCCAGTGCAGGGCCTGCAGGGAGCAGGGATCCGGAGCAGCGCCCTGTGTCCACGCGGTGCCGGCAGCTCTGCAGCAGCAGGGCCTCTCCGAACGGCTCTCGGCAGAGCGCGTTCCTTCTAGATGAGGCAGGGAGACGCCGCAGGTGGCTCTGCTGATAACGGCGCAAAGCTGATTCCCGGTGCCAGCTCTTCAGTGTCACTGCCTTGTCTGGCTCTGTATCCCCACACTGCCAGAGAGAGGAACCACAAAGGGCTTCTCTGTTAGAAATCATTTGAGATCGCTCTCAAAGGGGGAAAAAAGAAAAACCCTCCTGCCTGCAGTCAGAATTGTGTCTCCCTGGGACTCCTCTGGGTGCTGTTTCTCCACCGGGCTCTCCTTGGAGCTTGCTCTCTCTCTAGTGGCACCACGTTCCCAGGCGGAGGGGTACATGCTGCTAGCGCTTCACCGGCTGCTCCAGGGACAGTGTCCTCACTCGCTGGACAGAGCTGTGCTGCTGTTTGGTGTATTTAGGGGCTGCAGTGCCTGGTGCCTGCCCTTGGCCCTGGAGTTGCTCAGAGCAGCAGTGACGCTGGGGCTGGCTGGCGAGTGCCCGAGGGGACCTGCCTCCAGCCGTGCTGCGTGTCCCTGCCCTGGGGCTGCCTTCCAACACGACCACCGCAGGGGCAGAGCAGGGACAGAGGTGTGGGCAGCCGGGGGTTGTGGACAGAGCACAGAGCAAGGGCTGAGCCCTGCTCCTGCTGCCAGGCTCTCAACACTCACTGAGTTTCAGTGGCATCTGGCTCACAGCCTGTGACTCGCACGTCCCCACGTCCCCACAGTGACATGCCTGAGCTCTGCCTGGCCTTCAGCTGCTGCTGGGCCTGTCCTCTGCTGCGTGCTGCGCTCCCTCCCCTCCTACCCCACCTCCAGGCTTCTTGGGGAAGGGCATCAGAGCAGAGTGCTTCCCAATGGGGCAAGTAAGGCAGAGATCCCAGGATGTGTTGCCTGCAAAAGAGCTCAGGCAGCTCCACAGGATATCTGGCATCTTTGGAAGGTGACCAAGCAAAGTCTAACGAGACAGTTAGCAGCACACGGCGCTGAGAAGCAGCGTTCATTCTGCCGTGCCACAGCTGAGCACAGTGGCCTCGTTCGCCCTGGAGGCCAGGAATACAGAGCCACCATCACAGGGCTGAGCAACTGGTCCTTGCCAACAGGAGCCTGTCTTGAGGCCTGGCAAAATGGCCAAGGTCAGGGCAGAACCGCTCCTCTGTCCAGCCCAGAGCTGCTCTGTTCAGGCTGGTGCTGGGCTGGCTGCTGGCGGAGCAGCCGTGGCGGGAGAGGCTCTGGGATGTGTCTGTCCTGCCCTGGGCAGAGACCCCCTTTCTAGGCTGGCTGCTCGTTCAGTTTGTTCCTCCTGGAGAGGGGGCAGAGCTAGTTGTTCACATGCCGCCCCTCTTCCTGTTGGTGGGTTTCAGCAGCTGCTTTCTTAGCATCCCATGCCAAAGCCTATTTCGTGTCTTCTGCAGCCTGTGTTTTACCGAGGCCTGGCGGGCTCCCAGGTGACGCTGAGCAGCGTGGTGAACCAGAGCCGGGTCATGCTGGAAGAACAAGCGCGGCACCTGCTCAACGAGCAGGAGCGGGCAACCATGGGCTACTACCTTGATGAATATAAGGAAGGCAATATCTCCGTGGACGCTTTGGTCATGGCACTCTTCGAGCTACTCAACACGCATGCAAAGGTGAGGGCCATGCTGAGGTCAGGGATAGCTTCCTCCACCCCATGAAGTGGTCAGAGCTGCTGCCACAGGGTGGTCAGTGCTGCCTGCCAGCCTTTCCTGACAGTTCAGGAGACATGAGCCCCTTTGCAAATGAGCTCTCAAATAAAACCAAAGTTCAAGGTTATCTGCAGAGGATCAAGAGTGAGGATACAAAACCAAAACCTAGAAATAGGGCAGAAGGAGGTTTAGTGTTCAGTGACAAAGGGGCTTCTGGACGAGTTCAGGACCTCCTTATCGCTGCCAGTACATATCGTCACCGCAGCTGCACAGGACAGCAGAGTGGGCATTCACCTGGCTGGGCATGTGGTCGTGCTCCAATCTCTCTTTGGTTGTCCCTGTGCCTGGCCCAGTTCTCGCTGCTCTCGGAGGTGCGGGGCATGATCTCCCCACAAGACCTCGACCGCTTTGACAACCTGGTGCTGAAGCGAGAGATCGAGTCCATGAAGGCCCGGCAGCCCTCAGGGCCCAGCATTGGCACCGACTCCTACTCCATGATGTCCTACAGCGACACGGTCTCCTCCTCCAGCAGCCACTTCACCTCGACAACCGTCAGCTCAGCCAGGGTAAGTCCCTCCTGGCTGCTCCCTTTTCTCTGAACACCTTCTGCTCCTGGCAGCCCTGCAGCAAACTTGCTTCCCTGGAGGTCCCTCAGGGACCCTGCCTTGCTCTGAGAATCATAAAATTGTTAATGTTGGAAGAGACCTCTAGACGTCATCTAGTCCAACCCCCTGCACACGCAGGGTCACCTAGAGCACGTGGCACAGGACTGCGTCCAAGCGGGTCTTGAAGATCTCCAGAGAAGGAGACTCCATGACCTCTCTGGGCAGCCTGTCCCAGCGCTCTGTCACCCTCACTGTTAAGAAAATTTTCCTTAAGTTCCTGTGGAACTTTTGGTGTTTCAGTTTGTGGCCATTACCTTTGCCACTTGTAGGTGACTTGCAGCGGAGACTGGGGTGCCTGCAGCAGAGCCGGACAAGCTGGCAGGAGTCAGACCCGGCTGTGGGACCTGGTGGAGAGCAGAGAGTGCACGTGCAGGGCCCCGGTGTGCCGGCCTGCTGGTGGGATCCCATGTGTCTTCTGTGCCCTGTGTCAGCGCTGTGGGTGCTCCCAGAGGCTCCAAGATCCTTGCAGGCAGGGTGGTTTGTAGGTGCAGCAAGGAGATGCTGGGAGACTTGGCTGGTATCCCGGTGTCCTTCAGACTGAGATGCCACTGTCCTCTGCACGAGGGCTGCGCCTGGTGCCAAGCATCGCTCTGTCCCCCGCGAGGGGAGAGTTCCGCTTCCCTTGTGCGGCCTTGCTGCACGCCGACAGCTCTGTCCGCACAGAACTTGCTAGTCACGGCCTGCTGCTACTGAGCATCCCTGGCTGTCCCTCCGCCAAGGCGCTGCTGCCTGCTGGCCTGTCCCGACGGAGCCCACGCAGCCGCACGCTCCGTGCCGCGTCCCAGCTCCCCGCAGCCCCGGCGCTCGGCCAGCAGCGCTCCCGCCGCTCAGCTCCAGGCATTCACGCGCCGCCTAATTAAGTTATCATAATCACCTCTGAGAGTGCAGGCACACACGCAGCCCCAAAATTAATTTCCTAGCCATAAAATGCCTTTCATCATAAATGCATTAGCAACCCTGGAAATTAAAACCTTCACAAAAAGAGCAGATGACAAGGGGCTTCTGCTAGTTCACCAGCGAGCAAAGCTGCACCATGCTGCACAGGCCCCACTCCGCGGCCGGTGGGGAGGAGGTCGGGGCCTTGCTAGGGCTGTGGCTGCCGCCGTGTTCAGTGCAGCCGCACAGGTGGGCTCAGTGCGTTGCAGAGTGTTAGAGCTGCTCTTTTGTGTCTGCTGGACTCCACAAATCTGTGCAGGAAAGCCGTGTGCTCCATGCAGGGTGAATTACAGGGTGGTCCTTTCTGGATGAGGGTGAGCAGAGTTTCATACCCCTCTAGGAAGGCTTCCTAGGAATCAAGGACCTAACAGAGACCTAACAGAGAGCTCGGCCAGGATTTCTCACCAAGTGTGACACTCGCTTCCCTGGTTATCCCAATGCCAAGTCTTCCCACGTGCTCTGGGTTTGCCGCACTCTCCCTCATGCTCCATGATGCCAGTGTGGCTGACGGGTGAGCAAGGACCCAGCCTCCCCTGGCACGAGGGCCCAGAGATGAGTGAGGGAGCTAGGGAACCCTCCTGGCCACAGAGCAGTGAGCACACACCATCTACCAGGCCTTGTATTTACAAGCTCCCTATAAGAGCGCGTGGCCCTCAGTGGAGAGAGCCTCCTCCTTGGAAGAGTCACTGCTCTATCCTTACCCTGCGAGCGTGGATGTGAGAGCAGAACACCCATCTGCAGCCCTTCCTCGCAGCTGCCAAGTCAAGGGCATGGGCTTTCCTAAATAAGCACCTACCTCAGCAGGAGAGAGCAGGGCAGGACTCCCAGACTGGCTGCTCTGCCCTTTCCTGTCCCAATTCCCCATTGCTATTGCCCTTGCCAGCACCTCTCAAAGGAGAGGGCTACTTGCAGCCTTCCCGTTCAACCTGGGATGCAGCTGGATGTGGGTTCTGCTGGATGGGCTCCAGCGGGGAGGGCTGCATTGTGCTAGGCTTTGCTCTGGGGGGCTCGCTCGTCTCGCTCGGGTGTTCTGCATCCTCCATGATGTTTTATTTTCCCTTTCACGCTTGTTTTAATCTGCTTTTCCCCTCGCGCACCCCCAGGAGCGGCTCCTGTGGCTAATAGACCTGATGGAGGTAGGGGCTATCAGCCAGCCGGGGAGCTCAAGTGCTGTGGTTGCCATAGCAGACGTGCTGAGAGTGTGTGCAGGCGCGTGTTGAGCGGGAGACGAGGACAGGCCCTGCAGAGGCCAGCACGCATCTCGGCCGCGTGATCAGCTGCTCGTTTCCCCCTACTCTCTGCTCCTCTGCAGAGCTGTTTCCGAGCCCCTGCGGGCCTGGACACTGCGGTGGTGACAAGACTCCGGTGCCTTTTCCAACACGTCATTAATCCTGAACCAGAACCGCTGGCACCAGTGTCCTGCCTGCAGTAATGCTGCGTGCGCCGCCGGCAGCTCGGCAGCTCGGTGCTGGAAGGACAAGCAGCCCTGATGCCCGATGGAGCCCAAACGGCCCTGCCCGCCTCACCATCCCCGTGTGCCGGCTCCTCCTGCTCTTGTGCTGCCTCCCTGTCCAGGCAGCCTGGCTAAGTACCATGGTCACATCGTGTCACACATCCTCAGAGAGCGGGGAATGATTTTCCTGCTAAGCCTTGGGTCTGCGGAAATCCGTGTCCCAGTGCAGGAGGGATCGATGTACTTGCACTGTGGGTGTTCCGCCCCTGGATGAATCTGCACGTGTCTAAAAATGAATGTGGGGAGAACCTCAAATGTGGAGGCCCACACTCAAAAATTTCTGTCATAACAGAGCTTTTGGCTGGAAGGAGGCTAAGAGCTGCCTGCTCGTGCCCTGCCACAGAGCTCTGCTGTGCCTAGTGCTTTACCTGGGGTAGATCATGGGTACCTGGGGTTAAATCACCCCAAACTTTGGGACCTGGCTTGCTTTGGCTTTATCACCAGGCACTGATATTAGAGCATACTGCCATCCCCGCTGCTCTCAGTGGCTCCGGGGGTAAACTCAGGCCAAAAATAACTCACGTGAAGCTGAGCAGGACTTGCCAAGCAAAAAGTGATTGCAGCATGGGATGCTTGAAGGTTACCCAGAGATGAAGCGAGGCCTCATCTAATTGTGCCACCCACTGGATGTCAGTCTGCTTGGCTAAGCCTCACCTTCGCCTCTTTTTAATGGAAGATTTGGATCCAAGATGAGTCCTGCAAAGCAGAGGTTTTTTGTTAACTGGAATAATCAGATGCAGCTGGTTTGATCCAAGCAGTTTGAATTTGCTTACAGCCATGACAGTCCTCTAGGGATTTTGCATTTTCTTTGTCCCTGCCTCCTGCCCCAGCTTAGGGAATTGAAATCCCTGTTTATCTTATTTTTCTTCTCTGATGCCTGCCATAAAGATCCATTCTCCCAGGGCCTGATTCCACAGGTGCTGGATTGCTCCCAGCACTCCGAAGCTGCTGCGCTTGCAGGTACAGGAGCAGAGCCAACGTGGTGACCCAGCCACTAACATCTGTGCGTGTTCTGGGGCTCTGTTTGCCAAGAAGCAGGAGTAAGGAAGGAGCAGCAAAGTGGGGCATGAGCCATTGCCCTTTTTGGAAAGGGAACATCAAACACACGAGCCCACAGCATCCTGGCAGCTCGAGAGCGGGTAGGATGAGAGCAGAGAAAAGGAGGACCTCATCCAGCCGCCTCCATCCCAGCAGCAGGACAAGCAGCCCCTGGGAGAAGTCACCACCGATCCCCATGCTGGGAGAGACCTTCGCCTTGTGTTCAAGAGGAGTATTGCTCCGTGGGCAGGGAAGCTGAGGCAGGGAGAGGGCAGGGAGGCGAGAGGGAAGGCTAAGCTTATTCGGAGATGCGGTGGTTATTCAAAACCTGAACTCTGCGGGAGAGAGCGTTTCCAGAGTTTTCAGCTGGAAAATAAGGGCCTCGTTTGGAGCTGCGAGGTCCCCTGCGGCACCCAGGGGCTCGCTGGGATGGGGAAGGGTGCGGGCCTCCCAGCCGGCCCTGCAGGGGATTGCAAGAGCCTTGCCTGGCCTCCAAAACGGGAGAGGAGCAGAGAATCAGTAGGAAGAAGCAGCCACCCGGGTAAACCCTCATTTTTGAGTGGATTCAGTGGGCCATTCGAGGGAGATCCGGCAAGCACAGTCTTAAAATAGCAGATTTTCGAAAGCATATGTGCTTAGTTTAGGAGGTTTTAGATTGCATAGCCAGGTCCCAAAGTAGCAAGGGGAAAGCAAACCTGCAGCTCATGCATGAGCACAAACAGGAGCAGTGTTAGTGTCACTGCGATCGGGAAGAGCAGATCTCGGGAGCGGGACTGGGGCCATCCTGCGGGGCTGCCGGGAAGGGCTCCAGGAGCCTCCCGGCTTCCCGGGAGGATCCCAGCCGTGGGAATGTTAGTCCCGGCTGTAGGCTGGGACTGCAGCACCTTCCTCTGGCTGATGAGAGCAACACGGAAGGGCCCGGTGTCAGGGAGATGGGCTTAGGGCTCGGCGGCAGCGCAGGACCAGGCGGCACTGGCAGGTGTCAGCGGGACATGGGGCAGATCCTCTTCTTCCAATAACAGGGGGATTTGCAGGCAGGCTGCCCCCAGCCTTACGGGCAGAGGCATTTGGCAAAAGCTCAGTGAACGCTGGGGGCAGAGCTGGAGAGGGCAGCTGAGATTCCCCTCTGCAGAGGAAGAAGTGGTCTCCCAAGCTAGTTCTTTCCCTGCCAGAGTCTGCAGAAGCTACTTCATTTTACTTTCTCATTTGCCAGGAGTCCCTCTGAAGCCACAGAGATAAAACCCTTCCCAGCAGTATTTTTGCTGCTTTTCTAATGCATTTAATTGTCTGTTTTGGGACACTGACAACTTACAGGCATGGCAGGAGCCTGCAGCAGATGGGAAAATGTGAATGCACAAGCGTTTCAACTAATTGGTTGTTTACCCTGCAATAAATAACACCCCGTTGAACAGAAACGGTCCCTGCCCGTTCCAGCGCAAATGAAGGAGCCTCCTCGTTCAGTCCCGCTCGGTGCCCGGAGCAGAGCCCGTGGCAGGTCCCCATGTCCTGCAGGCTGGACACGGCTCCTGGCAGAGCTGTGCCCACCTCCGTGCCTGGCAATATTCTGCCTTCGTCTGTCCTTACTTAGCCAGGCTGCCTGTTTGCTCTGTGTGTCCATACGTGTGTTCTGTGCTTCGCGCCGTCCCGAGGGGCAGTCACCCCTGAACGGACAGACTGACTGCCTTAGTCCTTCCCCGTTTCTGGACTGTGGTACCTGCAAGGCTCTGTTGTGATATTCCCTAATGACATTTTGCCTTGATATGAACAGAGGAAGTGGCTTCTCTCTATTTCTATGCAAATATTCTGTTTTTTGGGGCGGAGGAAAGGTTTTGACTTTTCATTACCTTTCCTCCTGGAAAGATCCATCCCTGGGCATTGAACTCACACCCTCAAAATTGCTTCCTCCCTTCCTTATCTTCTAAATTAAATATAAAGAGCTGATATATGGGCCAAGAGAAGCATGTTCCTCTACTGTAGAGGAAATCACTCCTTTAAATGAGGCTCACAGCTTGCTTTAAGCTCTTTTCTTAGCTTTGGAGACTCAGTTTACCTGTGTGGTATGTGAGTCTCCAGGGGAGCGTTGCAGGCAATGCAAACCTTTTTCCTCGTGTGCAAGACCCTGCTTCCCTCTGCATGCTCCCTGTCACTTTGCTACTGCTTCCTGCTGTGTTAACTGGGTTTTCCCTTCCTTTCTTGGCCTCTCAGAACACGTCGGAATTGGAGGGAGGTGGAGACAACCAGCAAAGCAGCATCAACACCCTGCCAGACATCTCTCTGGTAAGAAACGGCACCACGTTGCAGCACCTCGTGCAGGAGCTGGTGCCGATTGATGATGCTGAGTTTTGCCTCAGCTTCTGTAGCTCTTTGTAACGTCAGGCACTGCAGCAAGGTATTACTGAAGCAAATTGATTAGACCAGTTTGAGTTGTCTGAATAAAAGTAACATCTGCACTTACAAGAGCTAAAGCAAAACTTGGGTGATTTGTCCTCTAACCGTCTTCATTTATGAGTCATATTCATAAGCTCAGGGAGACTCTTCTATCAAAATCAGTGAGTTTTCCCGTGGTCACCATGGGAGGGCAGATACCAGGTGACTGTGGGGTTAGGGACTGTGCCTGAGCCTGGTATCCTGAATGTTGCTGGTTTGGGTTTGGCAGGATGATCTCTCGTCCTTCCCAGAAGAACCACCCAACTTCAAGCCTCCACCGCCTCCTTCAGCTGCCCAGAGGCTGGAGCCTGCGGTTGGCCAGCACAGGACCCCTGGCAAGGAGAAGCCGACGCGTCCTTCCTCTGAGTCCTCTCAGTCAGGCCTCTTCTTTGTGGCCCCCCGAAACCCCACGCCCCCTCTGAGCCATCCTGAGAAGGACACAGTCAGCCTGATCTCCTCCACTAACTCATGCCCCGAGGAGTCCGCTCCGAACGCCATCTACGCCACCGTTTCCCCAGCCCTGCGCAGCTCCAGGAGGCACGTGGATGCGCAGCTCTCCTTGGTCAGCCAGCTCCCCATTGGCCCTTTCCCCAGGGTCCAGTCCCCGACAAGGCTGAAGAGCCCGTCCCCGGAAAGCCCTGCAGCCCGGGGGCTGCCGAGCGCCTCCTCGCCGTCCCCTCCGCCTCCCCCGTGCCACCCCGCACCGCTGCCACCGGACAAGGGCAGCCCGCGGGCAGCGGCCAACCAGCACTTCATCATGGTGGAGGTTCATCAACCCAACAGCGAGCCTGATGTCAACGAAGTGAGGCCCTTGCCCCAGGCCAGAGGTGCGTGTCCCAGTGGGAGCAGCTGCTCCGGGATGGAAGATCCCCATTGCCATCAAGCTCTCTGCTTTCCGGGGATGGTGGCTCTTGAGCTGGGTTGGCTGGAGCTCAGAACTCTGCTCTGGCAATTGCAGGAGCAGTCTGGGCTGTGGGCTGGAAGCAGCCCCCGATGGTGCAGGCTGCCCTGCAGAGCGCGGCGGGGCGAGGAGAACGGCCGCGCGCAGCGGCACCGGCCCCGTAAGAAACTCCCGAAGAGAGAACCCGGGCGAGTGGAGAGGGACCTGCCTGGGCACAAGGCTCTGCAGCAGAGCTTTCCCCTGTGCCAGCGAGGGGCCGTGGCACCAACCTGGGCAGTTTAGCTCCAAGCTCCAAGTTAATGGAGTTTGGAGAAGCCAAAGTGTCTGCATCGCTGTGGCCGTGTGCTGCTGCGTGGTTCCTTAATTAGCTGTGGTTCTGTTTTGACTTGCGATTTTGTTTTTCTGAGACATGGTTTTTGGAGACATGAGCAGCAGTGGCAGCACTGATCTTTCCAAGACGGAAGGCCCGGCCAGGGCTTCAGGCCGTGGCAAAACCCAAGCCCAGTGGCTGCTCCACGTCGGCACTCGGCGTGTTCGGCAAAGCCTCCCCAGGTGCTCTCCAGCATGGTTTAATCTGACCTTCACCTAAAGACCAGATTGGGGCAGGTAGTTGATTGCAGCGTGACTCTTGTGGAGGCTTCAGTTAATAAAAGCTGCTTGCAGTGGAATTTTCAAAGCAATTACAGGATTTTCCCATTAATAGCTGCTTTTGGAGAAACCTGGTTGTAGGGCAGGTTCATCCCGGGGATCTGCCAGGGAGCAGGGCAGGGAGCAGCAGGAGGAGCCGGGAGGCCCTGGAGGTGCCCAAGGAGGTCACAGTGATTTGGGCGAAGGCACTAGGGGTCCCGCATGGTCCCCATCCTGCGCTCCCCCCGGTGGCCTCGCCTCGTCGCCGTGCGTGTGGCACTGTCGCCCTCTCGAGGCACTGCAGCCGGTCCCTTAGTTGCTGCTAGGGGCAGAAACGAGCCCGAGCTGGCACTGCGTCCCTAGGGGTGACCGGCCGCAGGGTGACACCAGCTCCTCCAGGTCAGAGATGCGACTTCCGGGGCCTCGGTCCCCTCTGCAAACGCTGCGCTGCTGCCGTGCGTCGGCTCGGAGACCCGTGCCCAGTGCCTCGCTTGGAGCGGGACGGGGCTCTTGACCAGCAGCTCCTCGCTCCGGTCGGTGCCCACCTCCTCCCGGGCGCTACAGGTGAAGCTGGTGCTGTGCGTGGGGTCCTGGGAGGCCACCCTGTCCCTGTCATCCCAGTGCAGTATCTGGGTTGCATCCTGGAGTCTGCGTGTTCCTCGGTGCCCGGTTCTGCTCTGAAGGATGGGGAGATGTGGGCACGCTCGCTTGGCTCCGTCTCTGTGCCCAGATGCCAGAGGAGCCGCCCGGTCCTGGGAGCAAGGACCATGCTCTGTCCCTGCGGTGGCTGGCGCCCCAGGCGCGGGCCGTGTGCCAGCCTCCCTAACGGGCTGTGTCTCTCCACAGCCTCCACGCTGTCGCAGCTCTCAGACAGCGGGCAGACCCTCAGTGAGGACAGTGGTGTGGATATCGGCGAGGCCGAGGCCAGCAGCAAGGACAGGAGCCAGCAGCCACTTCCCGGGAAAGGCCGAAGCCTCAAGGAGGCTGCGAGGAGCGAGGGGGCAGCGGAGGGGGCCTCCAAGCCGGTGAGGCCGGGAGCCCGGAGACCCTGCAGAGGAGCCGTGCACAGACCATGTCCACATGTGCTGGGCGGGGGGTAGCCGCTGCTGCCAGGGGAGTCACCCCAGTATGGGGCTGAGCTGGCAGGAAGGGGGTTGGGGGGCTCATTTGTGCCATCCTGGCTCAAACCGCAGCCTGGCAGCTCCAGCAAACAACCACTGGGGCCATGATGGAGCTTGTGGCTCTGAGGGGACGTGTCCAGGGCACCGCATCCCCTGGCTGAAATCACCGGTCGCCCTTGGAGGAGCAGGCAATACCAGGTGTCAAACTGGAGGGTTTCTGCTCTTGGTGGCCTGGGGGGTCTGGGCAGGCAGCCAGGGAGCTGCTGTGCTGCTCGCAGAGCCCATCCAGCCTTGTAATCCTCTCTTCCCACAGCCCGGGCTCCTGGAGCCCACGTCGTGTCTGATCCGAGTGTCCAAGAGTGCACCGACCTTGGGAATCGCCATCGAGGGCGGAGCGAACACTCGGCAACCGCTGCCCCGCATCGTCACCATCCAGGTAGGGCAGGCTGAGCCTGGGACAACTCGGTGCATGTGGCTTCACTCTCCTCCCTGCCAGCTCTGCACAGAGTGTGGCCCCAGTGTGAGTTTTGGGGTGCCAGGGGCATCGTTTTGCCCCAGGGGTGGTTGCTGATCAGAAGCAGCTCTTGTCCCACCTTGTGGCAGCTCCAGCAGTCAGTTCCTGGGCACTGGCTGCATTTCCACGCAGGGCCGGGGGCTGCCCCGCTGCTCACTCCCCTCTTCCCTCTTCCCATAGCGCGGGGGCTCTGCGCACAACTGCGGGAAGCTCAAGGTGGGACACGTCATCCTGGAGGTGAACGGCACGGGGCTGCGTGGCAAGGAGCACCGGGAGGCGGCGCGCATCATTGCCGAGGCCTTCAAGCTCAAGGAGAAGGACTACATCGATTTCCTGGTCACGGAGTTCAACGTGGCCCTTTAGGAGCCGCGCGAAGCTCGGGAGCAGCGGGGCAGGTGAGAGAAGCCAGGCGGGCACAGAGCAGCGCCAGCACTGGCACCCTGCACACGCCGACCCCTGGGGACCCCTGACATCTCCCGTCACTGTGGGCAGGCTGAGGCCGGGTAGAAATCGGTGCACGTCTCAGCTGAAGGCGTCCAGCCCTGGGGCTGGGGGCTGCCCCTTGGAGCGGTGCCTGCCTTGGCACTGAAGTCCAGGCTGGGGAGCAGAGAGGGGACGGCTGGAGCCCGGGTGCCCCTGTTCCCTTGGTGCCACACGCGGCGCGGGGCGCCCTGCGGCCCTTGGGCTGGCGGAAGAGGAGGCTGGCGGTTCTCGTGGCTGCTCATGGCGGCCTCGGGGACCCCCTGGGGGGCACGGGCCACGGCAAGGACGCAGGGGGCACCCGGAGGCCGTGTATATTGCTGGCAATGTCATTGTATTTATATATACAGAGCTTGTGCTTTTAATTTTTCAATAAATTTAACGGGTTAGAAAAAAAAGGCTGCGTCTGTGGGAGTTGCTTTGGGCCAGGCGGGGCCAGACAGGCGCGTGCTCACAGGGACAGGGACAGCGGGAGGGCATGGGCCACACGCGGGGCTGGCTGCAGGGGAGCCCCAGTGCGACCGGGGGCCGCGGGGCAGGGGGGCAGCCCCCCAGCACCCTGGCACTGGCAGGACGGGTCCAGGTTGGCGCTGGTGGGACGGTCCCGGTGGGAGCGCGGGTGTTTCCCGCCCGTCCCGGCGCTTTCCCGCGTGGGCGGGGACGTCTCCACGGAGCCACTGGAGCCTCCACGAGGGGGCGCCGGCGCTGCTTAAATTATGGTAATGCCCAACCCCTGCGGGCCGCTCTGATTGGTCGGGCCGCCCGCGCTATGCAAATAGAGAAAAAGGGCAGGCTTTATGCTAACGACCTTGTGTTTCCTCCGGGGCCGCGCGCTCCCATTGGCGGAGACGCGCCCGGATGCTAATGAGGGCTCGGGCTCCGCCCCCGCGCTGCCGGAGGGGCGCGCGCTATTGTCCGGCGGGGCCGGGCCCGGGCGGCGCCGGCGGCAGGAGGAGAAGGAAGAGGAGGAAGAGGAGGAAGAGCAGCCACCGCCGGGCCGGGCTGGGCCGGAACAGCCGAGCAGAGCCACCCGCGCATAGCGAAGGTGCGCGCGGCCGCGGGGCGGACGGCGGGGCAGATGTTGAATGCGGGGCGGGAGGAGGGTGTCCATCCAGCTGTGCACCTGAACCAGATGTGCCCCTTCCTCCCCCGGGGGGCCCAAACCCTCCTCCTCGGCGCGCTCCGGGGGAAGCCTGGGTCTCTCGGTCCGTCCTTCCTGTGCCTTATTGCACAGGACAGCTGGGGAGGAGAAAGAGGGCTTGGGGGGGGGCACAGCTGCATGCAGGGCTGGGATGGGGGCACAGCTGGATGCCCGGCTGGGCACCCAGGGCCGGTCCCAACCTGGCGCCAGGGCACTGGCCCCCCGGGCTTGGGGTTCGGGCTGCTCTGAGGCCGGGACAAGCCATGGGGCCGGGGGACAGCGCCCCGCGGAGCATCGTTGCTGAAGGCATCACTTGTGCCGCCGTACGCAGCTGCAGGACACGCGGCTTCCCTGCCAGCCCTAGCAGCCCGGAGAGGCCTTGCAGCCCCCGGAAAATTTGTGGTGAGTTTCTTTCTGGTGTGGCCTCGCTTGTCCCCGGAGGCCAGGGAGGCCGACGGGTTTCTGAGGGTTTCATCAGCCGGGGCTGGGCCCTTTCGGGGGCCGCACGCTGCCCGTGGAGGAAGCTGCAGGGGCCGTGCTTGGGCTCCCCACGCGCTACGCAAAAGGCCCCGCATCGGGCCAGCTCCAACCGCCTCTCACCTCCATGACCCCTCTCCGCTTGGAAGCAGGGGGAGCTGCCCCACACCGCGCATGTGTTTGTGGAGGATGCGAAGGAAAATTTGCCAGGTTTTTCTGTGCTAGGATGAGGTTTTCTTCCCTTACTGTTTTGGTACAAAATGAGGAGAAGCAATAAAATGGCATTTTCACTTCTCTGCTCTCTTTTGCACTCAGAGCTTGACGCTGTGGCTCTAAAAGAGGAAAGTTAAGAAGTGAAGCCACTCCGGGAGCCCCTGCTGCCCGTGGGAGCCCGGCAGGTTGCAGGGGCAGCTCTCAAGGGCTGCTCGGGATTCTGTGTAATGAGATATTTGACTAACGAACGGAAAGATGTAGATGGTGCCGCCTGCTCTGGGCCCGGCTCTAGTGGCTCCTCAGCGCCCTGGGGCTGCGCTCGCTGTCCCCATGGTCAGGCCGCGGGGCCCCGTTGCTGCCAAGGCCCCGTATTCTCCTCTCAGCAGCTGGCAACGGTCCTTGGGGCTGGAGGTGCTGGGTCCCCCTGGGAAATCGGGTGGTTTCTGCAGCTGAGCCGCTAATTTGGAGTGATTTTTGGAGCCATTAATTTCACTCTCCCCTAAGCGGTGCCTTAAGAGCAGGAGCCATCCAAGCTACCGCGAGGCTGGTGCTCATCGTGCCGGGATGTCCGCTGTGTCCTTTGCCCAGACTGTGCCTCGCCCCTCAGGGACGCAGGTCCCCGGGAGCCACCACGTTTGGAGGCTGCCGACGTGGTGGTGTTCGGATGCGATGTCCGCCAGCCCCATTCTGGCAGCGGGATTTGCTGTGGGGTTGGAAACCACCCTGCACATGGATGTGGCCTGGAGCGTCCCCAGGGTGCAGCATCTCTGTCACTGCGCTGGGAATAACCAGGGTCATGCGCCCTGGGCTCAGTCACCAGTGCAATGAGTTTGGCAGGCTTGGCCCATTCCTTCATCCTTCCCGGAGGGCTTTTGCAGATGCTACAGGGAAGGGTTCGGATGTCCCTGATGTTTCAGGGACCAAGAACCCCAGTGACGCTCATGGCTCTCCTGGGCACCCTGCTGCCATGGGGCTTCCGCGAGAAGGAGGATGTTGGGCAGTGAGTGGCGACCGTGGCAGATGCAGCAGGACACACTCAGCCAGTGACCCGGGGCCTTCGCGCGCGCCCACGGGGTAATCGCAGGGCACAGCGGGACAGAGGCTTTGCGGCTTTGGTCAGAGGCTGAGAGATGCTTCCTGGTGGAGGCTTCTTAACTGCTTTCAGCTTTTCGTTGGCTTTTGTTATTGTGAAATGTGAATTTTGACCAAAATATAAAACCCACACGCACCAGCGCACCCTCCCTCCCGGGGCTGCTTTCATTTGCTTTGTGCCTTGGGTTATAGAGCCAAGGCGTTTTTCACGTGGTTTGCTGTGCTAGCACACTTTCATTTTTTAAAGACTTTCATGCCAGTTGGGGTTTATGATCTTTGCCAGGTAGGACTTTTTGGGAAAGCGATAAATTCGTCCAAACCAGCAGGAAATTTCTGCGGGTGCCCAGGCAGCCCCCGGGCCGCGCGCCAGCCGTGCTAAGGTGGTAATAGCCGGAGGGAGCTGCTGCAGCTGTCCTCCGCGTGCCGCTCATTAACGCCGTGCTAATGACCCCGCCACCGCATTTGTCGCGGTGCATCTCCCTGGCGCCGATCCTGCGCTGGCTCTTTCCCCTTTTCACTGGGGAAAAGCCTCGTGGTTCCATTTGACTCCTGCCTGCGGCGGGTGGGAAGCGCTGCCGGCAGCAGAGGGGGGAGGCAGACGCTGTCGCGCTGGCAGCAGCGCTTCCCCCGCGCTGGGGAGCGCGGGAGCCTCTGCTGCCTTCACAGGCTGCCGGCGAGGGGCCCGCGCGGGGCTGCGGCTCGCAGGACGCGCTGCACTGGGGCCCGTCGCGCTGCGCAGGGCGCGAGGGGGTTAAGGAGCGCACGGGGCTCCCCGGGGACGTGCTCGGGCGCTTCCTGCTCCTGTGGAGCCGGGGGCGGCGGGACGGGCGGCCCGCGGGACGCGCTGCAGGCGAGCGCTGGGCGCGGGTGTCCTGGCCTCGGCGCTCGGGGCCCTCGGCCCGCTCCGGGGCTTGTCCCCGTTGTCCCCCACCATGGCCAGGGCAGGGGGACGGTCGCACTGCAAACCCAGCCGGTGCTGAGTGCCAGCAGCACATGGGCCTGCCGGGCCGCCTTGGCCCTGCCCAACTCAGCGGCGGCCGGCCCGGCCCGCAGCGCCCTCGGCCTGGAGGCGGCTCCGCTCCGCTCAGCAAAGCCGCTGGCTGCTATGGAAACCCCAGCGCAACAGGGGAGGCAGCCGGCGCGAGGGGAAGCTCCTGCTTCTGGGTCACGGGTGCCACGAGTCTGCCAGGTCTCTGCCGTAATCCGTCTCAGGCCCCGGCTGAGCCGCCTTGCGTGCACTGTGTCTGTGTGCCGGTGACTCGCCCTCTTTCTCGCTGAGGTTTCCATCCTCCCTTCCCACTTTCCAGGGTGCTCGAAGCTCCGCCAGCACCGTGCTGAGCACCGCTGCTGCAGGGGCCGTCCCTGTGGGGTACAAGGGACCGTTCTGGATCCTCCGGCTGGCAGTCACTGCTCTGCTCACGTCTCCCTGCTGATCCCCCGTGCCGGGTGTACGGGGCACGCGGAGCTGCTGTGCTCTGCCTGGAGCAGCCCTTGGTGCGGGCTGAAGCGTCACGAGTTGCGAGTGCTCAGCTGCCGCGTGGGACACCTGGGCAGGTGAGGGGGTCGGGCGCGCTGCGCGACCCCGGTGTTGGCACCAGGGAGGGCAGAGCGCTTGGGAGAGCCCTGCGAGAGGAGAGCGCCAGACACGGTGGCCCAAAGGCCGCCCTGACGTTTCCCGCGCACGAGGGCCGGCATGAAGAAGCCGGCTGCTCCTGGGAGCCGCGCGGCACAGGGAGACTCCCCCAGCTCCCCACGGGGCGGCCGATCGTCACCCATCTCCTTGTGCCATGCGGGGCGGCCGGGACGTGTTTCCTTGTCCTCTGGCAGGGGGGAGGGTGCTGAGCCAGGGCTTCTCCATCACAGAGACATCCGAGTGGGAGATACCCTGCTCCATGGGAGACATCAGGCTGGGGCAAATGCCCCGATTGGCTCCTTCTGCAGCCAGAGGGGCCGCGGCTTCTGCCTGGGTTTGGGGTTGCGCTGGAGGGCTCCGTGGTCCCAAGGGCAACTCTAGGGGCCACCAGCGCTTTGTGGTGCCACCCTGCACAGGAGTGGCTGTTGGTCTTTGGGGACCCCTGGCTGCTGGTGCCGGCTGACGCAGTTCTTGTCACCCCACGTCCTGGGCTGGTGCCAGGCGGACGGGGAAAGGCCCGGCAGCAGCCGACATCTCCGTGCGGAGGGCAGGGGGAGGGTTGAACAGAGCCTGCTGTGTCCTTGCTGCCTCGCCGAGCATCTTCGCCTGTCTCTTGCCTGCCGCCAGGATGCTACAGCGTTGAGCGCGGTGACGACCTGACCTACATTTCCGCAAGGAAGGTGTCCCGGCCGGGCGCGCACCGCCCTTTCGCTGCAGCCACACCATGGAGCGGCACAAGTGACACGAGGGCTGGGGCCGCCACGTGGGCCACGCACCAGGCAGTGGGACATGGCCAGGTCAGCACCCTGGCTGCACTGGATGGGACGGGACCCGGGCAGCGGCTCCCGGGAGCTGAAGCGCTGGGCGGAAGAGGAGAAGGAGGAGGAGGAGAAAGATTTTGCAGAGCACATAGACGCGGGTGGAGTCATTGGCCTGGAGGAGGGGCTTGTGGCCGTCTCTGGCCGGCCCCGGGAGTCCCGTTTCGTGGAGGCGCTCGGCCGGCAGGTCCTGGATGCCCCCGCTCGTGTCAGGAGGTTCAGCTGTCGGGAGCAGCAGGAGTTTGGTCAGGAGGAACCGGGCGCAGAATGGGAGAACGCCGGGAGTGCCGCACCGGGTGAGTCTCTGCTGCCCTCCCTCACGCCTTGCTCCCGTCTGTGCTGCTGCGCCCACAAGGTGCCACCAGCCCCGTGTCCACCTCGAGAGCCTCAAGGGACCCCAGGGGCTCTCATGTATGGGCTGGGTGATGTGGAACTTGCCACTCTAGCATGGGGCTGCACGTGCTCCCCGGGGACACTTTGGGCTGGCTGTGAGTGTGCTCGAGGTCGCAGCTGAGACTCTGGCAGCTTCTGGGGGGGCTGCTGCAGGGCTGCCCCAGCCATGGCATCCATCCCATGGCAGTTTGGGGCTCCTGGACGTCCCTGTTTCTCGCCCAGCCTGCATGGACGCTCCAGAGCCGGGCGGGGAGGTCGTTCACTTGGTGACCGCAGGTTTGTTTTCCAGGGGACGTTGAGGATCCCGGTGACAGGACACCAGCAGAGCTGGCTTACTGGCAGCCACAGCAGGACGTGACTGAAGAGGAGGAAGAGGAGCAGGGCAGCTCAGGGGACGAGGAGAGGCTGGAGGGGACCTCGGGGGCCGAGAGCGACGGCGAGCTGTACCCAGAGCTCTCCTACGAGGGCCAGTGTGGCTCCGAGCGCAGCAGCAGCCCTGAGGCTCCGCACTACAGCCCGGCCCTGTGCAGCCCCTACGAGAAATCGCAGAGCTTCAGCACGGATGGTGGGGAGACCTCGGATGTCAGCCGCGGCCCATCCCCTCCCAGCCGGCGTGCACCTGGCCGTGCCTGTGAGCGCGGCCGCCGGCTGAGCCCGCGGGCTGCCCCCGGCCACTGCAGCCTCGGCCGGAGCCTCCTGCTCCACCTCTCCGCTGACGACCTCTGCGGCGTCCCCGAGCCCTGCGCCGAGGCCAGCACTGAAGGTGGCAGGGAGCTGCCCACCGGGGCGCTGCGGCCCGCCACGTCGCGGCTCGATGGGGAGGAGCGACGCGGTGGCGGCAGCCGGTCTCTGGCGGCCGGGAAAGCAGCGCTGCCGCCGCAACTGGGCCGGCAGTGCCGGTCGCTGAGTCCCCGGCGCCCCCGCAGCCGAGCGGTGACAACAACCCTGGCGCGGCCCAAGGCTGCCAGCCCTGCAGCAGCCGAGAGCCCCCGCTACGGCCAGGGACTGCTCAACCACCCACTCCCCGACCTCTCCAAGGTGGAGGCGCGGGTGAAGGTTGCGCAGAGCTACCGGCCGCCGCGCGGCCGCGCACTGCCCACCGCGGGTCCCAGTGGCCCCGTGCTGCTCAAGTCGCCGGCGGAGATTGTGCGCGAGGCGCTGCTGAGCGGCGGCGAGGGCTCTCCTCACAGGCGCCCTGCACCCGCTGCCGGCCGCCCCCACACGTTCCGCTGCCCCAGGGAGGCCACCGAGCTGGTGCAGCAGCTGCAGGTGGGCACCCCAGCGGGTGGCGCAGGGACGGTCCGGGCAGTGGTGGTGTCTGATGCCCCCTCTCCTTGCCCCTTGCAGGATGACTACCACAAGCTGCTGACCAAGTACGCCGAGGCCGAGAACACCATTGACCAGCTGCGGCTGGGTGCCAAGGTGGGCGGCGCGGCACTGGAGGCGGGCGGCGGGGCCAGGGCCACGCGAGGGTGCGAGGGCAGGCGTTGGCCCCTCTAAGCTACCCCTGCAGCCTCGGGGCTGCCCTGCGGGCCCGACCTGGCTTCCTCTTTTCAGTGCTGCGGCGGGGAGGTGGTTTGGGAGGCCCTGTGGCTGCCGCCAGCACCTCCTGGGGATGTGGCAGCGAGGTGCCCGGCACGGAAGTGCGACGGTGGCAGCGTGTCCCCAAAATGGCGGGACAGCTGTTTCCCGCAGGACACAAAATGGCGGGCGGGCCTGCCCCGGTAGACGGGACCCCACAGGGCTCCGCGGGGCCTCTGTGCTCCCTTGGGGACCTTGGGGAGGATGTGGAGGTGTTGTCGATGGGGAAACCCCTGTGGACGCTGGGGATCCCCTGCTTCAGGCAGCCTGCAGCAACCCCTGCCCGTACGGGCAGGCTGAGTGAGGACTGGGGCAAGAAATGGCTCTTTCGGCGGCAACATGAGCCTCGTCTTTAGAAGAGGTCTCCAAGGCTGTTGGAAAGCTGGGGAGGCCGGTGGGCTTGCAAGCAAGGAGCAGCTTTGCTCTCCCCGTGGGCAGGAGCAGAGTGTCTGGGGACCCTTTCTGGCACTGTCCTTGTTGCCATCCCTTGTCCATCTGTGACTGTGGGTCCAGCCACCAGCGTGGCACTGAGCGCGCTGGGCTCTCCTGCAAGTGCAAGGACAGCCAGGAAGTGGGTGCTGAGGTGGGTGGCCATGGGCAGATGCTGGCACTGCTGCAATTCACCCTCTACTCGTAGAGGGCTGGAGGGGCAAGCCCGGGCATGGAGCAGGGTCAGGCTGAAGGACTAACCTGAGCATCTGGTTAGGGTGGATCTCCTGGTACTGAAAGAGGAGTTGGCAAAAGAGCTTTTTCCAACAAAAAATAGCTTAACATGAGGGTTTGGCTCTTGGTGCTGGCGGTGGAGGGTGCCTGTGCCTGCCCTTTGCAGCCCTCGTGCCAGCCCTGCAGGTTGCTTAGCTGCTTGTTGGCAAACTCATGAGCATGGCGCTGCAGGTGCCTTCGTGCCCTCAGGCACGTGTGGCAGGAGCTGCACCACAGAGCCGCTGGCCCCATAACTCCTCCTGCAGCGCTGCATGGCAGGAGGGCCGGGGGGACAGTGGACACCTGCTCCACGGTGCAGTTCTTCCCCCTTAGATGCTCCAAGTCCTTTTTCCCCACCTCTCAGGTGAGCTTGTACGCTGACCCGCCAAAGCCCAGCCACAGTGTCCACATGGGGACCCTTGGGACCGGCTCCAAGGTCATGGCCTTCAGCATCCCACAGGCAAGAACAGCGGCCATCAGCACTGCCCCTGCCCCAGCCCTGCAGCCCTTGCTGGATGGAGGTAGGCGGAACTGCTTTTCCCCAATCTGTCTGCTCAGATTTGGGGAATTTCAGCTCACTGCACTCCCCCCATGGCACTGGGGGAGTTTCAGCCAAGACCCTGTACCCAGGGCTGGATCACGTCTTGCTTAAAGGCTGAGAAAGCAGGTACTCCTGGGGGTGACCTACACCTTGTCTTTGCCTTTTGTTGCAGAGCCAGCACAAGGACCAGTCAACCCGGGGACATCACCTCGGCCCTGTTCTCCCCCTGTCCCTGGGATGGGCTGCTCTGCATGCTCAGGAGAGTGTGGGTGTCGGGGGCAGCACCCGTGCCCAGGCACCCAGCTCACACAGACGTTGGCAGGACAGACCCACAAGTTTCAAGCTCAGGCAAGTTGGGTCACAGCAACCACCAGAGAGGGCAATGGGGCTGGATGTAGAGCTTGGGGCTGGATGTTGGGGGTGGCAAAGAGGCCCCGTGCAGGAGGAGAAAATGGATTTCTGCCCCTGTGGTCCCTCCCAGGGCAGGGCTTAGTTCAACTGTTTCTCTCTCAACCAGGTCGAGTCTTTCGAAGCCTGGGTCCAGGCAGGAAAGTCCACGCCGCAGGAGCAGCTCCAGGTATAGAAGCCCTTCCTGGGAGCTCCGTAATGCCCGAGCACCCTGCGGCTCTTGTGCTCTGCTGAGCCTGCTGCGTTTCTTGATCTCCTTCTCTTGGCACCTGGGTTTACCACACACCCTGCCTGTTCCTCGGCAGGGGTGGAGGCGTGGCGGGGACCAGCAATGGAGAGGGGACAGGCTGCACCCCACGGGTGGGTTTGCATGGGATTGCTCCCAGTTCAGCTGCAGGCGAGAGCATCTGGAGCTAAAGTTTTGCTGTGTCTCTGTGGCCGGGCAGCCTGTAGCTCTGTCTGGGACTCCAGGTTTTTCTCTTTTGGGTGTAATGAGCTTTGCTTGTTGCAGGCTGCAGCACTGTAGCCAGCGGCAGCCTTGTGCTGTGCTTGTGTCTGCCCTTGTGAACAATCCTCCCATAGCGGAGCAGTGTCCCTCGCCTGCCCTTTCTCACGGGTGCTGTGTGCCAGGGTGGTGGCCATGACTCGCTGTCCCAGCTCTCGAGGTCTCTGGGGCTGGGGCCTGGCTGGACCCGCGGATGGTGTCGCTGAACAGACAGGCTCGCAGAAGCTGCTGTCAGACCCATGTTCCGGGCAGCCTGTCTGACCACACAGCCACATCCCTGACAATGCAGAGGTGCATTTGAGCATGGGATTAAGCAGCTTAGCTGGAAAATCCCGTCTGGGGACTAATTTGAGACTCCTGGTGTGGAGGGTCCATGCGGCAGCCCGGCTGTGGGCACCCCAGGGGCACAGAGTGGGTAGCTGTGAGTGCGGACGAGGTGACACAGGATCTGTCACCCCAGCACAGAAAGATGGGGTTGGAACCGCAGCCGAGCAGAGGGATGGGTCTGGGCATGTGGTACTGAGATTTCTGTCTTGGATGTGCCGCCCTTCTGCTGCAGAGGTTTAGGAAGCTGAAGGACACACAAGACGCACTGGAGCGAACATATCTGCAAGCCCGGGAGGAGAACCGCAGGCTCCAGCAGCACCCAGGTGCCGCGGGGGAGTTTGATCCAGACCGGTAGGTGTTTTTACCCAGGACGGGAGGGACAAGGGATCAGTTCCCCACTGTGTCACGCTCTTGGCTTCTACCAGCAAATTGCACGGTCCTGTCCTGCCTCATTTCCCTGCATGAGTGAAGGTTGCAGCCTTGCCTGGCTTCACCAGGCAGGGAGCTGGGCCCTGGCCGTGTAGGGTACCCACGCAAGGAGGCTGGATGCCACATCTGCACCCTGGAGCGATGCAAAGGAGGAAAATGCTGCTTGGACAGGGACAGGAGCATGGCAGCCCTGCTGTCTGGATGTGTTCCTGCAGGGAGGTGCACACATGGATGTTTCATTGGGTCGGACTGAGCCAGTGCTGATTAATTCACCCTGGTTCGTGGGATAGAGGTGCTTTGCTGGACGTGTGCTTATTTATTCTACCTATTTGCATTTCATGGGGATGCTAGGGGCTACTGAAGGGTTGTGTGAGGCCCGTGGATCTTGCACAGTTGCTTACTGCTCTCTCCAAACCAGTGAAGTCCAGCAGCTGGTTGCTCCTGGCCCTTCCCAGCTCTCCTGGACCCCAGCCCAGGCTCTGTTTGCTGGCTCCTGGCAGTTACTTCAGCTTGTGCTGGTGGGCGTCTGTCTTTCAGCACAGTGGAAGGGGAGATATTCTGCCTGGGGATGCGCCTGGAGGAGCTGAAGGATCGGCTTGAGCGAGCGGCTTGTAGCCAGCGCTCCCCACGCAGCAGTTCAGAGGCAGGTTCTCCTCCCGGCCGCTCACCAGTGCCGCTGTCCCCGATGCCCTCGCGGCAGGTCCCACTGCCAGCTCTGCGCACCCCCTGCCCCGAGGTAAGCTTGGGGCTGCTAACCCCCATGGCTGCTGCTGGTTTGGAGCGGGAAGGGCCGCCGGGGTTGGTTGGGGTGTCCCAGCTGGGCGGGGGTAGGACCCTGCTGCCAGCAGCAGCCGTGAGGACGCAGCTCCTCCAAGCCCCCTTCCTTGTGCCCTGCAGAGCCCTGCACTGCAGGAGATGCTCCTGCACACCCGGCCAAGCACAGGCGGGAGCTCTGCGAGCGGCGAGAGCGAGGTGGGAGGCGGGCAGCTCCCCCAGCCCCTCTGGCACAAGCGGCTCCAGGTGGAAGAAGACTTTGGTGACCTGCTGGAGCAGTAAGTATCTGTTGCATGGGGGCCAGATGTGTGAGTAGACCTGTGATGGGGAAGGCAACAGGTGTGGGGGAACAACTTAGATTTGGTGATCTGAGCATCCTTCCAGCCTGATAGCATCGTGGCAGGCTCTGTCTTGCAGTCCTGCTCCTCCAGCACAGCGATGTTTGCTGCCTCCCCAAAACTGAACTTCTAAAACCAACCAAGCAGGAGCCAGCACATCCCTTGACAGTGAAATCCTGCATGGGCATCTGCTGTCCCAGATAGTTTAGATCAAGTGAGGCTCTCCCTTTGGCCACCAGGTACAAGCACTTCAAGTCCTTGCCAGAGTTGCTGAGCCTGGAGCGCCTGAGCCTGGGAGGGAGCCAGTCCCCGGAGGAGGTGGATGGACTCGTGGCAGGGGAGCGAGGCCTGGGCAAGGTCTCCTGCAGGACACAGTCACCAGAGGAGAGGAGTGACCTCCCGACCTCTCCCAGGTAAGCATTATCAGAGCCCAGCCCCCCGCTTGGGGGAGGCAGTAGGGTCTGAAAAGGGGTTGGAGCATGAAGGAAACGTACTGCAGGCCCAGCCTCTCGGGAGAAATTACTTTTACTGCTTTTTCATTGTAAATGTGTGTTAAAAAGTACTTTACATCACTTCTCTAGTGCTCTTTTTCAAGAGAGAGATAAAATCACTTGGGAGCAGCTCATCAAATTTTATGTCATTGGCATTGATATGGTTCAGAGTGAACAGCCTCCATTGGACACAAGGCTGCATGCGCCTTCTACACTGGGCAGTATCTGAAAGGTTTTCCTCACTGCTGTCAGAGCCTAGGTTAGAGCTGGGGAGCAGCAGCTGCTCAGGGTTTCCCGTGTGCGGGGCTTTGCAGCGTTCTCAGTGCTTGCTCTGTGCCACCGTGCACACAGGAGGGCGAGTGTCCTCACAGGAGCACGTTGTGCTGGCTGCTGCCAGCACGAACCCAGCTCGTGCCTGCAGCACTTGCAGGAACACCCCAGATTAGGCTCCCCAGTTCTCTCAGAATGCAGAAGATGCTGCATTTTGCAGAGCCCAGCAGTAACAGGGAGTGACTGCCTGTCACTCCCAATGAGAGGCAGTCATGAACAGAGCTCTGTACCGGGGGATGCTTTCCGCAGGGCTGTGAGTGCTCAACACTGTTTCGTCTCCTACCCCAGGCAGCCTCCGGAGAGGAGAGCGGGGCGGCTGCCCCCCGCGGAGCCGGCGTGGGAGAAGGGCTGCCTGCCCTGTGCCGGGGAGCCGCTCAGCACGGCCAGGGCGGCCCACACCGCGGCGGGGCTCCCCGAGCCGCCCAGGCTGCGGGCGTCCCCCTCCCCACGGAGCAGCGGTGCCGGCAGCGCTGCCTCCCAGCACCAGCTCCGGCCGGCGAAGGCCGCACGGGCCCAGGTGAGTTCGCAGGGCCACGCGTTGGCCTGGGGTCCCCTGTCAGCGGGAGGTGACGTGGGGCTGCAGGCTGGCCCTGAGCGCCCAGGGGACAGCGGTGCCCTGGACACCCGCTACGTCCATCCCTGTCCCTGGGCAGGCAGAGAGGCAACCATCGGTCCTGCGGCTTCCTCCGAGGTCTCTCGGGCCTGTGTGTCGCAGCTGCTGAGCCAGCTCCTCCTCTCACTGCAGGAGCAGCGAATGGTGTCACCGGAGACGGACAGTGGCTTTGTGGGCTCGGAGGCCAGCAGGGTGTCCCCGCTGATGCACGCCCTGGAACACCGGCCCCTGCATGCTGGGTATGGCTCCGGGTGCAACGGTATTTGCTCTATGGGAAACAAAAGTCATGGATGTGGGGAAGCAGAGTGGGGCAGTGACTGGGAAGGAAACGCTCGAGAAGGGAGTGGGGCTGGGGAGCCCTGAAACACCCCTGGAGGGTTGCAGGGTGACCCATACAGGGGACGAGCCCAGTGCCGGAGGGGGCTGGCCAGGCATGGACAGGCCCATGGTAGCTGACCCGTTTTGTCCCTAGGACACCTGGCTCACTGGGAAGGTCAGGTCCCATCTCCACGGCCACGACCCTCCATCCTCTGAAGAAGGGAGAGGCAGCTCCGTTCCGCTCGGAAAAGGCACCGATGGGCATCTACACAACCCGTGGGCATGGGGCGCCCCGGGACAGCACACGGGGGCCCGACCTGCTCCCCAGCACCCCCTCCCAGACCAGCTCCCCTCCCCAGTGGGCAGACAGTGTCACCAGCAAGATGGCACCCATGGCACCCGATGCTGATGGCAGTGAGTAGGCAGATTGGGGCCAGCGTTGCGGGGAGTGATGGGTCCCTGGGGTAGTGACTTCCCCCACCACATGCCTGGGTGAAGAATTATTTTCCACCCTAGATAGTTTCATAGCTGCAATGGATGAGATTTATTCAATGATTTATTTTCTGAGTCTCATCTCTAAGGAGGGAAGAGGCTCCAGCTTATGGACTTGCAGCTGTCAGCAAATCTGTCTGTGCTTCTTCAGGGGCTGCTGCTGGAGGTGCTGCCACACAGGGGCTGCCCTCTCGCCTGCTGGCTCTGCTCTCCCAAGCATCTCCTAGGGGAACAAGCGCAGTTCCCACACAGCCGTTCACGGTGAATTTCCTCCTCGCAGCTCACATGGACTCCACGGTGGAAGAGAGGAGCAGTGCGAGCTCATGCAGTCCCCCGCCTGGCAAATCCAGGGCTCCAGCCGGCCCGGCCCGCGCCACGCTGTGCCCTGACCAGGCACACCACGACCTGCTGGGTTCCCGCGTGGAGCGCGAGTGAGTGCCCGTCCCCTGCTCCCAGCGGGACAGGCCTGGCCACTGGCTGGCACAGGGACCCCAGGGGGCGGGAGCCCAGGCGCAGAGCAAGTCCCAGCAGCCCCAGTGCCTTCTCCTGTGATGGCAGCTTCCCCCTCTGGGAAAACTGCTTTAGTGGGGGATCAGCTCATAGCTAGAGGCCAAGGCATGTCGCCTGCTTGAGCTGAGGCCACAAAACTCACGACGTGTGGCAAGTTTTGAGGCAGCTGTGGACAATACAGCAGAAAGGTCCTGGCCTTGTCTGGAAGGGCCATCGTGCCCCTGATCCACCGCATCCCAGGCAACAGGATCATTTCGTTCTTGTCGCTGACTGTGCTCTCCCCGCACGGCGCAGGCTCGCGGGGCACCAGCAGCCCTTCCGCGGGCGGGAGGCCGAGGCTGCACCGTGACTGAGCAAGGCCTTGCCCAACGTTAGCAAATGCTCCGGGCACGTTACCCAGTGGCCCCCTCGGCTGCTGCTGCGAGGGTGGCTGCGGAGCCCAGGTGCGACTGCGCCACTCGACAGCTCCCCCAGCACCCACGCGTCGCTGCCGGCTGTGCTCGGGGCCTGCAACGGAGCAGGGAAGGGAGCCCTCCGCCCTGTGCCCTGGCAGCCCTGGCTACAGGGAGACCCTGAAACTTCTCAAATCCCTGCTGCTCTCAGGTGCTTGGGTAGGAAGTCCATCATGTTCGTCGCTGCTGCCCGGCACTCCTGCAGGGAGACAGAGAGGAGGGTGGCCTGAACACAGGACCCGGCTGTGCGGGCAGCGTCTCCTGGCGCTCTCCACAGCAGGGGGGTGATGCTGAAGTGCACGGCCAGAGGACAGGGCCAACTCGTGGCAGGGATGGGCTGGTGCTCCTCACTGTGCTGGGCAGCTCCCTGTGCTCAGCCGTGTGACGAATGTTGTGGGTTCTCCATAGAAACCACCTGTGTGTGCCAACCAGCCAAGGCTCAGCCCTGACCGGGAGGGGAGGGCTGGCACTTGCCCCCCGCTCTGCTGCACGCTGTGTCGGTCACCCTGGCCCAGGGTGCAAAGCTCCGCACACTGCGAGGCCACCCCTCACATATCTCTCTCCCTGCAGCCGGGCCATCTGCGCGCTGCGGGACGAGGTGTCGCGGCTGCAGCAGAGGCTAGAGGAGAGTTTGCACCGCTCGCGCAGCTACCCTGAAGGCAAAGCCCCTCCGCGGAGGCAGACGGTGCGCAGCGGACTGTCCCCCGAGGAACCAGCACCCTCCGAGTAGGTGGCGGAGCACACCGGGCCCTTCCTCCCAGTAGTGCTGAGTGGGCCAGGCAGCAGGCGCCGCTGGTGGGGACAGCACCGGTTTGCACGGTCAGCCCCGAAGGCGCAAGGAGATTCCCTCTGTGCCCAGCTGGTCCAGTTTCTGTTAGGGCCTGGAAGAGGGTCAGGGCAGGGGGGAGAGCCGGGCTCTGTTGGGATGATCCCAAGGTGTCATGATCACAGGTGTCATGAGGGCAGAATCGGGCCGTGACCGTGTAGCATACAGGGATGCAGCTGCAGAGGGGATGCTGAGCAGCGTCCTGGGTTAACCCGTAGCCACAGACCCCTCCAGCTCATTCTACTCACCTTGCTCTCGCTGTGAGTCCCAGAAAGGTCCCCACACTGGCCCCGCATCTCTGCGGCTCTGCATTGGTGGCCCCCTGCTTCCTGTGTGGTTGCAGTCCCCAACCCCGTGAGCTGTCCCACTGACAGCAACTCTGTGTCATCTGCAGGGAGCCGAGCACCACGACCCCGGTGAGCAAGGCAGCCCGGAGAGGGAGATCCGCGTCACTGCCGCGGGACGGGACGGAGCTGCTCCACCGTAAGTGAGACCGCACCGAGGGCCAGGGTAGCTGGGCTGTCCCCTCGGAGAGGGCAGCGGGACACCCTCCTCCCTGCCTTGCCCCTGCCCCGAATGGGGAACGGGTCCTGCAAGGGCAGTGGGGGGCAAGGTGCCCTGGCGGGTCCCCAAGGAGGGCTGGATGCCCCCACACTGCTCAGCCCAGGGCAGACCCTGCAGCGTGGGCGCAGCGGTGCAGGATGCTCCCCCACTAACCCCATCCTGCTCTGCAGAGTCAAACCACTCGCTGGCCAGGCCCCGGGATGGGCGGCCCACTCGGAAAAGCCCTCAGAGCCCGCGAGCCACAGTGACGATCAGGGGCCAACACACAGGTAGGTGCGAGTCAGGCAGCCCCCAGCGCCTGGTGGTGGTTGCTGCTGGGGGGGCGGTCAGTGCCAGCCACCCCCCAGGCTTCTTCATGGGCTAGCAGGCGAGTCGGGCTGTGCTTTTTGCGGGGCTGCAGTACCCTGCGACGCCGCTCACCTCCCCGCACCGAGAGCAGCGCTGGGCGCCCCATGGTGCCACCAGCCGTGCTGCAAGCAGCCCCACACAGGCAGGACGCCTGCCCCGGGCATCGCTGCCCCGGGTATCGCTGCCGGCACTTGTCAGATGCCAGGCAGGAAAATCGCCTTTTTGTCTGCGATCTCAGAGGGCTTCCCAACTGCCTGTTAGTGGAGCTGTTAATGACTTTAGACATTAATTCATTAAGTAACTACAGACTTACAAGACTCGGGGGAGTGAGATATGAGACCACTGGGCGCTAGCCTTTTTGGGTGGGATGGGGAAGGGCGAAGGCAGGCAGTGGCTGTGATGGGCACAGAGCAGAGCAGGGCTCTCCTCGGGTTTGGGAGAAGAGACGAGGGCTGCCTTGCTTCAGGGAGAGGGCAAGCCCGTGCATGGGCCTCTGTCCTTGCTGGGGAGCCCGCCCTTAGTAACCCAGTGCATTCTTTGTTTCCTGATGCAGCCCTTCACAATGACCTGGGCACAAGCGGGAACGTGTGCCCAACCCTTTCATTCAGCTAAAGATTAACCCCCCGGCTTTGCTGCGCAGCGCCCTGTTTGTGGGCACCCGCTTCACCTCCTGCCTGGGGCCTTGTGCTTGCCGGGCGGTTTCCAGGTAGCAGCAGAGAGGAGAGCTCTGTTGTGTCTGGTTGCTGTGAGTAACTGAACCAAACATGCGCTGGGCACTTTCCGGATCCCTTGGCAGAGCATTTTGCACATGAAAGGGCTTTGTATCCGTTCCCCGCCATGCTGCTGCACGTGCCAGCCTGCTCTTTCCAGATCGCTCTCACATTCTCTGCAGAGGAGGGTTTTTTATGCACTTGCTTTTTCCTCTCTCTTAGTCACCTCCTCGGTGGGAGACGTGATGCAGCAGCCCCAGCAGAGCACTCCCAGGAAGACCCACTGTCCTGTGTGCCACTGCCCCCAGGACACCCCTGCACCCAGTGCCAGCAGCAGAACAGCGCACGGTGGGTGCCCAGAGCCATCCCGTGTTCCCCGGAGAGCCACGGCAATCACGCTGCCCCACTGATTGGGGCTGGCAGTGGGGGACAGGACATGACTTAAGAAGGGTCTTACCCTTCTTGTAAGCGCTGCCATGCTGCTCAGGGTCATAAATGAGAGTCCCTGAGTGCCATGGCCTGTCCTGCAGGGCCCTCGTGTTCCCAGGGGCGGGTGCAGGCAGTGTCCACTGCTCAGATTAACCCCTGTTTTGGCAGCCAGCAGAGCAGCTAAGCAGGTTCCTCTCCTCGTGCAGCCCATGGTGACGTCTCCTGCTTTTCTCTCTGCAGCGGAGCGCAGCTCAGACAGCACGTCGTCCCCAGCCTCCCGCGTCGGTCCCAGAGCTGAGACGCTGGAGCAGCCTGGACTGTGGTACTTGGCAGCCGGCCCCCCTGCAGCTGCTCTCGGCTATCTCGCCCCAGTCCCCGTCGTGCCTTATGCACCCTCCATGCTGTAAGGATGCCCTGCGCTGCCTTGGGGCAGGGGGAGGAACATCCATGAGGGATGGGGCTCCATGAAACCTGCCTGGATGTATGGGTGCAGGAGAAGGTCCCTGCACCATGCACCCACCCAGGATCTCTTCTGGCTCGCAGCTGGGCAGGCACACGTGGAGCCCCAGGCACGAGCAGCCTGTGGTGCAGAGCCATGACCATGTCCTCTCTTTCTTTCCAGCTACTGCTCCCCAGTAGTGTCTACCTCACCGCCTGTCCTGACTGGTCTCCCCCTCCATCCCGCTGCCGGGTCCTGGCTGGCAGAGTGGACACCACGGGCCACGCGCCAGCAAGCTGCCAGCCGCCGTCTCACCCTGGACCTCGACGACCTGGAGGAACTTAACTGGTCCCTGTCCCATGCCGTGGAGGCCGCCAAGAGCGTGAAGTTCACCACAAAACAGATGAGCCGTTCGCTGACCTCCGAACTGAGCAAAGTCCGGGACCTGCGGGGATCCTGCCTCTTCTGACAGGAGCTGGGCATGGCTGGCATGAAGCTAGGAAGCTGGCGGGAGGCCAGGAGAAGGCCTCGGCCGTGATGTGCCAAAGTAGCTTGTCTGTCCCTGCCTTCTCAGCAGGCAGCAGGAAGATCCTGCCCTGCTGGATCCCTACCACACCTGGAGGCACGTTGTCCAAGACTGGAAGCATCTCTGCCAGGTCCTAAACCTGCTCCCAACCTGCATCACAGTTGCCTTAACCCTCCCCTCCACACTGAGCCAGGAACATTCTCTTTTGTCTGTTTTTAGAGAGCAATCCCTATTCCTGGTGCCCGTAACAGTCCCCTTGGGCTCTGTCCCCTCTGTGTGCCTCTCCGTCTGGCCCCACGCTGCCTGGGGCAGGTGCTGCTGGTGAGCCAAGAGCTTCCTCAGGATGCTCTGGTTTGTGTAGGTCCTATTGCATTTACCTCATGTCCACTCCCGGGAGGTGTGTGCAGATATACCTGAGCTTCTGTTTTATTTCCAAAGGCAAATGCAGAAGCAACTGCGTGAGAAACATCTGGATAGTTTAATTTGTTACTGGCTTTTGAGCCTGACACTTACTCCGTGCTGCTGGTGCTGCCTTTGCGCCGGGTGAGACACGGCCCCAGGAGGGCTTTTGCAGTCTCTGAGATGAAGGATGTTTCCCCTCCCCAGCCTCACCCCCGCCTCAGCCCTCCTGCTCCACTGCCATTTACGGCTTCTGCAGTGAATTGAGGCTGTTTCTGCAAGCCCAGTTTGCGGCTGTTTGCGGGTGTTGTGATCCACCGCATGCCCTGGGAAGGGGCCAAGTGCTGCCCTTGTGTTTTAATACCGAGGCCTTGTTTCTGGTGCAAAGAGTTGCCCGTGAAGGGAGCGGGGTGGTTTGGCTGATGCGACTCCAACTGGCATGAACTTGGCCCTGGGAAGCTCATTCATGTGGTCATTTTTTTTTTCTTCTTTTTTTTTTTTCCTCTTTGCCTTCAAGGTAGATAGTAAGGAGCTAAACCACTCTTTTGGGATTGAGTGTCAGGTGTGTGTGTGTGTGTGTGCGTAAATACACATGCTTATATATATGTGTATATTTGTTTTGTTTTGTTTTGTTTTTTACTTTCCAGCATAATCCTAAGGGCATTTGAGCCTCCTGTAATTTATTGCTGCAGTTTTTAACTGGCCCTTAAGCCTGTGTTTACGTGCATGCATTTTACAGTTGTGCCTGGGGGTATTTAAGCCATTACCCGCCCCTTTGTCAAGCTCATCCCGGCACTTGGATCTACTGAAAGGATCTACCGAAAGTGTCCAAACTCATCCGTTGTCAGATGGGATGCAGGACGAGCAGCGGGTCTGCCCTGGAAGGCGCCTTTCTCTGGAAGCCTGAGGGGTTCACGGCAATTTTTAAAGAGCATCTCTGCGTATGTGTGTTTGTGTTTTGCAGATATGTGTCCGAAAAGCAGTGGAAACCACTGATGAGGAATAAAAATAACCTGCTTTTGCGGGGCTCGGGCACATGGTGCAGCCCTGGGGCAGGCGCTTGGCGCAGCCGGCGGTATCCGCATGTCTGAACTGCAACAGCGTGAAATGAAGATGACGGTTTTTTTTTTCCCGCATCTCTTATTTTGTAATGAACAGCAGAGCCGTTGGTGCGGTATTTTGTAATAAGATAATTGCCTATTTTTTAACATAATAAATGTGCTCGATTTGCTCGTTTTTTATTCCTTCTGTTTTAAGGATGTCTCTTGTTATCCACCGGTTGCAGCAGCCTCCCACAGATGCCCAGGAACAGGAATGGGGAGAGGAGCGAAACCAGCTGCAAGTAGCTGCTATGGAGACTCCTTGGTGGCCCTTGTGTCAGTGCCTGGTGACAAAAGATTCCCGCTGTTCCATCCTCCTCCCTGCTTCCCCAGGAGCCCTGAAACAAGCAGCACGGCACGGCCTCCTTTGCTCTATGTATGGAGATCGCATTTATTTAGTCACTCTAGTGCTTTAGTACAGAAGAACAGATATACAGAGATGATACATGTTTGTGCTTCAACACTTTCAAACATTTAGATTCCAGTAATTTCAAGGTAAACAAGTTCCAAGACAGACTAGATTTTTTTTTAATTTTCCTTTTTGATAAATTATTTTTTATATAAATAACTGTAACAGAAAAAAAAAACACATGTCCAACATACAAGATCCTGAAGCATTTGCATTGCTAAACTGAGAAGGAACTCAAAAAAGGGGAAGGAGAAGACCAAGGCGGGACCAACAAATATCAGTGCAATGATACAGCCTTTGCCCTAAAAATATATATTTAACTTTATGGGCAAGGAGCAAACGGGGAGAGGAAGGAAGAGGAGGCGGGGGAGGAATTTAACCACCACTGAGGGAAGATAGATCTGAGGGAGGAGCCACTGCCTTCAGACCGGAGGGGAACAGAAGAGAACGAAGCGAATGACCCCAAAATATTGCAGTGTATCTAGAGGCGGGGAAAGGATGGGGAAATCCTCGAATGTTTAAAAAAAATACCCCAAAATGAAACAAAATGAAAGGAGGTTCGGTTAAATCACTATACACCAAGCTTGTAAGAACGTCACGAGACACATTAATTAATATACACACAGTCCGCTGGGAGAGAGGGGGCCGGGCTGGGGTGAGGGGGGCGTTCGGCCACTTCCACGTTCAGAAACGTTTCACCACAGGACGACGAGAGCGGGGCCGGCGGGGGCTGCGGGACGGGGGCCGCCAGCGCTGCTGCGGGCGGGCGCGTTGCAAGCGGGGGGAGCTCCTTGGACCCCGCGCCAGGAAAAAGAATTGCATCTTGCTCCTGTACATACATATATGCACATATATACACACATATATGCATGTGTATATATGTACACATAGATAGTTCTTGTAAGGGACAGAGCAAACTGAAGAGGAAAGGCGGCCAAGGCAGAGGAGCAGCCAATGGTGCAGGGAACCGGGGCCCTTCTTCAGGTTCGGACCATTCTGGTCCCTTTTTGCCCCGGACAGCGGCAACGTGGGGGCCTCCCGCCAACACATGCAAAGCGAGAGGCCGCTGTCGAGGGCCAGATGTTCGCCCGGCATCTGGCCAGGGGCCGGCGGGAAGAAGAGAGAGCCTCAAGCGAGCAGGCTCCGGCCTGAAACGGAAAACCCAAACGAGGAACAAAAACTTCTGAGAGTTTTTTTTTTCTTGTTGTTTCTTTCTTTTTTTGCCGGCGACATCTCGAGCGATGAGCACGCAGGTTACTCAGTGATGGGATCCTGCTTTCGGGCAGCTATGCATAGAGAGCTGGATTTTTTTCTTTTTCCTCTTTTAGCCACAATGCGGCGTTGCGATTAATGTTGTTTTCTCCGGTGTTGTCCCCTCCCTTGGGTGGAAAGGAGAGATGGGGAGGGCGCGGGGGGGGACACAAGGGTTCCCAACAGGAGACCGGGAGAGGAAGCGGGGCCGGGATGGGCCACAGCACGGAGCTCGGGCGAAGGAGTGGCGCCGGGCCAGGCCGCCAGCATGCACAGGTGCCTCCTCTTAACTGCTGCTCTCCTCCTCTGTCTTGTTGAGCTTCTTCAGCGTGTCCAGCAGCTTCTGTGGCGTGAGGATGTGTGTGGAGCCTGCGGGGGACAGAGGAAGGGGAGGGGGGGACACACAGCGCCAGGGCCGCGCGTCAGCAGCGAGCGCTCGCCTAAGGGCAGAGCTCCCGGGGCCCCACGCAAGGCAACGCGGCAGGATCGGGGACGCTGCCTGCGGGCAGGGGACAGTGCCCGGCCCTTCTCCCGCCTGCGAGCGGCCTTGGTGGCGGCGGGGTGGAAGGAGCCTCTCCTGCAGCCCCCCCGCCCCTGCGCTCAGCAGGAGCTCATCCAACGCGCCCTGGGGTCGCAGGCCTCTGAGCTCAGTGCAACACTCCCACCTTGGCCCCACTCCTCCAGGAGCAGCGGCCGCCCAGCGTCACCCTGGCCATGATGCAGGCAGCCAGCAGCAATACCAGGGGCTTGGACCTGCCCTTCTCCCCCTGCAACACCGCTCCGGGGCCTCCAGCCGACGGGAAGGGCTCCGGCCATGAGAAACACAGAGCAGGAGCGGGTGGAGCTGGCACCAGGTGCGTTTCAGGCTGGGGGCACGGAGGGACTGCAAGCATTTTCCCACCCCGGAGAACGGAGATGCGAACTGAGAGGCAAGAGGGGGACAGCAGTGATCAACGGGAGGAGGAGAAGCAAAGAAAGCCCTTCGGGGAGGAAGAGTTTCTTTTCCTTTAGGAGGCTGCCTTTACTTGGTTGCTTTGGCTCACTCCATTGCTGGAGCCTGCTCCTCAAATGAGACCCTAGTGGAGTCCCTGAAGTCGGGGTGCCTCAGGTCCATGAGAAATTTGGTGGGAGTGAGAATGTGGGTAGCACCTGCAGGAGAACAGAGGCTGCTGACCGCGGGGCGCCGGCCGCAGCGCGCCGGCAATGGCGATGGCGGGCGAGCAGAGGTGGCGGCGCAGCATGCACCCCCACGGTGGCCCCAGCGCCACCGAGGGGACCCGGCACGGTGGGAGCCTCCATGGGGAGGGTTGGAGGAGAGACATGGTGGGGAGGGATCCTGCAAAGGGCTGAGGCACAGCGCCATATTTGGGCACACGCACGCCACGTACGTGAGGCCAGCACACACACGATGCCAGTGCACGGGGCACAGCTCAGCGCCGCACATGCGCTGCAGGGCAGCCTGCACGCGGGATGCACCTCAGTGCCGCGTGCGCGAGGCAGGACTGGCTGCACGTATGATGTGCACCTGAGCGCTGCCAGCCCTGCGGCAGCGTGCGTCCTGGCCTGCAGCACAGGCTCTCCTGGCTGCTGGCCCTGCTCACATGCCGGCCCTTCTCCCTCCCGTTCCTCAAAAACCTCTAAAGAGACTGTGCAACCGCAGGAAATGACTGGATCACTTTGGGAAAGCAAAATCCCTTCCCTCTCGCCCAGCTCGGTCTGAACAGCAGAAGCAAAATCAGCTGGGGAGAGAGGAGCTAGGAGGCACTGGGGACAGGCAGGGAGGCAGCAGGGCACAGGGTGACACCGGGCAGCAGGAGCCGACCTTCCACGGAGGCCCTGCTCATGCAGTCACCCGGGGGCTGCGTTTGGCGGGGCTGCCGCCGGGAGCGGAGCATGGGATGAGGCGGCGAGCGTGGCGGCCCCCCAAGTCCCCCACTCACCTATTAGCACCTCCCACTTGCCGCTGGCTTGTGTCACCTCGTAGGCACAGCGCATCTCGTTCATGCTCACACCGCCCAGGATGAAGATGATGAGGCGGGGGCCACTCCGGTACTCGCCCGGCGCCTTGTTCTTGTGCCAGTGACCATAGCGGGCGCTGGGGAGGGCAGAGAGCAGAGGGGTGAGGAGGAGGCGCCCGACCAGGCTCTAGATGAGCCGTTGGGGCAGAGCGGGACGGGGATGGGAGAGGAGGGCAGGAGGTGAGGCCCATGCTTGCTCAGAGGCTCGTCAGCCCCGCGGAAGCCGGCAGAAGGGAGGCCGAGTGGCGGGCACCCACCTGACGGCAGTGGTGCTGAAGGAGGCGGAGGAGCGGGTGGAGATATAAGGGTAGTGCTTGGTGTCCAGCTTGTCATCGATGGCGTCCTGGCGGGAGAAAAGGCCCAGGCAAGGGCTGAGAGAGGAGCCGGGCACCGTGCACTGTGCCCAGTCCCCAGTCCCGCAGCCTCCGACTGCCTGTCCCACCTCCACAGCACAGCCCCACAGGACGCAGCACCCGCTTCGGAGGGCCTTGCTTTACCGACATTTGCATACACGTGCATGGTCCTAGTTTTTGCAGCACTTTGGCTGAATTCCTGTAATACTGTGCACCTGGGGGAGGAGGGAGGGTGCTGGTTTCCCTGCAGGGCAGAGGCAGCACCAGGGACCTTCACCGTGAGCACCAGCTGGGTCTTGCCCTGCCTCCCCTAAGGAGGGTTTCAGTAGCCTGAGCAGCACTTCAGTGGCCCAAGCAGTGTTGGAGACACACAGCCCAGGCCAAGTGTTTGGTGAATGGGTAAGGAAATTGGTATTTCTTTTTCATGGTGGAGGCTTCAGGCCAACTGCAAGAGGTGTCTGAGACTGGGTTGCCCTAGGCAGTCCCCTCCGATCTTGGTGCACTAGTTTTTAAGAGATGCTTTGGAGTAGCAAAGGTGGTGGGAGCCAGGCCAGCGTTGTGTGTAACTAAGGGAGTTTGGGCTGAGCTTGCAATGGGTGCCTTCAGGCCAGTGCCGAGCTGCAGAACTCCTCTCAAAACATGGCTCTGGGGTGCGTTTGCCCTCAGTACAGGTAGAAAATGCCCATGGCTGCGGCATTGCCTGTGATCCACCTGGCTCCCATGAGGCTGCTCTGCTCTTCAAGGGGTCACCAGAAGAAGAGACGGGTATGGAAGAAGGTGATGGCTGGTGTTGCTTTCTCGGCTCTGCCTGGTACAACCAGAGCACAGCGCTCAGCCGAATGGCACACACCAATATTGGTGCTGCACGTGTCTGCTCGCTCAGGGGTGAGGGGCATGTGGGTGAGCACACAGCCTGGCTGTGCCCCATGCTGGCACTTGAAGCACCTGGTCTAGTGGCCTGTACTGTGGGGATGCTGAGGAGCTACCAGAGAGGAGGCTGGGCGACTTCTGTCCCAAGCTCCCATTCTGGGAGCGATGCCAGGAGCTGGAAGCACCCTGCTCTCTGCAGGTCTCTTGTTGGGAGTGCTGAGGTCCCCACTCTGTTCCCTGTCCTTGCTGACTCACCTCCATGATGTCCTTAATAACAGGGGTCCATCGGGAGAGCTGGTAGGTCTGCTCGCTGATGCGCTCCTTCCGCTCCGGCTTGCTTCGGCGGCGCAGGGTGGACTGGGCACAAACAGCAAGAGACACCCTGAGCTCCTGAGCGCCTTGCAATGGGGCAGGGTCCTTGTGCCTTGAGGACTGGGCCCACACCACAGGGACACAGTCACCTCACAGGAGATGCTCAGGGGAATTTGGCGGTTTTCTGGGGGAGAAGTGGTTCCCGTAGCAAATGTCACACCTTGACTCAGTGCTACAGGGTCCTGGTGGCTCTCCCTAGACCCAAGGAGGACTGTGGGGAAAGGGAGCTGCACACTCACATCTGTGATGATGGGCACCCCAAGGTGGGCCATGTTGGTGATGATCTCACTGTCCTCTGCAGGGATCTGAGCGTGTTGGATCAGCTTGTTCAAGTTCTCCTCTGTGATACCTGGAAATGCAGACACGGAAACGGCTTTGTCTAAATGCATCCGAGCAGGGACACGATCCCTCCATTTGCAGCTCAGGACATTCATCCTGTTGTCGTCCAGGGAATGCTCAGTGGACATTGCGCAATTTTGTGCTGCTTTGATCCTGCCTTACTCTATGTTTTCCACCCCATGAGAGTCTCCCATCCTTTGCAGAATAGGCTTATTAATCTTATCTACAATTTCCCCATTTTCTGCCACCCTTTGACTGTGTGGGGTGCAATGCGACCTCAACCAGGTCTGACCCAGTTCTGCTCTTGTGCTGCAGAGTGAGCAGCGGCTCCATCTCTGTGACCCTCCTGCCCAGGGCAGCATTTGGAGACCTCAGAGCGGACGGGCCGCGCTGCTGGGGATAGGGAGCTGTTAGGAGGCAGCCTGAGCGATCACCTGCGCGTGCTTGGGTGCAAAGGGTGCTCCATTTTTGGTGCTCTTTGCTGGGGCATTTGGGGCCTGGGAAACCACCTCAAGGAGTCTGGCGATAAACTGGGGCTGTGCCTTTCTGTTCGGCTCCTCTTGGGTGGGCACAGCTCTGTGCTGAAGGAGCTGACTGTGTTGCTGCTCTCGCCTCCATCCCTGGCCCCCTCCCCCTCAGCCCGGCGCCCTCCTCACCGTTCTTCAGGAAGATGTAGAGCAAGATGATGCGGATCTTGTCGTAGGTACTGACATTCCCATCCAGCAGGATGGGGACAATGGCCCTCATGGGGTCCTTGATCTTCTCGCCCTCAGCATCAGTGCCCATAGCCAGGTCCTGCAGAGGACGTGCGCGCTGGTCACTGCCCGGCCCTGGGCTCCGTGCCAGCGCGGGGAGGTCGGGCACAAGCAGTTACCCCGTCCTCCCTCCTTGGAGGCGGGGGCACTTGAACTCCAGGGCAGATGGTACCTGTTCAACTCTGCAGAGCTTATCCACCGTGCCTTGGTAGTGCTTCATGCAGTCTTCAGCCAGGTGCAGGTGAGTAGAGTACTGGGGAGACACAAGCAGTGCAGACACCCTAGAGGCACTGGGAGCCACAAGATATCCCCTTACCACCACCTCAGCTATCCATCCCGGCCCAGGCCTGAGTGTTAAGCCCATGCTGGCTGCAGGGATGCCCTCTTGGAGCCCTGGACAGCTCCTGCCCATGGCTGCAGAGCCGCTGGAGAGCCTGGAGAAAGCTGCCTCTGGACATCTCCTTTGTAGGCTGCACAGGCAACCTGCACTCTCCGTGGATCCATTTGCTCATTGTTTTACCTTGCTGAGCTCTTTCTGGTACTGCGGCATCTTCTTCAGCATCTGGGACAGGTCCCTCATGGTGGTCTGCAAGGGGACAATACCCAGTCACTTACCCGCCATGGACTTTGGGCTCTCAGTGGGACCATTATCAGAGAGGGGCAAAGCAGGGGACAACTCTGCCATGGACTTCTGTCAAAATGTGATTCTCTTTCTCTTGGGGGTTTTAGTGATGTCTAAACATCCCCCACAGGACCATTCTGGGGACTTAGTCTGTGCACTTGACTGAGGCCAAGATGATGTTTTCAGTTTCTGGCTGTTTTTACATTCTGATCTTGACACAACTTCCCTGCCTACAACTTGGTCCCTCCAGAAGGGAACTGACCAGAAGGAGAAAGAGCATCACGGAGGCAAGCATGGATGGACCTCCTTTCCTGTGTGCAAACCAATGCCCAGCAACACAGTGCTCCCCCAGAGCAGCACAGCTCAGTCCCCAGACTGCCACCATTCTGCTTGCTACGGTCTCTGCGGTCCCCGTTTCCTCAGCCTTATGCAGCAAAGCAGCATCTGAACCTGCTTGAACACTCCAGGTTGCTCGATGGCTGTGGAGCTGCTCCCACTCCACAGGATGCATCAGGCATCCCCATGAGGCCTCAGCTTGTCCTGACATGTGGCTGAGTCCCTGGAACTGCCTGTACCCTGCTGGGGAGGTCCTGACGACCAGCTCCATGCAAGCAGTGAGGTCACCTTGTCACCCGTGTTCATCCTCTTGCTTGAAGAAAATTCCTTCAGGGATCGGGTCACCTCCCTGGGGAGAAGAGGAGGGCAGAGCGGTCAGCGCGGTGCCCGCTGCTGCATGGCCGACCCTGCTCACACTGCAGGGGTGGATCCGCCTGGCCCAACGGTCCAGATGCTCTGGGCCCGTGGCATCAGGGCACAGCCCAGGGCATTGGCCCTCCCGTGCCCTGCTTTCCCCCGCGGGCTGTGCTCAGCCTTGCCGTGCAGCGAGGGCCGCTCTCCCGGGCGGCAGACACATGCGGAGCCACATGGAGAGCACCCTGCTCTGCCGTGAGCTGTGCCGCGGCATCGGAAACCCTCTCCCGCCCTTTCCATCTGCCTTTTCTCCTCAGCACAGGGTTTGGACAGGCACCAATCTGCCTGCAAGGGCACTTACTGGGACACCTCTGCGATGTGTTTGTGGCGTAAGGTGACCCAGAGGTCATCGTCCTCATCCAGGAGAACCTCCTTCACGCGGGCCTCCCCAATGCCGCTGGTTTCGTACCTGCGGAAGAGAGCAGGAGGCATCAAGGAGCGGAGGAGGGTTTGCAGGACACGCGCTCCCCATTCAGCTCCTCCAGCGTTGTCCCCTAAGCCATGCTAGCAAGAAAAGAGGCAGGGTGACATTATAGGGTCCTTGAGGTCTCTGCCCGGTGTCACCCGGAGGGAGAATTTTCCCAGTCCTGCACTGGATGTGCTGCCTTCTTCAGCAGGGTCTCTGTGTGGTGTTGTCTGCAGGACCTGGGCAGCTTCTGTCCTAGTTAGTGCTGTACAGCCCAACACAGTCCCCACTGGGACATACCTCTGGCAAGGACATCCGAGGTGATCCTCACTCTTTCCTGGCTTCTCCCTTTGCCCTGCCCTCCAAAACTCAGACTGGAATCCCAAAAGGACCCCCCAGAGGAAACCTCCTACTAATCATCATCATCCTCATGTCGCTGAGATCAGAGTGTGCCTGGTGGGTAGAGCCAGGGTCTCACCCAATCCTTCCCAGGTCCAGGCTCCGGGGATAGCCTCTAATTCCTGTCAATCTCCCATCTGATGAACAAGGCATCGTTCCCTTCCAGCAGGCACGCAGGGAGGGGACAGGCCTCTTTCTAAGCACCTGCTCCTCTCCCGGCCTTGTTTGGGTGAATAACAGCACGTGACGGGTCAGAGGGGGTCAGGATCCCCAGCTGCTCCCTTGGGCAGGCGCTGCCGCATGGGCAGCCCTGGCCGCCGGGCTGGGCCGCACTCGTGGACTACGCTCTCCTCAGGGCAGCGGAAGCACGGGCATGCTCCCGCAGGCCAGGCGCCCGAGGACGCGCGGGCACACTGGTTCTTAACTCTACCAGTAAGACAGGTCAAGTTCTTTCAGCTTGGGTTCGTGTCGCACCTTCTTGCACCTGTTTAGACTATAACTGGGAAAGGGCAAAGGCTTAAGGGTTATAAATGCTACTTTGGCACTAAATCCTGCCTTGCTCTCGGCCCATATAACATCTGCCGGATTGTGTGGGTTGTAGGGAGTCCTTGGAGTTGAGGACCTGTGTGGTAGAGCTGAGCCGGATGCTCAGACTTTGTGTCTCAGCTTCTAATGTCTGCTCAAGTGCTTGAGTGCCTGGGGCTCTCCCAGCAACAGCCCATTGCTTGTTGCTCCCCCAGCTCCAGGGCCCGGCGGTGGCACCACCACACTCACTTGTAGACGTCGTTCTCGATGGGCAGCAGGTCGTAGCTCATCGCCTGGAAGGTCAACTCGTGCAGCACTGGGGAAACTGGGTCGAAGCCCCGGTCCAAGATAAGGAGCTGGGAACGAGCTTTGTCCGGACCCTGCAGACCCAGAGGGGAAGCTGTCAGCAGGGGAGCTGGGGGCCCTCCAGCACCCACAGCAGAGTGAAATCAGAGCTGTTTTCTAGCCCCTATCAGGATTATAGCCCTTGGGTGACAGCTACACCTATTCTGCCTCTGCACGCGCACCACGGGGGAACCCGCAGGCACTTCAGCACGTGCCAGGTCAGCGCTTCTTGCTAAGCATCAGGGGAGCTGCCAGACCAGGAGAGGCAGGGCAGGCCCCACTTGCAACGTGGCTGAGAGGCAGGGCTTGAACTGGAGCTTGCGGACAAAACATGGCCAAGCCTGGGAGCCCCGAAGGGCCTGCTGGTGCCATCCCACTCACCTCGCCCATGGTGGGGTCATCAGCCTTGTAGGCATCCAGCTTGTCCTGGATGAGCTGTGCCAGCATGGCGTTGTCTTTGTAGTCTCTGGAGCAGACAATAAGATATTTCAGCTCCCTGCACCTTCCCCTGCCACAGCCCAGGAGCCCCAGGGCAGACACCGAGCACTGGGCAAGGCTGCACAAGGTGGGCAAGGGACTGCTTGTTTGCCCTGGGCGACGGCCTTGGCTTGAGGGAGAAAGGGGACCTGGGAACATCTTGTTACCCCTTTCCAGTTCCTGGGGAACTTGGTGCCCTGCTTTGTTTTGGTCTGCTACCGGCAGGGAGGGTTCCAGATGTCCCCTGACTAGCTTGGATCACGGCATCATCTGAATCAAAGCTGTTTTTAAATCTAGCATGAGTCAATCTGCCCATCCTACCATGTGCCTTCCTCCAAACTGGCACAAGCTACTGCCAGTGCCCTAGCAAGAGGGCAGGGCCTGTGAGAGGGAGGATTTGTTGTGGTCTGGCAAAAGGGGAGCTAAAATAGCTCTAAGGGGGAGATGGAGACGAGGCTCCTGCCTGTGGGAGGTGCGCGGGGCAGCGCTGCGCTCACCCTCTGTACCGCACCGCTGGGTACTCCTTCAGCGTGGCGCACAGCGTGGCGATCTGCTCTGCCAGGCGCTCCAGGATCGGGTTCTTCATCTGGGCCTTGTGTGGGCTGTAAAAGCTTTGGAAGGAGTCGGCAGAATCCAGGGAGTAAACCTGGGAAGGCGCAAATAAAGCGGGAAGGAGGTTAAAGGAGAGGGGCTGCTGAGGACAAGCAGAGGACCAAGGAAAGCGGCTGAGGTTCAGGCAGAGCAGTCCTGTCCACTAGCTCAGCCCTGCGCCAGGCAGCGGTGTGCCAAGGAAAGCGCTGTGTCCCGTGCCCTGGCGCCAGGACCAGACGTGGTGGGGGTGAGGGCAAGGACGTAGTGGGTATCACAGGACATCCTGGGGTGTCTGAAAACAGATCCCAACCCAGATACGTGTCCGCAAACCAGATCCCAACCCAGATACATGTCCCTGCAATTGGTCCCATTGAACCCTGGCTCCAGATGCCTGCTGAGTCCAGCAATGCTCCTGAAGCGGGTAGCTCTGGGTGGCTGCTCTCTGCTCGGGACCCTCTGGTTCTCCCTGCACCGAGGAGCAGGGCTCGTGGCTCCCTGGCCATCCCACCAGCACAGACCAGGTGCCAATTCTGCTGTGCATGGGGCTGCCAAGAGTCGTCTTCCACCCGCATTTCCAGGGAGGCACTAGCTGTGCAAGGACTTAATGGCACCAAACACCAAGTGCCATCTGCTCCTCACCAGTGCCTGTGCACTGCATCCCTCCCTGCTCTGGCCAGCGAGGAAGGCCCTCAGGGCAGCAGATGGCCCGAGGGCCAGCTTGCCAGCACCTTTGGGCGGCCATGCCAGGGAAGGGGGCCCCAGAGCCAGCCAGCACCAGCTGCTAGTGCAGGGTCACCGCTAAATCCGCAGTAGCGGATGAGCCCCAGGAAATAATTGAAGGAGACAGGAAGGAGGAAGCAGAGTGCGAGGTGACATGCAGGACCAGGCCTCTTGCAATGAGTCTCTTTGCAGGTTCTTTGCAGCCTTGATGCACCAGGTAGCACCCCGTGGTGTCCCGTTCCCGGGGCCATGCAGGAGGGACGGGTTCCTGCAGGAACTCACCTGTGACTCAGATGGGAGGAAGGCGATGTTGATCTCGGTCAGGGTTTTGACGACCTTTGCAGCACGGGATTTCACCAGCTCGTTGAAGAGGGCATCCGGGCAGGCTGGAAGGAGAGGATGAGAGTGGCGCTCAGGGCAGCGGGGAACTGCCGGGGGCCTGGGGCTTTGCCAGGTGTCCAGGAGCAAGATGGACAGTGGCAGCAGAAGCCATAGGTGCCACAGAGGATGGGCACCCCAGGGCATCCGTGGGCTGATGAGCTCCCCTTTGGAGCTGCAGCCTCACGTGGCCCCTGGCACTTGGAGCCCTTCATGCCCCAAAGTCTCCGCTTTCTGGCACAAGTTTTAGTGATACAGCCTCTTCTGTCTCCTGGTTTCCATATGGATGTGGCAGCCCCTCCAAGAGGCTGCCACTCCAGGTGTGCACCTGGACATGGCAAAGGAGCTTGAGTGCCTGTTTTGGGCCCTGTCCTGCTGCTGCTCTCCTGCTGGCCCTGCTTGGTCCCCGTCCTTCCCCTTTTCTCTCACTCGGGAAGCGGCAGTGAGGAGACGGAGTGTGTTGGTGCTGAGGCAACAGCAGGCAGTGGCCCCGTGGATACTCACAGTCAGTGAAGAAGACGTGGGCTGCTCGGTACTTGGAGGTGGGGGGGTCCTTGAAGTCGCTGATGAGGGAGTGGATGGACTGCAAGAAAGAAGGACCTGCTGAGTTCGACTTGCTGTGCTAGCGGCGGCCACGCAGCGGACGTGGGAGTCGCTCTCAACTCCAGCCACACCGGGCTGCCTGCCCGCACCCTCCCCGGCCCTGCCGGGGCCTTGGCAGGGTCTCCTGGGCAGGAGCCCAGATGGGTCTGCACAACTCACAGTCTTTCACTAAGAGGGCTTGGGCTGAGGGCACTGCCCTGTTACCCTTGCTATCTGAAGCAGAAATGTTTCCCAGGGCATCATTGCCACTTTCTGGCTTGGCATCACTGTCTCCCCTCTGCCCTGAGCCCAACGCGTGTGCCCAGCACCCTCGTGCGGGATATTCACCTTTTCCGAGGGGGTGATGAGATAGACAGCCTCCAGGCTGGGCAGCGGCTCCCGGCGCTTGTTGATGTCTTCCACGACTAGGGAGGAAAAGCAAGGGCCGTGCCAGGGGCCAGGGCACAGGCAGGGCCCACGGGGCCGCACCACGTTATTGCAGGTCCCACAGTGGGAAGTACCTGCCCTCCCAAGCCCTTGGATCCCAAGACATCCCTGGGCTCCCCTGTGGAACTGAGTGGGAGATCTCCATCCCATGCTGGCACTGCAGGGCCCTCTAGGAGCAGGAACTTCCCGAGTTGGGGCTGTTGGTGGGGTGCCTGGAAGGGCTCCGCTTGGCTAGGGCGGCGGGTTTGTTCACATGCCCCTGTGCTGCAACTGCTTTGACTCCTCTTAAGTCCCCTGCACTGCCGCTCTGCACCCTCCAAGGCCTGGTTTGTACGTGTGGGAAACGGGGAGCCATCCCAGCTAAAACAGTGGGATAAGGCAAACTGAGCCCTGGGCCAGGGCAGGTCTGAGACACGCAGGCTGGGGCTGGGCAGACCCCCCACGGCACCAAACACGCGGATCTGCCGGCTGCGCTTTCCTTCTCCTTCCCAAGTGCTGCAGGGAGCTATTTATAGGGCTGACATAAAACGCCACCTGGTCTGCGCCTTGTGTACCCAGGCTCCGTGCACTGAAACGCTGCCAGGAGACAAGATGTTCGGGCTCCGCTGGCCCAGCAGGCAAGAGGGAAGCCTATAGGGCAGCTCAGTGCAAGACCCTGACAGTTGGCCGACCCTGAGAGAAGGCAGCGTCTTCCCCTCGAAACAGGGAGGATCACAGAATCCCAGAAGAGTTGAGGTTGGAAGGGACCTCCAGAGAACACCTAGTCCAGCCCCCTGCTCCAGCGGGGACACTCAGAGCACGGGGCACAGGGTCGCACCCAGGTGGGTTTGGAAGATCTCCAGAGAAGGAGCCTCCACAGCCTCTCTGGGCAGCCTGTGCCAGGGCTCTGACATCCTCACAGGAAAGAAGTTCTTCCTCACATGGAGATGGAACTGCCTGGGTTTCAGTTTGCACCCATTACCCCTTGTCCTGTCACTGGTCAACACCGAGAAGAGTTTGGCCTCATCTTCTTTACATTCTTTCCTCAGGTACTAGTACATGTTGATCAGATCCTCCCTCAATCTTCTCTTCTCCAGGCTAAACAGGCCCAGCTCACTCAGTCTTTCCTCATGTGACAGATGCTCCTGTCCCTTAACCATCTCCATCGCTCTACACCGGACCCTCTCTAGAAGCTCCACATCCTTCTTGTCATGGGGAGCCCAGAACTGCCCCTAGTACTCCAGGCGCTGGGGTTGGTGCCGTGCTTGTGCCCCGAACCGTGGTAGCTCCCTCAGCGCCCTGGCTATGCTATTGCACAGCTGTGAATGGAGCAGTCTTCACGGTTCCTCTGCTTCAGAGGGATAATTTGTCCCTCGTGCTACCAGGTGTGCATGGGACAACTCAGGGCCAGGCCCGGTGCCGCCGGTACTCACTTGTAATGCCCTCCGTCATGATGTCGGTCATCTTGCAGCAGGAGGACAGCATGCGCATGCTGAGCTGGTCCACCACGAGCACCTGGGGAGAGCAGGTGAGCAGGGAGCTGGGGTGGCGCAGAGCCGCGGGACGGGGCAGCGCACGGGGAAGGGCCCCTCCGCAGTGGCCTTTGGCCACAGGCTCCCAGCTGCGAAGCGGATAGACCCAACCAGCCGGCCCACGTGGCCTCTCCTCCCTCCTGGGCCCTGCTGGGGTCCCACCTGGCTCTGTTGCACCCACTCACCTTCCACTCGCCCTTCTTCTTCACTTTCCGGATCACATCGTGCATAATCTCTGCAAGAGAGGGAAGACGGGGCTGTCATTTTGTGCCAGCTCCCCACATGCTCCCAGGCACTCTGCAGCCCCCAACCCCAGGCTCCCCCGGCTGCGGTGCTGGGAATGGAGCCGGCAAGTTGGCAATGGGACGCCCTCATCACCAGTGCCTTTTCCAGGACACAACACGGGCTGATGGCTAAGGACATTTGGGGACCTGGGGAGGGGCTGTCCTCTGCTGCCACCCATTTTTATCTCATATTCTGTGCTTATGGACTGAGCTGGTGGGAGTTGCACTCCCATCATGTGGGACTGGAGACGGGGAGGAGAGGAAGGGGCCTCGAGCCACCCCGCACCCGGGCACTAATCCGAGGCAGCAGGAAAACAACAGCAGCTTAAGAGCTCCTTTTAGAAACAAGAATCAGGCAGCCTGAGCCTTTTCCTTGTAATCCCGGGCAATCTCATTTCGCCTCCCGGCTCTGCCTGCCTTACACAACCAGAGGGATGGCAGCGCCGGGGACATCTCAGGATTGTGCCACCCCAGGCCATAGACTCCCCTGCTTCTGCCTGGCTTGGGGGACATGGGGCCAGGGGGCCCCAGCAGCTCTTGGGGACCAGAGTGCATGGGGAAGCTGCGCCTTGGTGCATGGAGGGGTGGCCCAGGATGGAGGATGTCACCTTTGAGGGATGGAGGGGACCTGTTTCCCACCTGTAAATTATCTGGCACGGTTTGGGAGCTAAATTTCTCTCTTTTGGGATAAGGTTGGAGGCTGGAGGAAGCCAGAGCTCAGCACATGTGCCATGGCCCGAGGAGAGGTCATCTCTAAGGGCCAGGGCTTCCTTGAAGTGATTTTAAAACTGGGCCTTTTGGGACAGTCACCACTGCTTGGGGTGGCGGGGGCACCCGTTACCACTCTTTATACATCCCCCCTGTGCCCAGTGACACCCCCCTGCTCAGAGGCACCGCTGCCCTACAGGTTCCAGCCAAACAGGCCCTCATTTTGGGGAAGGAAGGTCCCAAAAGAAGCCAGTCTTCGAGGGCAGGTCCGAGGGCTTTTTGCTTCTGCTCGGCCAGCTCCTGTGGGACCACAGGGAGCAGAACAGCAGTGCCTGGGCGCGATGCCCACGTGAATCCAGGTCACCAAAAAGCAGAAAAAAAAAAAGAAAAAAAAAAAAAAAAAGAAAAAAGGGGCAAGCGCCCCGGCTCCTGCGCCTTCGTTCTTGCTCATGCCAGCAGGGAAAGTGTCCAGGACCCTCCTCCTCCCCCGCATGCCGAGGCGCTGCCGCTTGCCCCTTCCCGGGCCTGGAATGCTGCTGTGGGCATATGCCAGGCTCAGGAGAGCCAGCACCAGCCCGGGGCAAGGCTTGCTTGAGAAAGCCACCCTGGAGCAACCAATGCTTCCACACCATGCCAACATCTCTCTCTCTATTTTTTGCATTTCATTACTCATGTTTGGCTCTTTCCCTTGAGCAATGATCCAGGAATAGCACCACTGTTTGCAAAGCCTCATCCCCACGTCCTCCGAGCCCTCGCCATGACACTGAGAGCTTTGCGGGCAACTGACACAACCTCTACCGAGTAGCAGCGCCCAATCCAAGGAGCTGGTGAGCAGGGAGCCTAGCAGGGGGAGACAGCACCAGTACCAGCTAGGGGAGGCAAAGGCCTCCTCCAAGGCCCCAAACAGTCAGACAGATGTCCTGCTGCTGCAAATAAAATAACATTTAGCTCCTGAGCAGGGAGAGGAAGGAAGGAAGGAAGGAAGGAAGGAAGGAGACGAGGGACAACAACCCTGGAGCCAAGGGCCGCACGGAGAGATGCTTTAGGTGCACATATTCCCACTGGCTAAATCCCACATGTCCTTCCTGGACACGGAGCAGGGGTCAGCAGGGACAGTCCCCGCTAGCAGCAGGTCTTCTGGCTACCCGTGCCCACGCAGGAGGGGCCCTCAGTGCCCACGGAGCTGTGCTGTGCTCAGGGCCTGGAGGAAGGCACATTCCCGAAACGAATGGGCCTTGCTTTCACTGTGATCGGGTTGTGAACTCCACCAGACTCCAGGTGTGACCTTCCAATGACTGCAATAGCCAGCTCAGAGCCTAAGCACAGTCGGGAAGGAGGCAGGTCCACAGAGCACCCTAGAAAGAGGCTCCGGGACCTTGCCAAAGCCTGTAAAGGAATCAGAGAGAAGCCCTAGAAAAGCCTGAAGTTCCCGCAACGTTTCTGGAGGAGACCTGTCCATAGCCCACACCTTGCAGGTCTTGTTTCAGTGGTCATTAAACCCCTGGTTAGGGAAGCGTGGTCTGCTAGTGGTCTAGCTTCTTGTCTTGGAGATGAAACTGGTTTCAGGGAAAAAGTACCTAAGCCAGTGCCTTCAACACTCCACTTGTCCGGACCTACCATGCGGCACCTGTTTCCTTCAGGTGGGAATAATCTTCATTATAGTTTCTACCAAGAAAAGACCATTCAGGCAGCTCTGGACTTCCTTCTCTTACGCAAAGGAGTTTCCAGCGCCTGGAGACAATGAAGTACATCTCACCCAGGACCGGGATCTCCAGTGGTCATGAGGAACATGGTCCTGACAGGAACCCAGGGAAGGCTCATACAGTCAACTCATCCAAGAGCAACCACCTCCTGCAACATGCCATCGCTCTCAGTAAGTTTGGTTCTGGATGATGTGTGGCATGAAAATGATCTGTGTGATCATTTCTCACATAGGGCCAGAAGCTGGTGACACAGTGGCCTAGTAGGATGAGAGCCCATAGGTCAGCCCAAGAGGCTTAGCCCACGTTATTTATAACAGGCTGCCTGAGCAGCCTTTCTCCAGGCCAGCCTGGCACAGGGTCCAAGCCTTTGCTTGCTCAACAGGCAAAAGCAACTGGCCCGTTGTCTCTGTCTGCACCTGGAGGAATAGCGACGAACCCTACCATTGTTTGTGCCTGGCATTGACAAAGCTGTGACCAAGAGTAGACTGCCGTGAGATGGAGTCACTCGAGGATGCCCTAGGCTTGCTACCTTGCTTCGGAAAGAGCCCAAAACCTAGTGAGCAGCTTCAAAGGTGGGTGAACAGGCAGTGGAAGCAGTAAAGCTCCATCATTGCTGCTACCTGATCCTAGAGCACCAGGATGGGTGAGGAATGCTGTAGCTGGTAAATATCTTGGTTTTAATGCTGACCAAAGCCTGGCTGGTGCCAGGGATTCACACTTCAGGGCTCAGAGCAGTGATGGCCAAGCAGTTCCCTCAATAAGTAAAGCACACAACCAAACTCCTGCTAGCCAGAAACGGTTAAGACCCACTTGGACCTGCTTTTCTGCCGCATCCCAGGGCCTCGCAGATTGCCAACAAAGAAAAAGCAGCTTTATAGATGCACAAAGACTATACAAATTCCCTGAGGTCCTACAGGAGAGGGATGGCCCCAGCTGTGGGCTCTTCTTGCTGTCTCAAGCAGGGCTTTGGCCATTCAGCCTCCTCATGTGTCCTCCATTTTGGGATCCAGGAAAGCTGAATCACAGAAATTCACAGTAAGGTTAACTCTAGATCCACTTCTTTTAACAAACTGTCACGATGAATCTCCAAGACAAACAAGTTCAGGTTTTGAGTTGGCTTGGCAACTGCTTTTTGCTGGTTCATCAACTAATTGCTCAAGACAGTGTAGATGTTACACGGATGCAACTGAATCTGAATACAGTGGACCACCCATCTCCCTTAGGAATGTCCTCAGTCCAGGTTCTCTGAGTACCAGCGTACCATTCCCCAAACAGGCCCTGGCTAAAACAGGCTCTACAGCCAAGGACTGCTGGGTGGCAGTAACCCCAGTCAGGGCAGAGATCTCACCTCCAGGAGGCAAAGACCAGCTGGTGTCCCCCACTACAGCTAAGAGCCATCTCAACTTTAATGGGACAATTTGAAGCTAGAGACCACTGTGCAACTCTCCAACATCATCCCAGCAGCTAGAGTCCTGAGCACCTATATTTTCAAAATGGATTTTTTCCCGGTGCTCATGTGGAAGACCTCACCCTTTCTGGAGGATTCCTTCACCGTGTCATCATCAGATCTGCCCTCCAACGCACCCTCAGGACCAGCAGGCTGCAGCAAGTCCCTCATGGGCAGGATATCCAAGCCCAGCTGAGGTACATTTTGATATTTCACATCTAAACTGTCAGCATTATGACCATATATGTCCCCCACAGCTCATGGTGAAGCACAACACGCTGAACCAATGCCAAGCAACACTTCATGCTACTCCAGGGTGTGCCCTGTTAGCAAAATAGCTCAGCATCGCATCACCGTGAGGGATCTAGCTTCCAGGATTAGTCACGGTAATTGCAGTAACCTGTGATTAACTGTTTTGCTCCTATTTGCACAGATCTCATAAAGGTTGAACGTATTTACACCTGTGTGCCAAAACTGCAGGAAGCCTTCACAGCACTCGTAATGCCTAGAGGGAGGTGGGACAGAGACCTGAGATCTTGAACGCTTTAAAAACTTAATAACAGAACTAAAAGGAAAGGAGGAAGATGAAATGCATGATCACACTCATGAATCCCTCTTGTTGCTTGCAGTGAAGAAATGGGGTAAAAAAATTGAAAGAAATTCAGTGTGGGCATCATTCTTGCCACCCATTCCTCTGGCTTGCAAAAGCACCTGGCAGGTGAACAGGCCTTTCCTTATGGTTGTAATCAGCTGGGCTGCAGACTGGAGTCACCTCTTTTGGAGGCAATGCCTACAACTAATGCTTGTTATCTTCCACCAGGTATTTCCACCCTCCAACGGAGATGTTGTACGTGGCTGTGCCAGCGGTGCTGTTGGCATAGCCAATGTCAACAGTGCTCTGAGCTCCCTGGAGCACGGGGAGGAACAGGATTGTTTTGCTGCGCTAGGACCATGCAGGCAGAGCCTCGCGTCTCAGAGGGGACGTAACTCCTTCCTGAGGGTGAGGGCTACCCAGGCTCCTCCTCCAGCACGGCCAGGACTTTCTAAGCAGGTTCTCCAACAAAGTGCCAACAAATCAGGCTGGGCGCAGTGAGACTGGGCTGGGCTGGCGCTCTGGGCCTGTCAGTTTACCAGGGACAGGGTGGATGCAGCTGCCGTGCAGCTGACGGGTCGAAATCGGAGCGGTCTTTGCTGCTGTCTTGGTAGCACAGCTGGTGGCCCCAGGGAGGACCTTGTGGCACATGCGTCCATGCGCGCAGGTGAGCAGTTGTGTCTGCACAGAGGCTGGGGTGGAGGCCAACAAGTTAAGCAGCCTCCAGAGCCTGGGCTATTTGTTCACTCTCTGAAACTCAGGAGTTTGGTCCATGTAGAACCATCCGTTAGTGGATGAAGCATTTGCATCTTGGCACACAACCAAAAGCCATGCGACTCCATGGATCGCTTTTTAAATGCATGGATTTTCTTAGAAGAGAGGGGGAATTTCTCCTGGGACATTTTTCCTCTTAGGTGTGAGGCAACTGGATCCAGCTCTTTTTAGAATTTTTTTCTTAAGGAGGGAATGAGTCTGAGCTCTCTAGGTCAGTAGCTTCAACGAGGTTTGCTCGTCTCAGTTACCTTTACAGTAAAGGTAATCACTGACAAGTGATTCTGGTAATCACTGACAAATCACTGACAAGGATTTCTTGGGCCGCAGAGCAATTCTTGGGTCTGTGCTCTGCAGTGAGTGAATGCAAGCCCTGAACCTTGCACGTATATTTTTTTCAAGCCAAGTGCAAGTCTGCTCCCTGGAAGGAGCGGACTCATGGCTAGAGCCTCCTGAGGGCAGGTACCAAAGGCCGTGCACAGCAGAGCCTTTGCCATGTGCCGGCTCCTGCGCCGAGCCCCATGGAGCAGGTCGGGCACGCGGTGGCTCCGGCACCAGCAGAAGGCTTTGAGATCTGCTGTCACCCCTAGGGAACGGGGCAAACAGTCTCTCCCGGCCACTGCTCCACTGGCACCTCGGCTCTGCCCCACATGCGTCTGTGCTGCACCTGGCCTCACCAATGCCGTGGTGCCACCCAACCTGCGCCCTCCGCTGTAGCCTCATCCCCATTCTCCTCCGCCCAGCAGAGCCCACGCCGGCTCAGGGGCAGCCTCGACCATTGCGAGCTGGGCACTGCAGCGGACCCAGAGGACCCCAGGGCACTCCAAGCACCCCAGGACGGGCGCATGGGGCGACGGGAGCCCTCGGTGCCCCTGGCAGCCCAGGTGAGTCACGCTGGCACCCGGGTGCTGCACGGCGAGGCTGGCAGCGAGCCTGGCAGCCTCCTCCCCGGCCTGGGCAGCGCAGCGCCGCACGTGTCCCTCGGCACGCGCCCCGAGCGCCCGGCCCTCACTTTGCCGCATGGGGACACAGCGGCCTGACCACAAGAGCCCAGTGTTGGGTGCGTGGATGATCCCAGCCGGGGCTCCTTGGCAGTGCTCGGAGCGGGATCACAGGACAGGCAGTTCGGGACGCTCGGCCTGTTGCACCCTGTCTCTGTGTCCATCCTTGGGCTGAGCATGACGCTACCCAGCGCTCGGTGGAAGCGACAGCACCGACAGGAGGCAGAAGGGGCCCTTCAAAGCCCAGCCTGGATCCTGCTTGGCAGGAAGGTGCCTGGGTGCAGGTCAGCCCTGCAGGAGGCTGCAGAGAGCTGGTGCAAAGACACTGTGTGGGAGGCATCAGCTGGTGTCCTGGGGGAAAGGAGTTTTTTCGTTGTCCCTGGGGAGGAGCAGGCAGCCGCACCGCTCCCAGCAGCACTATCCTGGGTCTGGTTTGCATCTCCTACCGGCAGGGAATGGCAGTGTTGGGAAAAAGAAGCCCTCGGGGAGGTTTCTCTGCTCTTGTGGGCGAGCCCGTCCAGGGGCTCTGCACACCAGGACACCTCCACACGCTCTGGTTATCAGTGCAGCCGGGAGTGTGTCCTGCACCAGCCTGCTGTGGCGCTGGGCTCTGCACCACGGCCGGCCTTGGCTCACCGCGAGGCTTCAGCGAAGGGAAGCAAACCCACCCTCCTCCTCCTCACTGCAGGGCAAGGGCTCTGAGCTGCGCAGGGGAGCCTGGCAGGGCACCAGGGAGGCCCTGGGCTTGCAAGGGGCTGCTGGGGTGCATGGTTCCCGAGCAAGAGAGGATGGGAACATCCACGCGAACAGTTGGATGAAAATCTGGGGATGGGAGTCTCAGAGGTGGAACCAGCTCCCACGCTCGGGTGAGATTTTTCCACCTCAGCACCGGTATAAAGGATCCAGCTTTCCAGCAACAATCCCTGGGACGTGGCTGCAGAGCGGGAGCAGAGGACACCAAAAGGAGCTCGACCCCAGGCAGCTCCTTTGAGAGGCAAATGCTTCGGAAAGGCCCATGCACAGCCCTAAGGAAAGAGATCCCCAGGGAGAGCCACAGCCACTCAGATAGCAGGGGAGGCACGGGGATGGCTCTGCCTGGCACGTGCCCTGTGGCCCTCGGGGGTGACATTCTGCTCTGGGGATGCTCTCTCACCTCACCCAGCTCTTCAAGGGCCTCTGAACCACGTCCTGTTATGACACCAGCTGGTCAGCAGACTAATCCCAGCCTGGAGGGAAGCCAGGGCCAAACGCAGCACTGGAGGTGGGGCCTGGCAGAGGCAGCCGTGGCGACACGGAGCATCCTTCCCATCCAGCAGAGATGTCCTGCCTGGGGTCAGCGACGGGGCTGCAGCCTCAGGCCGGGGCTGGGACATCCTGCTCCTTAAGAAACATCTCCTTCCCCTCCAAAGAAACCAGGATGCATTGAATGAGACCTGGGCAAGCTCTTGCAGTGGCTGGGCCGGAACCCCAGTGTAGGAGGTCCAGGGAACCTGCAGAGCCATCCTAACCCTTGGGGAACAGCTCAGACCAGGATCCAACCTGCAGGGACCAGTCGCTTCCCGTGCGAGGCTCTGCGGAGCATCCCAAGCCGCAGGCAGAGTGGTGGGAAAGCGGGGCAAACTGCGCGAGATCCTCCATGGAGGGCCCAGCTCCCTCCATCCTCTGCAGCATTTTGCCTGCGCGAGCTGAAAATCCTGCCCTCTCATTCCAGAGAGTCCTGCTATTCCCGGATAGCCCTGTTATTAGATGGATGCCCTGCCGCTGGTTATCATCTTCAATCTGAAACGGCATTTTTAGGGAATAACCGAGCAGTTCGTTATCAGACCCCAAAGGGAAGGATTGAGCCAGATTTCCATAATGCCAGACTGAATCTGTGTGTGTGTGTATGCGTGTGTGAGCACACACACACACACGAGTGACTGTTCTCTGCACATCCCAGTGCGGAAAGACAAGGAAGGAAAATAAGGGACATGCAGCAGTGCTGGTCTCCCTGAAGAGCAGCCCCGTGGGAGCAGGACGGGGACTCTGCCCAGGGCAGCACAGCTGGCTGGTCCCTGTACAGCTGGGCTAGGGGCAGCCGCTCTCCCCATGCCCCTTCTTCCCTGCATCCTGCGCTGGGGAGGGCACAAACCGCTCAAGAAGCCACCCAGCAAAACCCGCACACCAGCCCCCCCCAAAGGCAATCCTGCAGCAGAGAAGCGACAGGACATTTTTCCTGTTTTTTCCCTTTTCTTTAGCAGCTGGCTCGGCTCTGATCCCCAATGCAGCATCCGCGGTGCCGAGCAGGGGGCACGCGGGGATGGCGCAGTGCTCCCCGGGCAGGTGACGGCTGGCAACAAGGCAGGACATAAATCCAGTGGGATCCCCCTCCCCCGCGCGCCATCACCACCCACCCGATCACACCACCAGCCCCGGCCGCACCATTTGCAGCCTCTGCGGGAGGGTTCAGCGCCCCTTCTCGCCGCACAAGGCGGCAGCTCTGCAGCCGGAGCCGTCGCAGCCTCCGCGATTCCTCCCGCCTGCCCCCCCCGCCACCGCCCCCAAGGGAGACCCTGGCCCGGCTGGCCAGGACACCACGGAAATAATTCATGCAAGAGGAGGGGGGAGCCTTTCCATGGCTGCAGGAGCCTGGGGGAAGTTTCGGCCGATTCCTGCCATTTCTGCTCTTTATTTAGTTATTTTTATGCCGAGTCGCTTGCTATAATTTTGCTCTAGGCAACGGAGCCATTTCCCTCCAACCTCGGGCTTTTGGAAAGACCCCCCGCCGCTCCCCCCGCCCCCCACCGCACACACAGACCCTGCAAATATCATCTCGCAGCCGAAAGGGGGAAGGAGGAAGCAAACCCGAAGCTTCTCCCTTCTCGTCTCCCCTTCCCCTGTCGAGCCCGGAGCTCATGGCCGAGTCGCTGCCCAAAGCAGCGCGGCGGATCGCGACCCCAAAGGACACCGAAATCCCCGCGAGCTGCGTCCAGGGGCGCCCCGGCTGCTTCGCCACCCCCCGCCCCTCCGGGCTGGGGCCGCGCTTTGCGGTGCAGAGACACGTCCGGGAAGAAAAAAATAAAAAATACAAAAAAAATCACCATGAGAGCGGGCTTTGCTGCAGACAAAGCCGCCCGGCCCTGTCTCGTAAGGGCACTAGCGATGGGTATCTGCCCAGGCGGACACCCCGGCTCCCCCACACTCATAGCCCGGGGGGGTCAGGATTTCCTCACCAGGCTCCGACGGGGGGACTGCGGCTCCACAGCCGCCCATTCGGGAGCCCGATGCGGAGGCGGGGCGGGGGGGGGGGGAATCGAGCGCCTTCTCGCTATCCCTCTTCTCACCCCCGCCACCTTTTCCACCGCCCTCCTCTCCCTTCCCCTCCCTTCAGCACTGCAGAAAAACCCCTACAGCCTCAACACACACAAGAAGGGGGAGAAAAATACAGAGAAAAGAGCCCCCCCCACCGCACGCTGGCGGCGCCCCCGCCGCCCGACACGTCCTCCCCGTGTCCTGCCGCTCGCTGCCCGCCCTCCCCCGCCGCCGGGGGTTTGGATTGCGCATCCGCAATATCCCCCCTCCTCGCCCGCTTCCCCGCGGGCAAAAAAATAAATAAAAATAATAAAAAGATATGGAGCCAGGGCCCGGTCAGGATCACGGCGGGACCTCCCCAGCCCGGGCAGTTTCGGTTTTTCCTTTCCCCCCCCCCGCCCCGCCGCGCTCCTTCCTGCTCCATCCGCCCGCAGCCCCGCGGCGCTCGCAGCACGGGTCTTACTTTCTCCGACCACAGCCTTGAGTCCGATGGGGGCCATGTCGCCTTGCCGGGGGGAGCGGGTCCGCAGGCCGCTTTGGGGAGGGGGGGAGACTTCGGCGGGGGTGGGAAGGGAGGAAACGCTCGGGCGCGGTGGCGGGAGCGACGCTCGCCGCTGCTCCCCGCGGCGGCGCAGCAAGAAGCGGGGGGAGGAAGAGGAGGGGAAGGACGGAGCGGGGGGGGGGACACCGGGATCCGGTGGCCGCGGCTCTCAGCTGACTGCGCCGAGGGGAGGGGACGTGGCGGGGGCGGGACGGGCACGTCAGCTCCGCGCCCGCCCCCGACCGCGGCGGGGCCGCCCCGCGCCGCGACGGGACCCTCGAGCAGCCCGGCCCGCGGGGCCCTTCTGTCAGCGCCGGGCAAAGAGCCGCCCCCGGCCCCGCTGCCCACCGAGAGGCTCTGGAAACAGCCCTCTCACCCCCGGAGCTCGGAACTTGGCCCTTTCCGCAGTCACTGCCAACGCAGGGGGACGTGTGAGGGGGTGGGAGCGCGGCCCCCGCGGTGGGAAGCGTTTCCCGAGGTGTCTCCAGAACCCCCGTCTCTCCAAAACCCCGTCTTCGCAGCCGCGGGTCCTCGCTTCTGCGCCGCGGGCGATGGAGGCGCCCAGGTTTTCCCTGTGGCCGCCCACACGCGGCTGGCGTGGGCGAAACTGCCTTTGCTGGCGCTGTTTGCGCTGTAAATCCCTGGGCAAAGGCTGCGTGCTCGGAGGGCACCTGGCATGCCGGGCTCGCCGCACACGAGCGCTGCAGGATGGAGCCGCTGCCATTGCCCGAGGTGCCGTGGGCGCTGCCAGCCGCCACGGTGGCCGCACGCTGGCTCCCCAGGGCACTGTGGTTGGGACTTTATGCAGGCCTGGGCACAGTGGAACAGGGTGAAGACAGAAAAATGGGAAACAAGGTAGGAAAAAGAAGCAACACCAGTGCAGAGCCTGTTTTAAGAGTGGAATGTATCAAATGGAGGCCACCCCCACAGGTACATATATATCTGTACACGTAAATATCTGCTCAGCATATGGTCCCAGGGCTTTATTGCTACCTGCCAATGGGCTGGGATGATGCTTTGATGGTTGAACAGCAGCGCCTGCTTTTCATCAAGCTTTCCACATAGCCGATGTTTTAGAGGACAAGGGAAACCTTGTGTTTCCATGCCACAAAATGGCCTGGAGAACAGGCCTGTGACCATCATGGGGGGCTTGTTCACCCCATCATACAGAGATGAGGCTGGGAAACGGGGAGGGAGACACTTGGGGACATAGGACAGCCAGGGAGAGTTGAAAGGGGAAGCAGGGGGGTTTGCTCTGGGTCCTGCTGGGGCTCCCAGCAGCCTGAGGTCGCACTGACACACGTATGGATTCGTTGCTTCAAAACCTGGTCTCTTAAATGCTTTGTTAAAAATAAACTGGAGTTTAGTTTAGCGGAGCCGCTAGACTCACTGCCAACTGCAGGCTATAAATACCGGCGTACTGTTTAATAGCGAGGTGTTTGTATTACTTTCCTGTCTCTCGGTCAACCTGCCTGGTCAAGCCAAGCATCATTAGTGGATAGGCAAAAGCAGAGCCCATGTAAGGACCTGCAGGTGGTCTGGGTCCCCCTCTGCCTGCTTGCAGCGCCCTGGCACGCAGGCCCTTCTATTGCCTCCTTTGCAGCTGCACAGAGCTGCATGACTAAATAAATACGCAGGCAAGTGACGCTTGCCCTGGGCTACAAAATCCATGAGAAAACCTTGGCAGCTCCAAGCCGTGGGCCGCCTGTGCACCTTAATCCTGAAAATCAGCAGGAACCTTTCCCTCTTTTGCAATGGGCTCCATGGAGAAGTCATTGGAACATGGCGCGGCAACCCTCAGGACGTCTAAGCCTGAGCAAACGCATTTTCGTTGCATGCACCGAGGTGTGTAAGGTAAAGGATAACTGAATTTTGTGATTGCTTGTTTCTCCATGAGACTAATAGGGAACAGCAATGCCGGTGACTGTTACTAGCGCTGTTCTGATTCAAGTGACATAAATTTGGGGTGGTCAGTGGCATGCGGATCTGGCAGCTGAACTTTTAGCCGTGACTAGTGACTGTCAGTGTGTGCTGAGCATCTGCCCCGGGGAATCAGCCTGTTCCCTGTGAGAAGCCCCAGCCCCGTGTGCTCAGTGAGAGCTGGTTTAGCTGTGACTGAGGAACAACAGAGGCTCAGAGACAAGATGAGGAATCATCTTCAGGGTCAAGAAATGGAACCGAGCTGCTAACGCTCGCATTTTTCTGAAAGGCGAGATTGAGGCTGCCTATGGAGCAGAAGTGGGAGATGCTTTCCTGATCACCCCCACAGTCTGACTCGCTTCAAATCTCTTCTTGTTGATCTTCTCCTACAGCTCCTGGGCTGGAATCTCTCTGCCTGGGATTTTCAATCCCCACAACTTGGAGTCTAGCTGAAAATGGTGGAGATGCTAGGAATATGTTTAACTAGAAGAAATGGAGATGCTCGTAATCCGCCAAGCCCTGGAGCTGTGGCCATGAAATCCATGACTGCTGCAAGCACCGTCACCTCTTCTCGTGGCCAGGTGGGCGCTGCCCTGGGGATAACTGGGCTCCTGAAGTGAAGTGCTTTGGGGGACATGAGGAGACAATCTCCCTGGAGTTATTTCCCCAGGAATTTTGTGGAGGTCCTTAGGGCAGTGCTTAAACTCAGCCTCTGCTGCCATAGCTCAAGCACACGCAGCACCAACCCCTAGTTGACTCTAGCAAGAATTTTGCCAGCACAAGACCAGCAAGATCTGGTCTCTGTCCCCTCCTCCAGAATCCCATGGCCAAAAGCCGTAAAGGCTTCCTCTGCAAGCTGATGTTCGCCGTTGGGTTCTGCTCTCATATGAAACATCCTTAGGCAGTTTGAAGCTGTGGTGTGATTTTCATCCCATTTTCATCACTGGCAAAGGCAAATTGGTGAAGTGGAACCAAAATGCTTGCTAACTTCTCACTGGATGCCAAGGAGGCCAACAGCTCCCTGCCAAATGCCTTGGCTTGCCCAGGGGCCAGGCACGTGTCACTGCGGAGGGCAGTGGTGAGTGGTAGGGTGAGATGACGTGTGGAGCTGGGAGGCTAGACCTGGATTTTGCAGGGGATCAGGGACTTCTGAGCCTGAGGGGTCTGCTGGGCTTGTGACCCCAGGCCCTGTGCCTCTGTTTGCCCTCTGGGCAGGGAAGAGCTGTTTGACTTTGCTGGTGGGTGGCAGGACTGTGGCTGAGGAGCTGAAAGCATCTGCGGAAAGGAAAAGTGTCAGTGAAAATAACAAAGATCACAAGGTTTGCTGCAATTCTCTTAGGAGGGCGGTTGCCCGGCCGCTGGGGCTGGTGCGTTTCCCTGCTTTGGGTGCGAGTCTGGGTAAGTGCCCCTGCAATGCTGGAGCGGGCACCAGCAGCAGAGGTGCATCCCTGTCTGGGGAGCCTCTTGGTCCAGCACGAGTGGGTGGCGGCAGCTCCAGCAGCCCGGGTGTGCTCAACAGGCGAACTTTGCTGCCCACACTGCTCGCTCGTCCCAGGGAGCAGCTGAGAGATGGGGCAAGGGGGGAGAAGATGGCAGGGGGTTTTGGGGTGCCAGCGGAGCTGCAAATGTCCCAGCAGTGGCAGCTCCCTCGGCCTCGGGAGCTCGGCCTCATCCCCACCTGGAAAACGCCCTGCGACCGAAGTTGACCATGAGGCAGCAGTATGCCCTCGTGGCCAAGAAGGCCAATGAGATCCTGGGGTGCATTAAGAGCGTCACCGGCAGGTCAAGGGAGGGGATCCTGCCCCTCTGCTCAGCCCTGCTGAGGCCACATCTGGGGAACTGTGTCCAGTTCTGGGCCCCACAGTACAAGAGGGATGTGGAGCTGCTGGAGACAGTCCAGCGCAGGGCTACAAGGATGATCAGGGGTCTGGAACATCTGCCCTATGAGGAGAGACTGAGGGAGCTGGGCCTGTTCAGCCTGGAGAAGAGAAGGCTGAGAGGGGACCTGAGCAGTGTCTGTAAGAACCTCAAGGAAGGCAGTGAGGAGGATGGTGCTGACTGCTTTTCAGTGGTGGCCACCAACAGAACTAGAGAAAACGGCCAGAAACTGAAGCATCAGAAGTTCCATGGGAACTTAAGGAAAAAATTCTTGACAGTGAGGGTGACAGAGCACTGGAACAGGCTGCCCAGAGAGGTTGTGGAGTCTCCTTCTCTGGAGATCTTCAGACCGGCTTGGACGCAGTCCTGTGCCACGTGCTCTAGGTGACCCTGCGTGTGCAGGAGGGTTGGACTGGATGACCTCTAGAGGCCCCTTCCAACCTTAACCATTCTATGATTCTATGATCCGGGATGTTGCAGCAGCCCCCGGTGCTTCCAGGTGTCGGGTGCTCGGGCCGGGCTCCAGTTATCCCAGTGCCGACCAGCAGAGGGGCCTGGCGCTCCGCGGGAGCCGCCGCGGCTGCAGCCGAGCCCTGCGCGGGCGGCGGGTCCCCGCTGTCCCCGGGGCAGCCGCGGGGGCTCCGGGCCGCCCCGGCCTGGCCTCCTTTAGCCGTGGAAGCTGGGCGAGCTCCTGTTCCTTTGGGAGCCTCCCTGAGGGATCGGTAGCCCCCTCGTGCGCCCCCTGCACGGACAGGTGCCCGGGGACTGTCCCACCTGCCCGGGACACACGCGACACGTGGGAACCCTGAGGCATGCACGCACCCCGAGCGCTGGCGTTAGGTTTTTGGGGGTGCAGCCTTCCTTGCAGCAGAGGCCAGCCTGGGAGCTGCCTCTCCACGAGGTGGCCCCTCTGAGGGCTCCCGGCCGAGGTTATTGACCCCGCTCAGGCTCACTGCCTGATTCAGCAGAAGCCCGAGCCCTGATTCAGCACTGCTTAATCACCATGTTATCTCCCAGCTCAGTAAATCCCACTGGAATGATCCCGATGCAACCATTTAGGGCACAGCGGGGTGCAGAACTGCACGGGGCTGGCTCTGCCATCTGCAGAGCCATCCGCAAGGACAGAGCTTGTCCAGAGCGCTGGGGCATCTCCTGCTGCTTCTTTTCTTCCCTCCTGGCAGGGTCTGCACGCGGGGAATGGGGACCACGATCCGCAAGGCACCCTGAAGTGCCCCAAGAGCTGCCCACACTCGTCTCCCCAAGCGGTCGTGTTTCCTCACCGCGCTGGGCAGGTGGAGCAGCGACATGGGATGGCCGTGGGCCTGGGCCAGCGGTGGCCGCCGCATGGATAGACAGCTGGTGAGAGCGTGAGAGCACCTCTCCTCCCAGCACTGTTCAATGGAAAATGCCTTCATTTAGCAGCTAGTTGGTCCAACAGATAATTCAGCCCCGCTCCAGACAGATAAGAACTGTTTACATCTGTTTAGCGATATGTAATTAGCTGTGATGATTAGCTGCTTTATCACAGTGTATTTTTTTTTTTTTTTTTAGAAAAAAATCTGTATCTGCGTTGTGCGCAAGCAGAGGGGAAGGGGAGGGAGGCTGCAGAGGGTGGAGGCCGGGCTCTGGGTGCAGGCCAAGGCCAGGGCTCACTGAGGCTGGTGACACGGAGCGGCCTTGGGGAGCAGTCCCCTGCCCGTGTCCTCAGTGCAGGGGACATTACCGATGCCATTTGAGCACTGGCGCTGCTGGACCTGGAGCCTCCGCAACCCTTCCCATCACCAAAAATACTTTTGGATAAAATGTCTTGTTTTCAACCTGCTGGGGCTAAAGCGATGGAGCCAGAGCCAGGTGCTGCAGGGATGCAGCCTTCATCCCAGGGCTTTCCTAGACACCCGCGTTAGGGCGCCCGGTCTCTATTTACCCACTATTTCTGCTTGCTACAAACATAACCTTCCTGTTTACACATTAACAGCATTGGCGCCTTCTGGTTTCCACCTCTTAATTAGTTTTCTTTTCCTATTTATGAAACACGTTAGCAGCCAGAGGGACAGGGACGCAGCTCAACACATAGCGCGCGACGCGTCGAGGATCCAGTTTGCAGAAAAGGATTGGTTTTTAGGACTTTCTTCACCTCCTTAGCAGGACTTGTGTGCCCTATCTGGGTTATACACTACCTCATTCTTTTTTATCAATGGATTTTGCTAATAATTAAGTTATTATTGTACATGCATACGTTTCATTTTAGTGAGGGGGAAGGAACGACAGTATTTTTCCCCTTTTTAAATACCCAGGCATTGGGGAACTCCAGTAGACCAGTTATGAATGAATTCAGTGCTCGGCTCCTCGGGGATTGGCACTAGAGAAAGGGTTTAAAAGCCTCCTGTGGAACAGCTTTCTGTTGGAAATGAGATTTTGCTGAAACCAATTTTCCCTCGAGAACCTGTGGATTTCAACAACATTTCAGTCAGGGAAACAAGCTGAAAACAAGCACATGGGGAAGGGTGGGAAGGCATTCTTGCGGGACATTTCAGAGGGAAAAAGGTAAATCTTCTGGTTTCAAGAGACTCTCCACCCGAAGTGACCTTGAGTGGTGAGAAATGTGGGAAAACAAACCCAGTCGATGTTGACAAGTTTGCTTGTTATCAAGGTGAAGGGCTTCAATTGCCTCAAATCACACACAGAAATTAAGGTCCTGCGTCCTCCCCTGCAGCGCAGGGGCCAGGTGCTCCGGGCGGTGTCCGCGTGCCCATGTGCTGGGGGTGCCGGATCCCTGCGTGGTGGTGGATGCTCCAGGGCTGGTTTTGCTGGCAGGGAGCAGGAGGAGCAGCCGGCCCGGAGGAGCTATTTCGGGCTGCGTAAACAGGATGCTCCATGTGGCTGGCGAGCTCCTGGGCCGGCCGCCTCCGCTGCTCCCCATGGGACGCGGAGTGGCCTTGGAGCCGCTTCCAGGCGGCCACGACTGCGACAACCTGGCTGTGGTTGAGCAGAGCTGGGCCCAGCGCAGCCCAGTGTCTCTGTGGTGCGGAAAGTGCCGGGAAGCGGTGCAATCCCAAGGGATGTCCCACCTTGGAGTGCGGTGGTGCTTCCTACGAGCTGCCCCCGCAGCCAGGGAGAGCCTCGTCCTGCTCTGCCTCCTGCTCTGCCTTCCTGGGGTCTGCTCTTCCTCCTGGGGTCACACTCCACGCTGCTCCCTATGCCTACGGGAATGAGGACGGAGGAGCTCGCGGCCCTCCCATGGCTCCAGGATCCTGCAGGATCCTGCTACGGCCGTTTCCGCCTGTTGCTCTCGGGAAGGAGCTGCAGAGGAAGGAGGAGCTTTTCCACGGCTTCCTGCAGCTCCCAAGTCCTGGCGGCTTCGCTCCTAGCCCTGGTCACCAGAGCCCTGTGGAGCAGCTGGAGGTCGCGGAGGGCCTGGGAAATGACCCTCTGGCCGAGCAGTGTCACCGGCGGGTGGGATGGGGGGGTGCGCACGGGAGGACGCTGCTGGACTGACCAGTGTTGTTAGAGGGTTCAGGGATGCCAGGCAGAGTGTGCCCTGAGCATCCCTTGCCCTCCAGGCCCCAGGTGATGCTGACCCACGGGATCCATGGCATCCATCCTCCTGGCTTTACCATCCCCTGGGAAGAGGCAGAGTGGGGTCGAGCAGTCCCCATTCCCACATCTGCGGCCAGGGAACTTTTGGATGCAGCTTGTGTTTTTCCATCATGAAGTCGCGTATGAGCAAAGTTGCCTGGAGGCCTCAGGCGGGAGAGGCTCCCGGCCTCCCCAGGCCTCCCTGCCTCGCTTGGCACGGCTCGGCGCTGGCGGGGGCTCCAGGGTGAGGTGTGCGAGGGCGTAGGTAGGAAGGGAGGTGCCGGTGTCGCAACCGCCGTGCGCAGCGGTGCCGGAGCGGGGAGCGGGTGCCAAGACAGAGCCCGTTTGCCCAGCGGCGCAGCGGTGGTGCTCACGGTGGGTGGCGATGGCACGAGGGGCACTGCTGCGCCAGGGAGCGTGGGGATGGCAGGAAGGATCCATGAGGGGAGTCTCCCCAGCACTGAGTGCTTGACGGTGCCAACGCGCCCCTCTCCCGGGGATGTGCTGTACAGGACCCCCAACCACTGAAAGTAGCAAGGGGGCAAGAGGGGGGCATGGGGGAGGGCAGCATAGGGGGCAGGAGGGGGAGCAAGATGGGGGAATGGAGGGGGCAGGATGGGGGGATGGAAGGGGCCAGGATGGAGCCCAACATTAGGGGATAGGATGGAGGGGCAGGATGGAAGAGTGGGATAGGAGAGCAGGATGAGGGAATGGAAGGGCCCAGGTTGGGGAGGAGGATGGGGGGATGGAGGGGGCAGGCTGGGGGGCAGGCTGGGGGGCAGGACGGCGCCCAGGGGCTCGGGGCCGGCCGCGCTGCCCGGCCCTGCCCTGCTCGGGGCGGCGCTGCCGCTGCCGCGGGCGCGGCGGGAGGGAGGGAGGGAGGAAGGGCAGGAGGGAGGGTCCGGGGGAGGCTCCGCTCCGCGCCGCGCCGCAGAGCTGGGGCTGCCCATGGGGCGCCGCGTTGCCTGACCCGGCCCGGCCCGGCCCGCTCGCGCCCCGCTCCGCGCCCGCACGCGCCGCTCGCCATGGGCGATGTGGTCTCCACTCACCTGGACGAGGGTCGCCGCCAGCACGTGGCAGGTGAGCGCCCCCCCGCCGCCGCCCCCCCTCCCTCCCTCCCTGCCGGCTCGGAGCTGGGGGGGCGGGATTTGGGAATGTGTGGGGGGTTACTTTTTCCTATAGCCGAGCCCATCCCCTGTATTAAGCTTTGGAGGCGAGGGGTGCATGGAGCCTTTCCCCCCGCTCGGCCTGCATGGGCATCCAGGGACTCCCTCCCCAGCTGCTTTCCCCACATTCCCGGACTCGGAGCAGCCTCCAAACTTTGTGTGCTGCCGCCCCACGTCGGAGCTCGCCCGTGTTCGGCCTCCGTTCTGGGATCCGCCTGCGTGCGCGAGATGGGGACACACACGCGGGCCTGTCTGCCGCCCCCGTGAAAGGCCCGGTTGTGCCGCGGTGTTTGTGTTGGCGCCGGGCACGGAGGGCGAGCGCTGAGCTGCTCCGCGGGCAGGGAAGGGGAGGGAGATGCTGGCAAGCAGGGGAGCCACAGGCAAGCCGGCCTCCGAGGAGGGTGCTGGGCCTTCTCCTCCCTCCCTGCACCAGAGTAGCCGCGGGGAAGCCCCCCGGGGCTGGGGGCAAAGGGCCATGTCTGACTGTGCCCCAGCGAGAGCACGACACGGCGGTGCCGCAGGGCGGAGCGGGACCCGGCCAGGGCGACAATGTGGGCTTTGAGAGCGCTGCCTCTTCTCCCGCCATCCTGAAAGTGCTGCCCTAAAGCGTCTGCGGGGTCCTGCCTGCGATTTGCTGGGCATTGGGGTTCCTGCACAGTCAGGGCTTTGTGCGAAGCACCAGCTTTTGTCGCGGGCGATGTGGCACGTTCACCCTCCCTGGGGCTCCTGAGCCTTGACCTCCAAGCCTTTTCCTTCTCAGGGCATGCAGAAAAGCCCTCTTCTTGGCTTAATTAAGCAAATCTCCCCCAAAAACCACCCACCCTTGGTTGGGCAGCTGAGCGTGGGACCTGCCGTGCGTCATAGCGAGCTCCGGCGCTCGGGACGTTTCAGGGTTTTCGAGGCGGTGCCGCTGTATCTTTCGCCATCATAAAGCAGCCCAAATGACTCTGAAGTCCTTCTGATCAAGGACTTTCTAACTGGGGCCGGTGAACCCTGAGCAACACCCTGCGCGCCCAGGTGCAGCCTAATGCGTCGCGCAGGACTGACGGCTCCTGCTCCAGCCTGCGCCGGGGGTTCCCGTGTGCCGAGGCCTTGTGGGCTCGCAGCTTGTGGCCCAGCTGAGCCCGTGGCTCACAGGATCCACTGGCATCTCCGTGAGCTTCCAGGGAGAGCTTTGAATGAGCCGTCGGCTTTCGTATTGCAGCGCTAAAGACTGCTCTGATCGCCCGGTCTGCAAGAGGACACGGCAGAGACGGTTGCGTCCTCGCTAAACGCTGTGGTGAAATGTTGTCTGTCTCTCTGTGGTGTGTTCGGGTCCAAAGCACAGCCCCTATCTCCCTCGGACTTGCTGATTCTCTGTAAGGAGACCGCTCTACATTCAAGCCTGGGATCCAAGTCCTAGGGAGTCCTTGAAACACGGCAAGGGAAAGCAAACCCAGGAGGCATTGGCCGCTCTGCCTGGCCAGAAATGGGTGTTTCAGCAGGCAGGAGGGAAGGCGTTTGCCCTGTGAGGGACCACGCGGTGCCACCCCCAGCTCCCAGCCCAGGCTCGGGAGCCCTGCAAGCTGCAGAGCCCACTGGGTTGAGCAAACACCTCTCCAAGACGTCCTGAGTGGAGATGGGCTCCTGGCTGGGTGGAAAAAAAACCTGAAGAGATGGGAGGGGCCGTAACCAAACAGGCAAGGCACAACTTGCTGTCAGGCATGCAGAGCAACCGGGCAGGAAAAACGCAGGGCTTTCCTTCCAGCCCGGCCTGTTCTTGGCTGCCGCAGCCGCTGCCAGCACCCAGAGCGGCCGCTGCAGCGGGGAGGGGGCTCTGCCGGCCCAGCAGCTCCGGTGCGGGGGCTGCTCTGCTCTTTGCACCCCAAGGAGTGCGGGAGGGTGGGTTAAAGGCACAGTCTCTGTGACCGTGTGCAGGTCTGGGGAGCTAAGGGGATGGAGGAGCTGGTAGGTGCTTCCTTCTGCTGCCTCCTTCAGCACAGCAGCCTCCAGCACAGGGAAGATGCCGTCGGACATCATCTTGGCCTGAGTCACCAAAGCCTGTTTGCCAACACCCTTTGGCCGCCCTCCTCCTCTTCTTCTCCTCAGTGGGTTGGTGATTGCTCCTGACCTGTTCCACTGGCTGCAGCAGAGACAGTCTCCACTGCCTTGCGAAAGTGTCCCCAGCTGCAGTGTGGGCTGCTGTGCGGCCACCACGCCGAGCGCTGGGGCGGCCAGAGCAGAGCGTTGCCCAGCTCTTCGGGGTTTACGCAGTTGTCTTCCCTGCCTGGGACGCAGGGGCTGGAGGATGTCACGGATGTGGACGCTTGGTGTCCTGCAGACAGGTTGCTGGGCTCCGTGCCTGCCAGGAGCCTGGGGCTGCGAGGGGCCAGGGTGAGCGCTGCAGGGAGGCCGGACGTCCCTGCGAACAGAGGAATGGAGAAGTGGGAGGCAGCCTGGGGAGGGCCCTGAGGATCTTACACGTCACCCCTGCGAGTCACTGGCCCTGGTTTGCTAAATAAACCAGCTCTTGGTTCAGCAAGGGCCAGGGCTGGGCTTCCACAGGCACCAGCGTGCCCGGCAGTGGCGAAGGTGGCGCCAGGCCTCCCATCCACGCTGAACTTGCAGCTTTAGGCTCAAGTTCTGCTTGTCCCAGCCCTCCTTGGGGATGGCAGGGTGGGATTTCTGCAGCGGCTGGGGAGGAACCAGAGTCAAACCTGATGGTGATGGTGTCTGTGCCTTGGAGGACGTTGCTGTCCCAAGGACGTTGCTTGGAGCACGTTGCTGTCCCAAGGGGTGATGGCTCTCTCTGGCATGATCGCTGCCTCTTTGACCACCCCATTGCCAGGCTGCAGCCTCCAAGGGCTCCGGGGTCCATCCTCGCTGTCACCTGGCCAGGCCAGGCGGTGCCACTGGCCTGGCTGCCGCGACGGCAGCTCCGTCCCCCTCCCGGCAGCTCCGTCTCCCTCCGTGTTCCTCTCCGTTGCGGGACCAAAGGATCAGCCGGCTGTGACTCAGGCAGGGCTTGTGGTGGGAGCAGGAAGGGGCTCTCATTGCGACTTCCTTGAGCGTGACACCCGCTTCCTCGGCTGCTCACAGATTAGCCCCTGCTGGCGGGGGAGGCCATGGGTGGTGCTCATGGAGCCCCAGCTTGGTCTTGAGGCCCTTGCGTGGGCTCAAGCCCTTGGCCACGCTCAGGGCTGTGGGTGGATGCAGCGAGTTGGTGCGAGCGAAGCCGGTGCCATGACCTCCCCAGGTCCGACTGACCTCAGCTGGGCCACGATGAGGAGCTTCGAGCTGGAACGGGCAACTCTGGGGCCCACCGGGACCTGCTGTTGAGGGGAAGGGCCGGTTCCGGCACGCCGGCGCATACGCAGCAGCGTCGTGTTGGGGCAGGGGCCGCGCGGAGGCGGCAGCGGCACAGGGGAGGCTGGCGGCTCTGCTCCGGCGCTGCGGGCCTCCCTTCCCCGCAGGAGCTCCGTGCAGAGCCCTGGGGGGAGGCTTGCGCTGCCGTCCCTCCCTGATTGCCGTGTCCCACCGGGCGCCTGGTGCCGCTCGCCTGCACCCAGGTTGGTGCTGGAGCCCTGCCAGTGCCAGGCTGGAGCGTGGCTCCGTCCTGCCTCCCTGTTCCCAGCCTCTCCCTTGGCGCGAGCTCCCTCTAGCCTCGCCTGCACCGGGCCCAGCACTGCCTGCCGGGGACCTCCAGCCCTGTCCTGGCTGTCCCTGGGAGCCCTGGTGCTGGTGGAGGCAGCTCCCGGCCGCAGGGGCTCCGGAGGGCACCGCGGTGCAGGGCCTCGCGCTGGGCGCTGCTGCCCTTTCCCTTGAAAAAAGGGGAAAAGGAGGAGTTTTGTTCCTTCCTCCCCTCTCTGCACTAACAAAGGCTTAGGAGGATGGAGCCTCCTTGCAGTGAAAGGCTTGGGAGGGGACAGGGCTGCCGTGCAGTGTCCCCAGCCCCATCCACGTGGCGAGCTGCAGCACAGGGCCCGCTCTCGCTGTGGCTTGGTGCTCTCGGTGTTTTTAGTGTCATGCTGCAGATCCCGTCGTCTTCCCACAGCAGCTTGTGCTCACGGGGAGCAGGGTGAGGACAGGGCCTGGCTCGTTGTGAAACAGGGGCTCGTTATGGGATGCTGCAATAGGTTGGGAATGGGAGGGTGCTCCAGCGCCCGCTCCTTCCCCGCTGCCTCGGAGTGGGCCCGGCCGCACTCTGCCAGGAGCCCGGCCAGGGCGTCTCTGCGGGACGCAGCGCGGAGCCCTGCGCGCGGGCGGCTGCTGGGAAGCATGAGGCGCCCCGGCCCGTCCCCGTGCACTGCGGTGCTGGATGTCTTAGTGGTGGCAGGTGCGAGGGCATCGTTTCATGGGATGGGGGTGTTTGTCCAGGCGCGACGAAGCATCCAGAGCCCCCTCTCCGTCCCCAGCTAATGCTGATGCCACTCCACACGAGCAGGAAGCGCGGAACTGATGCCGGCGGGCCCGGAGCCACGCTTGCCCTCGCTGTCCCCAGCAGCTCGGGGCTCGCGTCGCTTTGCGAGGAGGATGTCACCCTCCTGGATGTGCTGGCCGAGCCTGGGAGCATGTCCTGAGCCAGCAGCCCGTGGTGGCAGCATGGGGGCCTCTCCCCGCCCTGGCTGTGGGACAGGTGAGCGGCTCGCAGGGCTCTCCAGGGCCGCTCAGCATCCAGGTGCTGAAGGGCCTGAAGGTGTGAGGAGCATCGGGGGCAGCTCCTGCCCATGGCTTGTGCATGGAGTTCGGTTGGGACACAGGGCAGGGGGCTCTGGTTGTGCCCTGGAGCTGCGTAGGCAGCACTGGGAAGTGAAATCTGAGTGGGCTCTGTCTTTCCTGGGCATCAGATGAGCAGCAGGTAGGACATGGAATGGGAAAATCTCCATCAGCGAGGCTTGTGACAGAGTAGAAAACAGGCCCGGGGTTGTTTTTGTTCAAATACCTCTTTTCTGATGTACATAAAAGTCTTTGTTTGGTCTCCTCCCCCCCAGCGCCGGATTGGGTTTCCTGCTGGCACCGGCCGGCTCAGCAGATGGAGGAGCGGGCCAGGTTGAGATCTTCTCTGCAGGATTAAGCGCTCGAGGGAGGAAGGGGGGCAGCCGTGCGGAGGCTGTGTGGCAGCTCGGGCACTGGCAGCAGTGATGGCCACGATGTCTCAGAGGAAGGCACTTAACGTCCTCCTCACTGTCGCCGGCCCCTGTCGTGGGTAAGGCCTGGAGAGGGAGCAATGCTGGAGGGCGCTTTGGAGATGCAGGGACCCGTGTGGAGAGCTTGGCTGGGTGCTCCCCAAAGCGTCTCAGGCAAATATTCTGCTGGATGGGGACGTGGAGGGTTCTGTGGCCCCTCTAGCATTTGGTGATGGTGCCAAAGCACAAAAGAGCCTGGGCTGTGGGTGATCGAAGGAAGCCACTAACAGCAACATTGCCTGCCTGGCAGCAGTGACGCAGCCACGCTCGGAGCAACAGTCTCCAAAGTGTGGTGCTGGCGGCAGAGCTGGGCCGTGTCTGGGGAGGGTCACACTGGTCCCCTCCTACACAAGCCACGCGATGAGAGCCCCTGAGGGCTGGCTGCTGGTGCCACCTGGGCCTTGGGGACCCTGCAGGGAGAAGGAATGTGCCAGGTCGTCGTAGGGGACCTGGTGGCAGGGTGGTCCTCTGTCCCCAGCTGGGTGCTGTTGCTGTTCCAGCACTTGGCTTGAGGTGGTGCCTCCCTTCTGGGGCTTGGAGTTGGCCAACACGGGAAGGAAGGACCGTGCCACTCTGGCTCTGGGACACCTGTGACTGACCCTGCTGTGACATTCGCCCACCATCAGGTTGGGGGTCCCTGCACTGCTCCGCGGAGATGCCTGGAGTGCTCTTATGGGTTCATGTAGACAAGGTGCCATGGTGGGAGATGCCAGGGAGATGCCTGGTCATGCCGGTGCCTCCTCCGCTCTCATATGCTCAGACGCCTCCAGGGAGCAGCTCTGGTTGGAGCAGGTCTTGCCCATGGGGGCAGATCGGGATATTTCTCCTTGCCCCCACCATGCTGCTGGGCTTATTTGGTGCAGAAGAGCCCCTGGTTAAGGGCAGGTGGGAGAGGTCTGCCCTTCCAAGGAGCCCCGAGTGTGTTGTTCCAGCTCCCCCACACCTGGGCTCAGTTTGGCTTTTTGGGGGAGAGCTGAAGGCTGCGAGTGCTCTTTGTTATTCCAATGCACATTCCTTCGGTGCAGCTCCAGAGCGGCCGTGTTCCTGGGGAGCAGCGGGAGACAGGCATCCTCGTGGTGGAAAAGCACCGGCGGTCACGTAGCAGGGCCATAATCCCTCCTGCCTGGGCTGGATGCCACCTCGAGCCAGCGGAGCGGAGCTGGTCCCTGCGGTTTGGCTTCCTGGACAGCCCTTCGTCCGGGATAATCCCCATGTCCAACACCACTGGCCTCCCGCTGACCTGCTTGCAGATGTGCTCGCTGGGTCCTCTAGGCCTGTGAGCCACCGTGGATGGGACAGGGACTCCTGGGGACAGCAGGGAACCAGCAGGTGGAGGCTCCGCAATTCCCCTCTGAAGCTGCTCCTTGTTGTGCCATGGGAGGGGGTTCGACTGCTCCCAAGAGAAGCTGCTTGGTTTTTGCTTTATTTGCTTGCCTCTGTGGTCTGCTTCAGATCTTTCTGCGCACGTGTTGGGCAGACCTCGGTGCTGGGAGGTTTATTTGCTTTTGCCTGGGAGGGGAGCGGTGTTGTGAAACTGCGGCCGCTGGGTGCGGCGGCGCCGGGGTGGGTGCTCTGGGATGGGGTAGGTGCAGCTCTACGGGTAGCACCATGCCCGGTGCGGGAATGCCCATTCCCGTGGTAGGACAGACTGGGGTGGGGTCTGCGGGGTCTCATCCCCCGACATGCTGAGGGATGGAGGCAAGTGCTCCAGCTGCGGGGTGCTGGCGCATCCCTGGGGAAGGGAGCCCTTGGGTGCAGGCAAGTGGTGAGCAGTGCCCCAGGTGGTGTGACCTGGCACCAGGATGGCCCGTTGCCCAAACCAACCTTGTGTGTGAAGCTGTTACTGCTCAGCACGTGTCACCCCAGGTCTCAGCACCATCAGGATCTCCCCTTTCTCCCCAGGACAAGCTCTGCACCCAGTTACAGGGTTTTGGCGCCCCGGCCAAGGCTTTTCTCCACCATCCAGCCGTGATGCCATCTGTGTCCGGGCTGGCTTGGCACAAGGGGCCCCCGTGACTCATGCTGGGGCAGAGCCATGCACAGCAAAGACACTGCAGAGGATCAACCAGTTCAGGCCTGGACCCATCTGGTTTCTCCTCTGAGGCTCCGCTGTCTCATCCCTTCCTCCCGCTCAGCCCCCCCTGCTCCTCCTCCTCCTCACCCTTCCTGAGAAGAGCATTAGTCAGAGGGCAAACAGTTGCTTAGATCATCTCAAGCTCTGCCAGCTACAGAGTGGTGCATTTGGAGCACCCGCTGGGGCCAAAACCTCCACAAGAGGCACCGGAGACAGCCCCTTGCAAAGCACAGCCCTCCCCTCCTGCCCTGTGCCAGGACTCTGAGCTGAGCTTTGTTATTATTTTTGAAGACGTTAACGAGCCTGCACATGAGGTGGACAGTTTTAGCCACAGAAGAAGCCAGGGATGTCCGTCCTGCCCGCAGTGATTCGTGTCCAAGGGCCGAGCTGCTTGGACCTGGGTGCAGCACCTTGATAAAGGGGAGCAAAGAGGCCGGGCAGGCGCCTGGGGTGGCCTCCGCTTGCTGTTTGCTCCCCAGCTGCCTCGAGATAAACTTAATCGGAATCGTGATAAGGCCTCTGAGCAGAAACGGGGCCTTTGCAGCGCCGGCCCCCTCTGAATACTACTCCGTCTAGGCTGCTTGGATGCACCAGGTTCCAGGAGCTTTTCCGTGGATGGGAATGCAAGTGGGGAAAAATTCTCTTCATCCTTATCCTCTCCTGGCCCCCTGCTTGGACACATCAGGTTTTCTTTGGTTTCACCCCTGAAAGCGCCGCGTGGACAAGCCCGGCAGGCACGGGGAAGCAGGGGGGATGCTCGAGCTGAGTCAGACGCCCGGGAAGGAGTTTGTGTTTTCTGGAGGGAAATGAACTGAGCAGGGATTCAAATTCCTCAAAGCCTGAACTGCCGGCAGGAGCTTAACCCTTTCGGCGGCCACCGGGAGAGCTGCTGGAGTGGGACAACGCTGGGCTGTGGGCTGGTGACTTGGGCATCCCGCGCCCCCCTGCTGCTTGTCCACTCGGATATTCCTCAGGCTTCGCAGGATGCCCTGTCCCGGCCTTGGGATGCTCCCGTCCACACGGCAGTGTCCCCACTCCAGGCTGTGCAAGGTCGGCATTCAGGAGAAGGGAGCTCATCAGCCCTCCAGGAGAACTGGGCGGCCGAGGGACAGTGTGCAACCCACTGTGGAATGTGACCAGGTTCCGCTGCAGCAGCCCTGGCACAGGGGCCTGAGCTGGGTGCCCCTTGGCCACCAACCGGTGGTGGCACCAACCTCCTCCTCGGTGGCCCTTTCCCGACTTGCCCCTGAGCCCCTGCATCCCAGCTGGTGTCCCGGTGCTGGGGATGGCGTGGGCAGCATGGAGCAATGCAAGGCCACGGAGCAGGGAGGGCACTGGTGTGGGGCAGCAGTCTGTGGTCACGGGGGTCCGGTGTCACAAGGCTGCGCAGGGTCATCTGAGAGGACTGCTCATCCCGGGAACCATGGGGAGGCCGCAGCGGCGCCGTCCAAACCCTGGCCCCAGCGGGTGACACCGGCTGCTCTTGAAGCCGCGGGCAGGAGGAGCCGCCGGGCGAGGGGGCCCCTTTGTTCTGGCTTATCCGGCGGCGCGTCGCCTTCCGCCTATTCTTCGCCTCTCTGAGGGCCCAGGGCTGGAGCAGAGAAGTGCCAGGCCAGGAGGACGTGTCCGTCACTGCCGTCGGTTTGGGAGCTGCCGGGAGGCCTGGTGCTTCTCCCCCCACTTCCTCGGCAGCCGTTCCCAGCTGGCTAATCATTGACCGGCTCCATTAGCCATTAACTCCTGCCTGCAGCCTCGGCGAGTGGCTGGGGCTGCCAGAGCCATTACTGGCTTCTAAAGTAGCTTTTCCCACCCCAGTAGGATGCCCAGTGCATCCCTTCCTGCCCTGTGCAGCTCCTCAGCCATCATCCTCCCTCCTCCTCCTCTTCAGCAAATGCTCCTCTGGGTTTCCACTCTCCTCCTTCCCGCTCAAATGTGGTCCTTGCTGGAGGCCACTGGGTCTCCCGGCCGCCAGCTGGGGAAAGAGAAAGGACGTTTTCCCTCCTCCGCCTGCTTGGAAAGGCCACTCGCGGTTGTCCCCTGGCCGCCGGTGACTCAGGCGTCCCTTTGCAGAGCGGCCGGAGGAAATGAGCCAGGTTTCGTCATGGGCGCGGGGGACACGGCTCAGCCAGGCCAAAGGGCTCTGATTCAATGAGGGTTTTGTCTTGTTCAGCCAGGGGGGAAATTCCTTCCCCTCCATGAGGGTTTTCACTCTGGTGGTTCATGCGCCTCATTCCCAGTTGCTGCTCTTAGCTCCTCCACGTGGTACCTGTGTCCGCAGGGGCTTCCTGTGGGGACACTTGGGTTTCCAAGACACCTTCCCCTCTCCCTGATATATTTAAATAACAGCAGGCTTGGAATAACAGTTCCCTGAGAAACGCGTCTGGTGAAAGGGGCTTTGGGCTTGCAAAATGGGACGTGTCTGAGGAGATGTGCTGGCCACGTGCCCCCACTGCCCTGTGCCCTCCCCGGGTGCGAGGGTGACCCATGGGATCTGCTTGGGCTGAACGGCCCGGCCCTCATTGCTGCTTGCCCTGCGGGTGCTTCCAGCCCTGGGGAGTGCTCAGAGGCAGGTGGGAGGCAGTGGCGGAGGCCCATGGAGAGGGACCCCGCGTCGCGTTGCCCTGGGGATGCAGGAGGGGACAGCAGGTCCTGGTGACCAGGTGTCCCTCGCTGCACCATAGAATCATAGAATCATAGAATGCTTAGGGTTGGAAGGGACCTCTAGAGATCATCTAGTCCAACCCCCCTGCATACGCAGGGACACCTAGAGCACGTGGCACAGGACTGCATCCAAGCGGGTTTTGAAGATCTCCAGAGAAGGAGACTCCACAACCTCTCTGGGCAGCCTGTTCCAGTGCTCTGTCACCCTCACTGTTAAGAAATTTTTCCTTAAGTTCCTATGGAATTTTTGATGTTTCAGTTTCCGGCCATTTCCTCTAGTCCTATCAGTGGCCACCACTGAAAAGAGACCATCCCCGTCCTCTGCACTCCCTCCCTTGAGGTATTTATATTCACTGATTAGATCCCCTCTCAGCCTTCTCTCCTCCAGGCTGAACAGGCCCAGCTCCCTCAGCCTCTCCTCATAGGGCAGATGTTCCAGGCCCCTGATCATCCTTGTGGCCCTGCACTGGACTCTCTCCAGCAAGCATGGACTCAAGCATGGACTCTCTCCATGCTTGAACACACTCTATACAGAGGAGCACTAAAGCCCAGCGCCCCTTAAACTTTAACCCTTTCCTGCCTTCCCTCAGATCCTGCTGAGTCAGGAATGGGGAAAGGGCATCTCCAATCTCTGTTTGCTGGGGTCTTGGAGGAGATACGAGGGACCTGGACAGACTGGCCAGCTGGGTGGTGAAAAAAACCTCATGAAATTCAACAAGGCCCAGTGCAAGGTCCTGCACCTGAGGAGGAATAACCCCAGACACCAGTACAGGCTGGGGACAGACCTTCTGGAGAGCAGCTCTGCAGAGAAGGACCTGGACGTCATGGTGGACGACGAGTTGACCATGAGGCAGCAGTGTGCCCTCGTGGCCAAGAAGGCCAATAGGATCCTGGAGTGCATTAAGAAGAGTGTGTCCAGCAAGTCGAGGCAGGTGATCCTGTCCCTTGCTTAGCCCTGGTGAGGCCACATCTGGAGAACCGTGTCAAGTTCTGGGCCCCACAGTACAAGAGGGATGTGGAGCTGCTGGAGAGAGTCCAGCGCAGGGCTACAAGGCTGATCAGGGGCCTGGAACATCTGCCCTATGAGGAGAGACTGAGGGAGCTGGGCCTGTTCAGCCTGGAGAAGAGAAGGCTGAGAGGGGACCTGAGCAGTGTCTGTAAGTACCTCAAGGGGGGCAGTGAGGAGGATGGTGCTGGCCTCTTTTCACTGGTGGCCACTGATAGAACTAGAGGAAATGGCCAGAAACTAAAGCGTCAAAAGTTCCACGGGAACTTAAAGAAAAAATTCTTGACAGTGAAGGTGCCAGAGCACTGGAACAGGCTGCCCAGAGAGACTGTCGAGTCTCCATCTCTGGAGATCTTCAAAACTCGCTTGGACGCAGTCCTGTGCCACGTGCTCTAGGTGACCCTGCATGTGCAGGGGGGTTTGACTAGGTGACCTCTAGTGGCCCCTTCCAACCATTCCATGATTCTATGATTCTATGCCCACATGTTGATCGTGGAATTGGTGTCCGTGTTGCAGATGTCCCTCAGCTGCTGGTGGGACCCAGAGCCATCTGCACGGGCCGATCCATGGGCCTAGCAACAGCAGGCGTAGCGGTTTGGGTGTTGGTGGCTCTTGCTGCAGCCGCCTGGGCTGCGGGGCCTCGCTCCCTGGTTGTGAGGGTTATAATTCCCAACGCGGGATCCGTCCCACGGGCGCTGGCAGTTTGCAGGGCCCGAGGAGGCTGAGCTGCGCAGGCGCTACGCTCTGCTCCCTGCCCAGGCTGCTCTTCATCCTCCTGCACGAGCGATGCCGCTTCCAGGCGCTGCCAGGTGCTGCTGGCCAGGGATACTCAGAGGAGCATGGATGCGGCTCCTCACCAGCCCACGGGAGCCTGTTGGCACTGCAAATACCGTGTGCAAAAGCCTCTCTGCTGCTCCCCCTGCAGAGAGACCACCCAGGGCCTGGAGATGCTCTGGGTCCATGGCTGGGATACTCAGGATACACAGCAGGGCCGTGCAGCCATGGGGATGCTGGGGCCATTCCTTGCACAGTCACAAAGGGTGGCAGCACTGGGGCATCCGGAGGCTTCTCTCAGCGTATGTCATGGATTGGGAGGCAGTGGGTGCGCAGGATGGGGAGCAATGCTCCTCCTGGGGCTGGGGCTGCACAAGGAGAGGTGACGGGACCCGCCTGTCCTGTCCTGCTGGCAGCTTCCCCGGAGCGAGAGCAGAGCCTGGAAACCTTCCTGCCACTGCGGACTGGGCACACCTCGTGTTGAGGACAGCTCGGTGGCCGTCCCTGCCATATGCAAACCAGGCTGCTTGCAGTTTCCCA